>NC_092754.1:9497226-9817740 GCF_047496795.1 Chiloscyllium punctatum
ACACCAAGCACCATATTTATGACTCAAAGGAGGGAACACAATGGGAATGTTCTGTTGGATTACCAGCCTGAATCTATTGAAGCCGCAAGAACGCAAACTAATA
Organism: Chiloscyllium punctatum; assembly: GCF_047496795.1. NCBI lineage: Eukaryota > Metazoa > Chordata > Chondrichthyes > Orectolobiformes > Hemiscylliidae > Chiloscyllium > Chiloscyllium punctatum. The sequence continues at coordinate 9,497,330 of NC_092754.1, forward strand.
TCCCATGCTGTATTGTCTGAGTTGAAATGCTGGCAAGGTCTAAGTTAGGTGTGATCATGTTGTATGTGTTAATCAATGTTTCTGATGAAATAAATAAGCTCACTTGGCCATTCTTAGGATGTAGTTTCATTGCAAAGGAAACTTTTGATTGAGTTTGTCATTTCTGCAGCGACTGAATTAATCTGTGGTTTTCAGGAAGATAGTGATCTGAAACTTAACTGGGCTCGCCACAAAAAAACAGTGGCTACAAGAGCAGGTCAGAAGCTAGAGATACTGTGGCAAGTAACTCACATCCTGACACCCCAAATCTATCCACCATTGACAGGGCACATGTCAGGAGTGTGATGGAATATTCCCCACTTGCCTGGATGGGTGCAGCTCCAACAACACTCAAGAAGCTTGACGCCATTCAGGACAAAGCAACACGCACCAAATCTACAAAAATTTAATCCCTCCATCACCTGCACTCAGTAGCAGCAGTGTGTACTATCTAGAAGATGCACTGCAGAAATTCACCAAAGATCCTTAGACAGTATTTTCCAAACCTACGACCACTTCCTCCTAGAAGGACAAGGGCAGCAGATATGTTGAACACCAGCACCAGAAAGTTCCCCTCCAAGCCACTCACCACCCTGACTTGGAAATATACCACCTTCACAGTTTTTGGTTAAAAATTCTGGAATTCCCTCTCTACCGGCATTGTGGGTTAATCCACAGCAAGTGGACTGCAGTGATTCAAGAAGGCAGCTCACCACCACCTTCTCAAGGGCAAATAGGCATGGGCTATCAATGCTGGCCAGCCAGTGACACCCAAGTCCCACAAATGAATAAAAAAATGCTTGCCCTTTTGTTGGCTCTCTTCTTATCTGTGATGTATTCGGGGGTTGGCATCTTTCCACTGGACATTTTTGGCTAAAGTGATTGAGTACGAGGGACAACGCAAAGCACCAAACTCTCTCAAAGACATTGTTGGTCTGCCTGAAGCATGCTGTTCTTCCAAAGTGTTATACTGGTGGGCACATTCCAAAGACTAGAACTATGGGTTGAAAAATTCACTGAAGCTTGTGGCAGCCACTGCAGTGACTAAATGGGAAAGGACTGCTCCTGCCATAGTACTCTGAGAGACTGGAAACCATGTAATATTTTTGGGGCGTTGTGCACCAACGAATGTTTGATATACACTGTAAGTGTATATTGTTAACTGTAACCAGCATATAGTGAGCTTCTTCATACAATGTACTGAATGAAATGGGCATGTCATGCATTGTATGTAATGTAAAATTTGAACTATTATGTAATGTCCATGTACAAATTTTACAAATCGTGTGTATTTTTGGGAAAACAGACAAAAAGTGATGCAAAAGAGGACTGATTGAGTTAGTTGCTGAGCTCAAAGTCTTATGCTTTTAAATTCCTGTTTTCTAGAAACTGGCTTAAGACAGTCCAGACTCATCTGATACAAGCTGTTCACAGCCAGAAAAAAAGGAGACTAGCATTCTGTCTGTCTGGGTTGCATTTGTTGGATGCCCCTGAAGTGAAAGGGCAGTGTTATAACAAACGTTGCCAACCAGCCTACAGCTTTAATTAGACTTGGAGTAAAGTCAGAGCGATTTGGAATTAACAGGGCAGCCTGCATTGGAAGAAAATACTTAACATGCTCAGGAGGAAAGTCTTGCCAGAGTGAAGTAGGATACCAAGAGACCTTTCAATGGCCACCTGTTTCCTTTCAGAGACACTCACTTAAACACATGCTGGAGATGACAATCACATCCATATATACTCAGCTGTAAATTAGTACTGGTTATTTATAAACACAGTTTAATCTTTCATAGTGTTCAGCAGCTCCATGTGTTTTACTTAACCATCCTCTTTTTGGAAAATTAGAAATTCAATTAAGTCTTAGACAATTGCTTTGGGATTTAGATTTAAATTGATGGGGAGGATTCCAGTGTGTTCATAGGATTGTTTTTTCTGTGTGTGAGTTTTAAATGAATGAATAACCTTCCTTCCCTGTATAATTAGTTTATTAAAATTACTTAGAAGATAAAAGAACTTGTGTTAATGCACTTTACTCTTCAAGTGCAATTAGTCTGCCTTATATATCCAATAAGCATCTCAAGTGCCTCCCTCTCTTTAATATTGTTGTTTAGTTGCTATACAAATACAGCAGGCAATTTGCACACAAGCAGCAATGAGATGAAGACTCAGGTATTCTTGACCGGGGAATGTTGATCAGGAAAACTGACTGCTTGTTTTTGAATAGTGTCAGTCAGAAGAGGTAGACAAGATTTCATCTTTCATGTCCTATCAGGGGGACAGTGCTTTCAAAACATAGTACCCATTCCAACTAAGGAATGCTGAAGCAATTTAGTTAGTTATTGATATCAAACAATTTTAACCAGCTAAATTTGGATTGGGACTTTTTCGGGATTGAGTTTGAGGTTCCCTCATCCATCTGGCTCAGTGGAAATCAGATCAGTTGAAATGGACTGAAAAAACAGTTGTTTGAGGTAATTTGCTGACACCAAACATTTTTTCTTAAAATTATTTGCAGTAGCCATTTAGTGATTAGTGGTAGAGACTACACTGTTGTAAACTACAGGAGAGGCATGTTCTAAGTTAAAGGAAGATTCATTACATGATAGCAGCAAAAGTAAAACTACCTTTTAGTATGGCATAAATACTGGACTCTCTGGAGCAGGTACAGATACATCTGCTCCCTCCAAAAGCTAGAGTAGAACCCCTTGTATCCATACACTGACTGTGGGTAATATCAGTAGGATGGTTACAGGTGATGTAACGTGAACATTTACCCTTTCATAGTGTCTTAGAGTCAGACAGCCCAGAAACAGATTCTTTGGCTCAACTCAATGCTGACCAGGTTTCTAAACTGAACTAGTCCATTTGCCTGCATCTGACCCATATTCCTCTAAACTTTTCCCATCCATGTACCTCTCTGAGTGTTTTTTAAATGTTGTAATTGTACTCATCTCCACCACTTACTGTGGTAGCTCATTCCATATACACACCACCTTCTCTGTGAAAATGTTGCCCCTCAGGTCCCTTTTAAATCCTTCCCCTCTCACCTTAAACCTATGCCCTCTCACTTCTGCGAAAGCATCAAGGAATGTTATTAGAAGTTGAAACAAAAACAGCAATTGCTGGAGAAACTCAGTAGGCCTGGCAGCATCTGTGGAGAGAAAGCAGAGTTAATATTTTGATGGTCATTGGACTTGAAAGGTTCACTCTGCTTTCTCTCCACAGCTGTTGCTAGATCAGGTGAGTTACTCCAGCATTTTCTGGTTTTTTTGTTGTTTCAGATCTTCATATCCACAGTTTTTTGTGTTGTTTTAGTGGCTTGAAGTTGGTTGGGTCCATCGTTAGCTTTGCCAGGTGGTCACTGAGATTTGGTTGCAATCCTGATCTAATGGCCTGAATGGTGTGGGAGCAGTGGCTTCCCAATTGGGGTATAGAGTCATTGAGTCATACAGCATGGAAACAGACCTTTCGGCCCAACCAACCCATGCTGACAATAATGCCAAAGTAAACTAGTCCCACCTACCTTAACCAGGTCCATATCCCTCCAAACTTTTCCTATTCATGTACTTAGCCAAATGTCTTTTAAACATTGCAATTGTACCTGCATCTACCACTTCCTCTGGAAGGTCATTCCACACACATACCACCCTTTATGTAAAAAAATTATCCCTCATGTCCTTTTTAACTCTCTCTCCTCTCACATTAAAAAATGTGTTCCTTCATCTTGAAATCCCCCATCCTAGAAAAAAGACAACTACCATTAACTGTCTCTATATCACTCACTAAACTTCTATAAGGTCACCTCTCAACCTCCTACACTCCAGTGAGAAAAGTCCCAGCCTTCCTTTATAACCCAAACCTTCCATACCTGGCAACATCCTGGTAAATCTCTTCTGAACCCTTTCCAACTTAATAATATCCTTCCTATAAATGGGCAGCCAGAACTGGGCACAGTATTCCTGAAGAAGTTTCACCAATGTCCAGCACAACCTCAACGTGACTTCCCAACTCCTATACTCAAAGGTTTAACAGGTTTGCTTGTGGGCTGAAGGAAGCTCTTTCTGAGTCCCAAATTGAAACTGTGGGGTTTCCTGCCCAGGGACATCAGCTATCTGTCTACAGTAGCAACACAATCTCGCATTACACCTACCCACCGAGATGTGGCCACACCTGGAGTACTGTGTGCAGTGTTGGTCTCCTTATCAAGGAAGGACGTTTTGGCTTTGGCGACAAAGGTTTATAGACTAATTTCTGGAATGACAGGGCTGATATATGAGAGAAGTGACTAGATCAGTTAGGACTGTATTCATTGGAGTTTTGAAGAATGAGAGGAGATGCCACCAAAACCTGTAAAAGTCTAAAAGACCTGTCTGGGGGAGTTCAGAACCAGGGGTCACCATCTGAGAAAAAGGGGATAGACTTTTTAGAGCTGAGGTGAGGAGAAATTTCTTCACTCAGAAAGTGGTGAGCCTACAGAAATCTCTGCCATTGAAAACAATTGACGCCAAAACATTGAATGTTTCAAGAAGGAGATATTATATATGGCTCTTAAGGCTAAAAGGACCGATGGATATGGGGTGAAAGCAGGGACAGGGGACTGAGTTGGAAGATCAGCCATGGTCATAATGCGTGACGGAGCAGGCTCCGTGGCCTGGATGGTCTCCTCCTCCTCCTTTCTTTTCTACATCTCTGTGTAACCCCACCTCCCCCCTCCCCCCCGCTCCCCACCCCAACTTTCCCAGTATGACACCTGCTGGGTGTTGTACATCACTAAAAATCTCTCTAGGCCTCAGGCAATGGCTGACTGTGGGAATGTGGTTCACCTCAATCCATTTCATTCCCAAAACCCACCCAAGTACCCTGACTGCTCTCTGTCTCTTTTGGACATTTAAACCCATTTAAACAGGGAGAGCGAGGGCCACCTTTAGCAGTCACATGAGCCGCTGCGTTTCCAGGTAACCAGCTCAGTGAGGTGCCCCTGAAGTAACTTCCGATTTATAATTCTGCAACCTGGGAGTGTATTTCTGTCGGTGGGTGGGGGTGGGAGGAACAAGGATTCATCAGCCCAACGAACCTGCCCAGATTGAGAGTATATGAACAATAAATAATTTTAACACTTGGCGTGAGGTACTGCAGTGAATGATAGTTATTTATGAAGCTGCAGCAGATTCCATGAAACTAAACTTCCCCTTGGGGAATGCAACATCACTGAATATACCATATGGTGGATTTTTATGTCATTGCCTTTATTTGATTACTCTGCATTTTTGACCTCATAAACATTTTTATTTTTATTTTATTTGCCTGATTTCTATTTCAGTTCTTCTCTTGGAAGTATCAGTTCCTTGCTGGAATCTAGATCAACACTTGCCTTGGGACAACAGAGTCATAGAGATGTACAGCACAGAAACAGACCCTTCAGTCCAACATGTCCATGATGACCAAATATCCTAACCTAATCTAGTCTCATTTGCCAGCATTTAACCCATATCCATCTAAACCCTTCCGACTCATATACCCATCCAGATGCCTTTTAAATGCTACGATTGTACCAGCCTCCACCACTTCCACTGGCAGCTCTTCCATATACACACCACCCTCTGCATGAAAATGTTGCCCCTTTGGTCCTTTGTAAACCTTTCCCCTCTCACCCTAAACACCCTTCAGTTCTGAACACCCCAACCCCAGGGAAAAGACCTTCATTGTTGAAGTCTTGTTACCATGGTTATTTAAATACATAGACACATCACAGCTAACTTCAGTCCTGTCTCTGAACGGTACAGCATCAAATGAGACCATTCAGCCCATTGTGATAATGCTGGATTTTGCAAGGACTATGCAATGAGTTATCATCAAACCCCAATCAGTCCCCATCACCCGTTCTTTCCCCTTTTCAAGCATTTATCTAGTTCCTGTTTAAAAGTTAGCACTGAATCTGCTGATACGACTCTTTTAGCCAATGCTTTAAAAGTACTCTCCATCTCCCTCTGGTTCTTTTATCAAATGTTTTGCCACACTTTCGGAAGGATGTGAAAGCATTATGGGCAATGCAGAAGAAAATCATTAAGTACTCCAAGAATTAGGAATTTAAGTTGTAATGATGCTGTGGCTTTAAGGAATTATTTTGTCCTGTTTTTAGAAGATAAATTTTAAGGCAGAGGCAACGAGCAGTCTGCTAGAATTACTAAAGTAAATAACTTGTGATGCCATAGTTTTTTTAAAAAAAATGTAACAATAGAAGCAGCCTGAATGGGCGTGGTCAAACTCTCAAAGAACCCTAATCTTTAGGTTAACTTTCAGCAATTGCTGTTGGGGTTGTGAAGAAGTGGAAGCTATTCTTTCCCTCTCTCGGTTACAGACAAAAGCTGGGGGTCCTCCACCTGCTACAGGAGCTGCATGTGAGATAATCTGCTTTCTAATTTGCCTTTTCCTAAGGGTGCATTTATGGGATGTGACTACATCGGAACAGTTAATTCGGAATAGCTAGTGTATCTATTAATCTGTTAAGCTTTCCAATAGAGTTAAGTTATTTCCAATTTCTTCTTTCTTATGTTGCATTTTAATAATTGTGAATGAATAAACTTACAGAACACTGAATAGCCTGGACAGAGTGGATGTTGGGAAGATATTTCCATTGGTAGGAGAGATAAGGACCCCAGGGCACAGCCTTAGAGAAAAGGGGAGATCTTTTAGAACAGAGATAAGGAGAAAACTCTTCAGCCAGAGAATGGTGAATCTATGGAATTCACTGCCACAGAAAGCTGTGGAGGTCAGGTCAATGAGATATTTAAGAAGAAAATGGATAGGATCGTGATTGTCAAGGAGATCAAAGATTACAGGGGAAAAGCAGGAGAATGTGGTTGAGAAACTTATCAACCATGACTGAATGGCAGAGCAATCTCGATGGGCTAATTCTGCTCCTATGTCTTATGGTCTTAAAGTGTGTTTTGCTTTAAATCCAGTAGTTTGACTAATTGAATTGCATATGGAATGCCACATCTTACATTTACCTTTAGAATAAGAAAACGTTAGGGTCGAGAATATCTTCTGAATATTTTGATGGGGTTTGGTCTGGTCCATAACACAGTTATGTGGATAGATTGGAGAAGTTGCTTTCCTCAGAGAAGTTTGAGAGGAGGTTGGATCGGGGGGTTGAAAATTATGAGGGAAATGGACAGAATAAAGAGGGAGAAACTCTTCCCATTCATGGAAATATTAAGAACCCAAGGGCACAGATTTAGGGCAGTTGGCAAAAAATGGAATGGGTGGTATATGAAAGGGCCTTTCCAGACTGCTAGTGGTTAGGATGCAGATTGCATGCATTGAGACTGGTGCAGGAATGTTCAAGTGAGTTTTCTGAAGGGAATTGGTTCTCATTACCTGAAATGAAGCAAATTGGAGGCCTACAGGGCAAATAAGGGAAAATGGAAAAGACGAATTGCTACTTCAGACAAAAAACAGTGAAGAGACAATGTACCAAATGGCTTCTTTCTGTGCTGTCACCATTCCACAATTCTATTTCCTCCTGGTGATGACCTTCTATCCAATAAACAACAATTTCTCTTGCTTAACTAGAACAAAAACACTCATAATTTTGAACCTCCTTGTTAAATCTTCCCATAACCTTCTTTAGTTTCTCTATACAAGTGAAGCATCTTCCAATGTCCTTCAAACATGCATTCATCCTGGTATTCCTTATCCTGTTCATTGTTCATTTACCCAAATCTATGGGATCACTGTATTCTAACAGATGAAAGGCTTAACAGACAATCAATTTTTCAATGTATAATTTCAGTTACATCACACTGCAAATATTTGCTATAAATTCTGTGTTACGATCGAGCCCTCCACAATCAGTTGATGAAGGAGTGTAGCTCCGAAAGCTAGTGTGCTTCCAATTAAACCTGTTGGACTATAACCTGGTGTTGTGTGATTTTTAGCTGAGGTTCATTGCTCAGTATCACAGGGTTAATCAAGCATGCATGCAGTTATTTTCTTCCTTTTCCCTTGGCTTGAGAGAGTTGTGCAATTGTTTGGCTGGGTCAGTGAAGGGAGTTTCACATGGGGGATGCAGAATATCCCAGCTCTGAGAGGGCTGGAACAACTGATAGTGAGCAGCTTGAATCACACCTTATGAAGAGGAGTTAAGGAATCCAGAGGAAGTTTGCAGCCTGGTTTGCTCTTGCCTCCCACCTCGAGTGTGGTGTGTGGGGCTGTATGTGAATGTCTTTGGAACAATAGACAAACATTCAATTCATTTATAGCCTACATTTTATTTGTTAACTTTAAAGCAATCTGACAGCTGTGGTTACGTTGAAATAAGACAGAAAATGTCATAAAAGTTTGCCATTAAAAATGCAAACAAAACATTGTGATTTGATATGCCAAGGAGTAGAATTCAAAACCAGATAAGTTATATTAAACTTATATTGAGCTTTGGCTAGACCACACTGCGAAGTCTGTAAACAGCACTGGTCTCCATATCGCAACAGAGGGTGTATAGAAATATTGGCAAAAATGCAAAGAAGATTTACAACGATGATGCCAGAAATGCGAGGTCACAATTTAAGTAAAGACTTAAGAGGCTGTGGCCTTTTTGTCTAGAAAAATGGAAGTCTGAGAGGTGGTCTGATTGAGACCCTTGAGATTATCCAACGGGCTGGACTCGGAGAAGTTGTTTTCACTTGCTGGAGTATCCAAAACCCGGGCTGGCAAATTTAAGAAGGGAATTCAGCAGATGGGTCTCTGCCTAAAAATGGTGCGAAATGTGAACACCTTACCAGGTGGAATGGTTGAAGTGAGTACATGGTTACATTTAAGAGTAAACCTGATAAACACTGGAGAGAAGGGAATCAAAGGATATGTTGAAAGTGTGAGGTGGGAGAATGTTCAACTGGAATATACATAGCATTTTGTATCTGTTGGGATAAATGACCTGATTGTGTGGTACTGTACATAGAAACATATGAATTAGGAGCGTCATAGATATCTACAGCCCTGAAAAAGGACCTTCAGCCCATTGTGCCCATGCTGGCCTGAAACAGCTACCAAACTGACCTAATCAAAGGTAAAGTTGCTACAGTCTAACCAGACCAGAGGGCTGCTTTCTCATCAGTGAGGGATGAGTGGTGTTGGTTTAATCTGAGGGTCACCACATCTCAGGCAAGGGGAGAAGGAGAGTCCTTCATAGTAGATCTCAGCTCGTGTGCTTGAGCCCACACTCCTAATGTCACTCTGTATCGCAAACCGGCTGTCCAGCCAACTGAGCTAACCTGCCCTGGTAGGTTTGGGACCATTCAATAAATTCCCCAGCTGATGTTCTAGGGACCTAGGTTAAAATCTCACCTGGCAGCTGGTGAAATTTGAATTCAATAAATATCTGGAATTAAGAGTCTAATGATGACAATGACTCTATTGCTGATTGTTGGGAAAACGTATCTGGTTCACTAATGTCCTTTAGGGAAGGAAATTGCCATCCTTATCTATGATGCCAGACCCTACAGCAATGTGGTTGACTCTTAACTGCCCTCTGGGCAATTAGGGATGGGCAATAAATGCTAGACTAGAAAATAAAAAAAATGACCTGGGGTTTGGTAGGAGAAGAGAGTTATAATCCATTGCTTTGTCAACTGAAGCATAAACACAAACCCATTGTCTGTGTAATCAATGGAATACTCTTCATGAGGCTTCAATAGTTAATAATATGTTACTAATGTGCATACCTGGCTGTACTCTTAAGTCACATTGTACGTGCCTTGCGTAAAGCACTCAGCAGAGATTTATATTCATTCCTTCTTTATTGATAACTTCTTGCCAACTATGCATCTAATGTTCAGTGTGATTTATTTATTTGGAATCTGCATAAAACATGTTGCCTCACTGATTACGAAAACAGAAGTTCATATTGTGAGCTGCAATGAAAAATGTGGTTTCGAGTGATACACCTGAACTGGAAGGTGTATTGTAGCCTGAGACAATTCTGTTTTTCCTCCCTTCCTCATCCCAAGCACTGACCCCAGCCAAGTGAGGGAAATTTAGAATGAGAGATCATAGTTTTAGGATAAGGGGGGTTGCAGATTTGAAACAGAGATGGGAAGGAATTACTTCTCTCGAAAGGTTTGTGAAACTGTGGAATTTGCTACCCCAAGTGGATGCCGGGACACTGAATAAATTTCAGGAGGACATGGGCAGACTTTTAAATAGGAATGAGTTGAAAGATCATGGAGAGTGGGCATGGAGTTGAGGTCGAGCTGATATCAGCCATGATTGGTGGTATTGAATGGTGCAGCAGGCGCAAGGAGCTGAAGGGCCCACTCCTCCTATTGGTTCTTTAGTGGAGATTGGGACAGTCTACAGAATCTAGGCTGCAGCTGGGACGACTGCCAATAAGACAGGTAGCAGCAGTACTAAGGACACCCGTAATGGCAGGCTTGGGAATGGGTGTTGGGTCTCGTGTACTTTCTAACCAATTTTGCAAACGCCAATGATGCCACAGTTGGTCCGATCCATACCATTGACACCTTGTTAGAACTGAGTATGGGAGTCTAGTCACACCTTTTCTCAGTGTCTCAAACATTAGCTTGGCTCGGGGCAGTGCTCTGACTGGTGATCATGGCTTTGAGCCCAACTTTAGGATTTAAATGTGCAATGCCAATGAACAGTGAAATAACACTGAGGGAGTGAAATGGGGGAGGACATATCCTGAGACCATGATCCTGTATTCCTAATTAGATGGGAGAGAAATATCCATGGAGTTAGAAACATGAAACAGTCCTAGACCAAAGGAGACCATTTGGCCTATCAAGTCCATGATAGCTTGCTGCAATAGCAGTTCAGCGATCTGTCTCCCCAGACCATTCCCCATGGCCCTGCAAATACATTACTTTCAAATCCCTTTTGAAAGCCATGATTCTGTCTGCCTTCACCACACTCATAGGCAGTGGGTAGCACAGTGGCTCAATAGTTACCACTGCTGCCTTACAATACCAGGGATCCAGGGTTGATTCCGTATGTGTGTAGTTTGCACATTCTCCCCATTTCTGTGAAGGTTTCTTCTAGATGTTCTGGTTTCCTCCCACAGTCCAAAGATGTGCAGACTAGGTGAATTGGCCATGCTAAGTTGTCCATTGTGTCCATGAGAAATGTAGGGTAGGTGGTGGGTCAGGTTGGGATTTTCTTCGGAGGGTCAATGCAGACTTGATGGGCTGAATGACCTGCTTCCACAGTGTAGGGATTCTATGATTCAGTGCATTCTCGATTCTGACCACTTGTTGCATCCAAAAGATTTTCCTCATGTCAACTTTGAGTCTTTTGTCAATCGTTTTAAATCTATGTTTTCCTGTTTTTGACTCTGTATGAAGAAGAGAAGGTCAACATTGTTCCATGAAACATTGCCATCCATTAACTGGTTATTAGCTTATTTTGCAGTCTAGGGACTATTACTGTATCCAGCATAATTCTAGTCATACAGTCCTAGAGTCCTACAGCACAGAGACAGGCTATATGACCCAAACTTGTCCATGCCAACCAAAATGTCCATCCACACTAACCCCATTTCCCTGCACTAACCCCATATCTTTCTAATATCTTCCTATCCATGTATTTGTCCAAATGCCTTTTAAATATTGTTAATCTACTCATCTCAACCACTTCAGCTGGCAGCTCATTCCATATGCATACCACCCTCTGTGTACAAAAGTGGCCCCTCAGGTTCCCTTTTATTCTTTCCCCTCTAACCCTAAACTTATACCCATTAGTCCTTGATTTCCCAACTCTGGGAAAAAGACTGAGTGCATTCACCCTATGCACACCTCTCATGATATAATACAGCTCTGTATGGTCCCCCCTCAGTTTCCTATGTTCTAAAGAAAAAGTCCTAGCTTGTCTAACCTCACTCTATAACTCAGACTTGTGAGTCCAGGCACCATCCTTGTAAATTTCTTCTGCACTATTTCCAGTTTAATAACGTCCTTCCTATAGCAAGATGATCAAAACTGAACATAATGCTCCAAGTGCAGCCTCACCAAAGTCCTGTACAACTGCAACATAACTTCCCAATGTTAATACTCACTGACTTATGAAGGCCACTGTGCCAAAAGCTTTCCTCACTGCCCTGTCTACCTGTGACTCCACGTCCAATGAACTGTGCACCTGAACTTCAAGATCCCTTTGTTCCACTACACTCCTTAGGGCCCTACCATCCACCATGAAACTCATATCTTGAATTGACTTTCCAAAATGCAAGACCTCATACTTATCCATATTACACTCCCTTTACCATTTCTCGGCCCACATCCCCAGCTGATCAAGGTGCTGCTGCAATTTCTGATAGTGACGCATTCCTGAGTTGAATAGCCATGACCTTCTGGACTCGGCGAGATTGGACACACAAGCAGGACACCATAGTGTGCCTTACTTGTTGTTCTTTGCCAAAGAATGTTGGCATCACCTTCTGACCAGCATTGGTTACTCTTCCCTGATTACCCCAGAGTAGGTGGTGCTGAGCTGCCATCCTGAAATGCTGCAGTCCATGTTGTGGGGGTAGACCCAAAGTGCAACAGGAGAGAAGATCAAGGATGCTCCCTCAGCCGCAGTGAAGGTATGGTGATATTGTTCCAAGTCAGGATATGGTCTGAATTGGGGAGGAACTTGCAGCACCCATGTAGGCAGCACGGTGGCACAGTGGTTAGCACTGTTGCCTCACAGCGCCAGAGATCCGGGTTCAATTCCCGCCTCAGGCGACTAACTGTGTGGAGTTTGCACATTCTCCCTGTGTCTGCGTGGGTTTCCTCCGGGTGCTCCGGTTTCCTCCCACAGTCCAAAGATATGCAGGTCAGGTGAATTGGCCATGCTAAATTGCCCGTAGTGTTAGGTAAGGGGTAAATGTAGGGGTATGGGTGGGTTGCGCTTCGGCGGGTCGGTGTGGACTTGTTGGGCCGAAGGGCCTGTTTCCACACTGTAAGTAATCTAATCTGATGGTGCCCTTCTCATGCATTTGTTGTTCTTGTCCTTTTAGATGGTAGACGTTGTGGGTTTGGAAGGTGCTATTGGAGCAGCCTTGGTGGTTGCTGAAGTGCATTGTGTGGACAGCACACACTATCACCAATGAATGGTCTTATAAGGTAAGATTGGATGGGCTGGGCTTGCGTCTAAGTGGAATTTAGAACCCACCTCTGCTGCTTTCTGAGGCAGTGAGGTCCAATGTCTTTACATGCTCAGAAAACAAATTCCTCTCAGCTCTCTCCTGAAAGTGAGAACCCTAGGTTTAAAACACACTCCCAGTTCTGGACTGACCCAGAAGAGCAACTATCTTTTCCATATTCACATTATTGAGATAATTCAGGACTGTATACACTTCAATCAATCCACCCCTCCCTCTTCAATAACCTGGTGTCGTTTGATTTTTGACCTTGTCCACCCCTGTCCAACTCTACATCAGGGCTATTGAATATTTTTAAGACAGAGTCAAATATGTTCTGGTTAGGCAGGAGAATCAAAGATTATCAGGGGCTGATAGAATGTGGAATTTGAGACAGATCAGCCATAATTCTACAGATAGCAGGGCAGGTTTGAGGGGCCAAATGGCCATATTCTGTTTCAATTTATATGTTGGTAAGTTGATTAGAGTTTTTAGCAATCCTTTTCCAATGAATGATCCCTGTTGGTGAGACTGTCTCTGTTAAATGACTGTTGGGATGTACAATACAAACAGCTGCCTGTGCCCTCAGGAATATAGCGTTGAATTGAAATCAAGCTGTTTCCAAGTCCTGATCTAGACCTCACAGCTAGTGTTGATCGCTGCCTCAGTACCTCTTTTTCCTTCCAAAGTTGCTTGCAACTAGTCTGCTGACCTTGTCCGCCTTAATTAACACACTTCAATAGTGGGCCCTGAAAATTCTTCAGACGTACACAGAATCAAGACACTCCAATCCTTCCCAGTCTTAAAGAGGAAATTCTCCCAGTGGAGAATTAGTTTCTGAAAACTAGTATTAGCCAAGTAAACAGCAAATAAAACTACAGATGCTGGAAACCTGAAATAAGCACAGAAAGTGTTCTAGAAGCTCAGCATGTGTGGAGAGAGAGAAAGAGAGTTAACATTTTGACTGTGTATGACTCTTAGAGGACTCAAAACGTTCACTGTGTTTTTCTCTCTCCACAGATGCTGCCAGACCAAATAAACAGCAACGCTCAGGAATGAACAGCAAAGAGACTGCCAATGAAATACAGTGGACGGAAAGCTTTCCATTTATATCACACCTTTCATAACCACTGGATATCTCAAAGAACTTAGCGTCCATTTCGCTATCTCAGACAAGGTCTGTCTGGCTGATCTCAAAGTTGAAGACGTTGGATGGGGTGCCAATCAAGTGAGCTACTTGGTCCTGGAGTACTGAGCTTCCTGAACGTTCTCATCTGGACAAGTGGGGAGGATTCCATCAAATTCACAGCTTGTGCCTTGTAGATAGTGGGAAAACTCTGGGGAGTCAGGGAGTGAATTCTTCTCTGTGGAATACCAAGCCTCCAACATGATCTTGAAGCCACAGTATTTGTATGGGTGGTCCACTTCTGATCCTGGTCAATGGTAATCCCCATGAAGTTAATAGTCTGTATTTAGAGATGGTAAAGTCTTTGAACATCAAGGTACATTGGCTAGATTCTCTTTTGTTGGAGATAGTCATTACCTGGAACTTGTCAAGCACAAAGTTTGCTTGAGATTTATCAGCCTATATTGTCTGGGTCTTACTGAATACGGACACAGAATCATGTAGCTCAGACGCATATTAAGCAATCTAATAGAGAATGTAGGGAACAATTCTTAGCCAAAAATAAGCATCGTGAAAATCATTCCCACAGGAATTTTCAGATCAGTAGCACAGATGTATTTAAGGGTAAGATCAATAATATGGAAGGAAGCAATTCAGCCCCATCATGATGGGGGGGGGGCAATGGGAAATAGTAAGTAAGGTCAGATGAGGCTCAGATGAAGCATGAACACCAGCATGGACCAATAGGCTGAACTGTCTCTTCCTGGGCTGTAGACTTGGTGTAATGTGATTCACTGTGGCAGGTGGAAACGAACCAGTGGATATGAACCAGTGGAAACACAAGTGGTGAGGAATCACTGAAGGGTGGACGGGGGAAGAGCAGAAATCAGCCAGAGTTCACATACTTGACCACCAGCCAATGACTCCAGCAGCTCACAAAAAAACCCACAGCAAAACGGGTCTGCTGTGTGGTCAGAGCCCCAGTGGTCACAATTTTTACAGGATTGCGTGTCTGTAGTCAACAACAGTTTTCCAGTGTGTAAAAAAACAACGCTAGCTGTGGCTAAGAACCGAGACTTGAATTTGGATAAACATGACTGGAAGGTTACAGAAGTTATAAACAGCACGACATCTTCTCTTCCCTGAGTCTGTCTTCATATAAAAAAAGCATTAGGATTTTGGATACCCCTTCATTGTAGTTGCACACGGATAGTTAGAAACTGGCAACAGTGGTGCCGTCTATTGTTGTAGCTTGTATAGTCTATGGCTCCTATCCCAAAACCAAAGAAGCTTGTGGTTTTGAACCCAAAGCTCTCTTGTCGCTGAGTCAGAATGTCACAAGTTCAAGTTCCATACCAGGAATTAAGTAATGCTGTACTGTGACACTGAGGGGCAGTGTTGGTGGAGGGCCTGCCTTTTGAATGGAATATTAGACTGGGGCCTTGTTTGCCCTCTGAGAGGGAAATAAAAACAAAAATCCTTATCTCACTGCTCAAAGATCAGGGGAATTCCTCTGGGGTTCTGACCAATATTTATCCTTCAACCGATACAATGAAACAGAGATCCACTTGTCACTTTATTTCTTTGCTGTTGGTAAGATTGGTTGCTGAATATATCCACTTCCCAGCAGCAACATTTCAAAATAATTGCTCTCCTTCAGGTAGCTTAGATGTTTCTGAGGATGATAAAGGTACTACATCAACGAAAGCCAATCATCCTTTCAGGTACTGTTGTGCTCATCAAGATTTGACTGCATAAAAAGTCAATGCTTCCAGTGAGAACTTCAGAATGGAATATGAATTAATGCAGAAGTACTTTATACATTTCTCTGTTTCAGAGGAAGACCCATCTCGGACTCAAAACTTTAACTCTTTTTCTCTCCACAGAGACTGCCGGACTTGCAGAGTCTGCCCATTACTATTCGTTTATATTCCAGCCCTACTGGAATTGTGTTTTTCCAAGTTCTATGCAGTGCTATTGGAACAATACTACAGGAACAATGCTGTTAGAACAATGCTATCAAAACAATGCTATAGGAATGATTTCCCAAGTTCTATGCAATGCCGTTGGAACAATTCTGGCCTCCTTCCTATCAGGAGGATGTTGTGAAACTTGAAAGGGTTCAGAAAAGATTTACAAGAATGTTACCAGGGTTGGAGGATTTGAGTTATAGGGAGAGGCTGAACAGGCTGGGGCTGTTTTCCCTGGAGTGTCAGAGGCTGAGGTGGTGACTTTATAGAGGTTTATAAAATCATGAGGGGCATGGATAGGTAAATAGACAATGTCTTTTCCTTGGGGTGGGGGAATCCAGAACTAGAGGGCATAGGTTTAAGGTGAGAAGGGAAAGATATAAAAGAGACCAAAGGGGCAACATTTTCACGCAGAGGGTGGTGCATGTGTGGAATGAGCTGCCAGAGGAAGTGGTGGAGGCTGGTACAATTACAGAATTTAAAAGGCTTTTGGATGGGTATATGAATAGGTAAGGTATAAGAATAGGAAGGGTTTGGAGGGATATGGACTGGTTGCTGGCAGGTGGAACTAGATTGGGTTGGGATATCTGGTTGGCGTGGACAAATTGGACAGAAGGGTCTGCTTCCGTGCTGTACATCTCTATGACGCTATGCCTCTATGCCCCAGTTTACCCGCCGCCACATCAGATTATATAATCAGCCACAGTACCAAGAGGCTTCCTGTTGTACCCTTGTTTAGAGATAGAGACGAAGGAAAATCAGCAGAGATTTTCGACTCTGATTCCAGGAACAACTGCTGGAAAATGTTCAAATAACCTATCTGAAATGCACCCAATTGCACAGAGTTAAAATCAGACCCTTCTGTCGTTGCTAGTTAAGATTCACAACAACAACTTGCATTTTTGAACTGCCTTCAACATGGTAAGAACCTTCAAAGATTGACAACAAGTCAAAGAATGAGAAATCAAGGAACGGGTCTTAAAGCTAGGGGAAGAAGATCGATTTTAAAAATGTATTGCAAAACTCAGCTTTGACTTTCGCCAGATGCCAGTCCATCAATGGTTCAATTTTAAAATACTCATCCCATTTTCAAATCTTGCCCTTCCCTATCTCTTCAACTTCCAACATATTTGCATTCCTCCAAACCTGTCCTCCTGTATATTTCCAATTCCATTCCACAATCATTGGATTCTAAATCTGATCAGGGGAATTTGAGGGTTCAGAGAAGACCATTCAAACTCTTGGGCTTCAACTAGATCATAATTAAATTAACCTTATCTTTATACCATTGCTCTGTATGTCTTGACACCTTGAGCTAACAAAAGGGCACCAGGGATGACCAATAAATGCCAATCTTGACAATCAGTCTCCTGGGGCAATTATGAATTTTAAATAAATAAATCAATACATAACAATGATTTGAGTTGCTTTCAGAGAGAAGTTTTCCAAAGAGAAAGCACTGACTAAATTGTGAATCTGTGACCTACCCAGCTCAGCTGACCACATTCCACTGGGCATTTTACTGAGGTGTGGAAGAAAATGAAGATTTTACGATTCTTAATGAAACCTCCAAGCATCCAGCATTTGCAGTTAGCTCATTGAGAGCTAGTCAAGAATCTAAGAGGAGTTTTTCTTTGAGGTAGATGCCAGCTATCCCAGTTCTATCACTATCAGGTTCAGTTCAGGATTTAATCCTGAAGAACACACAGGTACAATTAGAAATCTCTGATCAGAGCTAAATGATGCAGAGAGCTAAGAGAGAAGGCCTGATTGGACAGGCCAGTATAAAATGTAAGTTTGTTAAGCCCTTTTCATATCACATTGCTCCTGGCTTCTTCAGATAATGTAACTTCACGAACTTTCACTTTTCAATAAGGAGTGAAGAAGCAGCCTTCAGTGGACGTGTCTTGGTTTGGTTTTATGAACAGAGTCCCATAGAATAAAAATAATGGGACTGACTTCCTCATTTCAGTCACTATGGCTTTCACATTTACACTGATAGCAAAAAAGACTTGCATTTATATGTCGCCTAGAGCTTTGACCTTCATGAAGTCATATCTACTATCTGTGCAAAGGTTTGTTCATCAACAGAGTGTGATGTTATAAAGGACGGTTTGTGTCTGCTCAATTGTCATCCCATCAGTATAGGAGATTACTTAACCCAATCATTAAAAAATCCATGATTTAGAGATGCCGGTGTTGGACTGGGCTGTACAAAGTTAAAAATCACACAACACCAGGTTATAGTCCAACAGGTTTAATTGGAAGCACACTCGCTTTCGGAGTGATGCTCCTTCATCAGGTGGTAGTCAACATAAAAAAAATCCAACTACCACCTACTTCCTTCTCTGGTTTAGGTTTGGAATCAAAATGGGACCATCTGGTATACAGGGTTGATAGGACTACAGTGGGCCACATAGGCTGTGGTCCTCCCACAATCTGTTTGTGTTGTCCAAGGCACATTCTCTATTTGGGATTCACATACACTTCCCTGACTGTACGTTCAAACAAACCTGGACCTACTGGTTATAAAAAAGACCAGAGCTACATCAGGCTGTGTGATACAACTGCTTAATTGAGGTCAGGAAAGGGTTAAATGTCCCACTTAACAAAGGGTGGTAAAGGAAAAGAGAACTCTAATGTAACACTTAAACTCAATTGCAATAAGGAGTGGTAGTCGCCAAGGATGAGCTAGCCATTAATCTATCCCTTTGCTCTCTTTATTTGACTTTCCCAGGCCCCCATAAATTACTTCCATCACTAAACATACACTGGAGAAAAGATTACAAGGAGGATGTGTGCAGCATTTCATTGCTCTTGCGAGAGTACTGCAGCACTGTTATCATCAGCCTCCCTGTATGTCATTCAAGAAAACCTTGGAACAGTTTTAGCTCCTCCAGCAAGATTACATAACATGTTATTTTCCATTAAGCCCCATTCAAACCACCAACAAATGGTTAATTGCAGCACAAATCTCCAGGAACTGTTTGTCATTTGTGATTGCATGAAAACTTCAGTTTAAGGGCAGCTTTGGGAATGTAAACTGCTGCTGCGATAATGAACGGGCCAGGTGTAACAGGGGGGATAAGGGGACACGCAGATAGAATCTTGTGAAGATTAAAGAATAGTCCAGGACCTGAACTACTTCTGAGAGGTGACCCCAATTGGCAGTTAGGGATGACTCCACCTTGGAAAATCTTCGAGGAGGTGGTCAATTAAGGGACCACATCTAATCACCTCTACCTTGACCCAATTCTGAAGACATTTGTTTCAAAAAACACAGGCCGTTTTTTTGAGCCTCCCTTTCCTGAGAAAAACCAGTGACTGCACTTTTGCTTGGGAGATGTGGGAGGTGGAGGGATGCAAATTGATAGCAGGACTCTTTGCAGTCTCTCCCTGCCCAATCGCCAGCAAATAAGCTACTTCCATGTAACCGCTGGTTTTGACCATCCCTTGGGGAGCTCCATTTGTTCAGAGCATCCACCTACACATGGATAGGGCCACCTGGTGGGGTAGGTTTTGCTGGCAATGATCTCCCTCCTGGAAGATTGCCCAGATGCAGGAATGTGTTGACCTGCCATGTTCCTTTTTCCTTCTGTTTCTACCTTCAGTTCCTCCTTTCTGGGTCTGAGAAGATCCCAGCTCTGGTTTCAGACCAAAAGGTTAAAATCGGAAACAAGAGCCAGCAGCCAGAGCTTTCCATTTCCATGTCACGTTTGTCATGTGTCCCCTTTGAGGTACTTTGTCCTTGGAGTGTATACAATGTTGTGACTCTACCTGCAGCTGTGGGTGCGTAACAAATCAGTCATTTGCTGTAATATCTGCTTCATAACTTATGTTTTACTGTTTTCAAAAAAAACTAACCTTAACTTGTTTCACACAGAGGGTGGTGTATGTATGGAATGAGCTGCCAGAGGAAGTGGTGGAGGCTGGTACAATTACAGCATTTAAAAGGCACTTGATTGAGTATATGAATAGGAAGGGTTTAGAGGGATATGGGCCAAGTGCTGGCTATTGGGCCTAGATTGGGTTGAGATATCTAGTCGGCAAGGATGAGTTGGACTGAAGGATCTGTTTCCATGCTGTATATCACAATGACTCCATAACCTGCAGAGTTCATCAATCCCTGGTCAGTGATTGATTATGAGACTGCTACCATTAACATGAGACCACAAATGGGCAGAAGTCATAGACTAGCAAACTATGCAGAGACACTTTCATGCTAAAACATTACTCCCAATACGTCAGCCCTCCACCCATCAGTGCAATCCAGGAATTGGAGAAGCTTCACTCCCTGATTGCTGGGACAGGAATGGCATCGATCAAGGCTTCACCAAGGCCACGGGCAGCTGTCACCAAGGGGTGGTGGGGAAGACTGCTGTCTGAGGTCCTTCTGCTGAAGTTAAAGTGGGATCCACTCAGTTACTGGACCCTGCCAGACCCTCAATGCATGTAAATGTAGTTTGGTTCAAGTAAGAGATGCCTTTGGTTTGTTCGGATAGAGTTTAACTCTAATGTTTGTTTCCTGGTTTACTACTGTATAGAACTGAACTGCACTTGTGACTTGATACGTTTGATGAATAAAGTATATTTCTGAAACAAACCAAAAGGAATGGGATCAATCAGTTCTGCTGTGCCTCTCTCTCAGTCAGAAAATGTTTGGTTTGAATGTGACTCTCTAGACTTGGGAAAAGAGTTTAGGCTAATGCTGCAGTGCAGTGCTGAGGGGGTACTGCAGTGTCAGAAGGGTTGGATTACTTACAGTGTGGAAACAGGCCCTTCGGCCCAACAAGTCCATACCGCCCCGCCGAAGCGCAACCCACCCATACCCCTACATCTACCCCTTACCTAACACTACGGGCAATTTTTTAGCATGGCCAATTCACCTGACCTGCACATCTTTGGACTGTGGGAGGAAACCCACGCAGACACGGGGAGAACGTGCAAACTCCACACAGTTAGTCGCCTGAGGCGGGAATTGAACCCGGGTCTCTGGCGCTGTGAGGCAGCAGTGCTAACCACTGTGCCACCGTACCGCCCAGACAAAACTTTACACTGTCTAGCCTCTCATAATAGGGAAAGTTCTCCCCCACCCCCACCCCTGGGAGGCTGCCTAATATTATATCGCTCAACTAATATCACTGAACAATTGATAACCTGGTCACTGCTGATGCTAGAACCAAATTGGCAGTTCTATTTTTGATGTTACAAAAAATGGTTGCACTTTGACAGTATTTAATTGTGTCCAGTTTTGGTCTCCCTGGCATAGGAAAGACGTGAAACCTGAAGGGTTCAGAAAAGATTTACAAGGACGTTGTCAGGGTTTGAGGGTTTGAGCTATAGGGAGAAGCTGAATAGAATATAGAACAACACAGCGCAGAACAGGCCCTTCGGCCATCAATGTTGCTCTGACCTGTGAACTATTCTCAGCTTGTCCCCCTACACTATCCCAAAATCATCCATGTGCTTATCTAAGGATTGTTTAAATCTCTGGGGGGCTGGGGCTGTTTTCCCTGGTGCATCGGACGCTGAGGGGTGGTCTTATAGAAGTTTATAATATCGTGGATAGGGGCATGGATAGGGTAAATAGATAAAGTCTTTACCCTGGGGAGGGGGAGTCCAAAACTAGAGGGCATAGGTTTAAGGTGAGAGGGAAAAGATATGAAAAGGGACCTGAGAGGCAACTTTTTCACACAGAAGGTGGTACGGGTATGGAATGAGCTGCCAGAGGAAATGGTGGAGGCTGGTACAATTGCAACATTCATAATGCATCTGAATGGGTATATGAATAGGAAGGGTATAGAGGGCTATGGGCCAAATGCTGGCAAATGGGACTAGATTAGCTTAGGATATTTGGTCAGTATGGACAAGTTGGACTGATGGGTCTGTTCCTGTATTGTTCATCTCTATGACTAATTGGCTATAAATGTTTTGCAGCATCATGAAGTTATGGAGGTTTGTTCTTTTAATTTTATTGCTCAAGTGTTTATCTCATCGCCAGTTGAATACTTGATTTGACTTCAGCAGACACATGTACTTTGAATCTTTTAAACCCCTTGAAGCTCCCAGCACCAACCACACCTTTCTGCCCCATTCTTTACTGGCTTACAAGCCATCAGGGAATGGCCTCATCCTGGGCTACTCCCTGAGCAGAGCATTCCCATTGTAAATCCTTTGCTGGTCAGCTCCGCGTTGTGATGAACTGAATAAAGACAGCACTGCGGCAGGAAGTGACACAACTGTGGGACACAGCTTGTCAATTCAGATGGTAGCCCTTTGTAGTGATGCTGGAAAACCTGACCTCATCCAAAAGATAAATGGCAATAAAAAGTCTCTGTTTCATTCCCAAGGCTGGAGAGGCATAAAGAGAACATGTACTGTTGTTTGCATGGGGCAAACACGTTTATATTATTTGTGACACCGTTTAGCCTCAACACTGAAGGAAGGCCTGCATTTCTGTATCTCCCACCAGAATTTACAACTGCTTTTCACAGGCATTAATCTTGAGAGAGCTACAGACAATGAGGAGAATGATGAGAACCTCACACAACTGCTAAAACAAACAGGATTCTCAACGATGCTGTAATTAACTTGATGGGGAAGAGAAAACATTTCGAATCAGGCCAGAGTCCTCGGCCTGCCTTTTGCTTAAAGCTCGCATGAAGCCCTCTGCTATCTTCCTGCATCCCCCTGCTCCCGCTTTCCCCCCCTCACACCTCCAACACACACCCACAATCTGAGCAGCTCAAAGCTACTTGGATTGGCCACCCAATGGTGATGTGCCTGTGTGAGATGGTGCAAGACCAGTTCACACTAAGTTAGTAAACAGAGTTGACCTAGAGATGATGTTCCCTTTTCCTGCTGTTGATTACATATGTCAAAGGCCGATTCCATTCCGGCCCGTTGGGGGTGGTGAACAATCAATCGACTTTACCTTCACTAAACACCAGAATGAATGGATGTGGAGGATGAATGGGACTGAATAGCTGCCAATCAAGGGGGGAACAGGAAGCGACAACAGTCCAATTGTTCGACAGGGAGTGCGTGTAACTTTGTTAGGGTTTTTCAGGAAGTGAGCTGGCATTCTTCCCATGCCCTGGGTGCATGAGTGTGAAACAAAGGGCTGCAGCTCCACAAAACCCTTAATTGGAATCTTGCAAGACAGCTCATCAAAGAAAAATCTGCGTTCTGTCTGGTTTGGCTCTTTCACCCTTTTGGATGTTCTTGAGTGCCAGTTCTTACCACGTCATAGCAAAGTGGATTCAGGGTCAGTGTGGTGATCCACACTGCAATAGGACTGTGTCCCTGGATTGATCAGCCAAATGACTGTGTGCTTCATGCTGAATACAGTACGTAGGTTTCAGCCTATCAATACACTGGCATTGGGGTCAAATTGGATGACCTCCAAGGTGAAGTGAGCAAACTTACACTCCAAAACCATGACTTGGAGGAGGCGGTGTTGGACTTGGGTGGACAAAGTTAAAAATCACACAACACCAGGTTATGGGTGGAGGACTATAACCTGATGTTGTGTGATTTTTAACTAACTCCAAAACCAGCTCGACACCGAATGCAACAATGCCTTTAAAGGCGGAATGTGATAAATTGAAAGTTCAATTTTTTTTTTCAAACAGCACCTGATTGCTTCTGCTATGCAATTTTCAGGGCGGCATGGTGGCTCAGTGGTTAGCACTACTGCCTCTCAGTGCCAGAGACCTGGGTTCACTTCCTGCCTTAGGTGACTGTCTGTGTGGAGTTTGCATGTTCTCCCTGTGGCTGTCCCCTGGTTTCCTCCCACAATGCAAAGATGTGCAGGTCATGCTAAATTACCCATAATGTCAGGTGCATAGGTCAGGGGTAAAAGTAGAGTAGGACAATTGGTCTGGGTGGGTTACTCTTTGGAGGGCCAGTGTGGACTTGTTGGGCTGAAGGGCCTGTTTCCATACTGTAGGGATTCTAATCTAATACTTTACACAGAGGGTGGTAGGTGCCTGGAATGCATTGTCAACAGAGGCAGATACAGTAGATTCATTTAAGGTGAGTCTGGACAGATGAATGCAGATGGGAAGCAGAGGGACGCAGATCTTTAGGAATTGGGCAATAGGTTTAGCCAGTGGATTTGGATCGTTACATGCACGGAGGGCCGAAGGGCCTGTTCCTGGGCTGTAAATTTTCTTTGTTCTAATCTGAAATGTGGAGCTGAAAATGGGATTGCATTCAGGCACAGAAGTGCTGAAGAGTCTTTTATACAATTGATGTCTTATCGCTCCACAGGAAACTGGCAGATGGACCATAAGATACAGAAGTAGAAGTAGACCATTCAGCCCACTGAGTCTGCTCTGTAATTCAATGAGATCATAGCTGCACTAATCATCCTCAACTTCACTTTCCTGTTTTTCCCATAACTTTTGTTTCTCTTACTGTTTAAAAACTAGATCTATCTCAGCCCTGAATATATTTAGTGACCCAGCCTCTATGGCCCCCTGTGGTAAATAATTCCATACACGTCTTAACCTTTGAGAGATAAAATTCATACTCATCTCTGTTCTATATCTGTGATCCCTTATTCATAGCTTATGCCCTCTTTCTCCCCCTACAAGGGGAAACAACCTTCGCTTATCTACTCTATCAAATCCTGTAAGAACCTTCTATGTTTCAATCAGGTCATGGAGTCATAGTGTCATAGATATGTACAACATGGAAACAGACCCTTTGGTCCACCTTATTAATGCTGACCAGATATCCTAAATTAATCCAGTCTCATTTGCCAGCATTTGGTCCATATCCCTCTAAACTCTTCCTATTCATAAACCCATCCAGATGCCTTTTAAATGTTGCAATTGTATCAACCTCCACAACTTCCTCTGGCAGCTCATTCCATACATGCACTACCCTCTGCGTGAAAAAGTTACCCCTTAGGTCCCTTTTAAAACTTGCCCCTTTCACCTTCAACCTATGCCCTCTAGTTTTCAACTCTCCTACCCTATCCATGTTCTTTGGCATTTTATAAACTTCTATAAGGTCACCCCTCAACTTCTGGTGCTTGAGAGAAAACAGCCCCAGCCTATTTAGCCTTTCACTCTAACTCAAACTCTCAAAACCTGGCAATATCCTTGTATTCTGCATTCTCTTAGGTTTCACAACATCCTTCCTTTAGCAGGGAGATAAGAATTGCATGCAGTATTCCAAACCCGGCCTAACCAATGTCCTGTACAGCTATAATATGACCTCCCAACTCATGTACTCAAAACACTAAGCAATAAAGTTAAAAATCACACAACACCAGGTTATCGCCCAACAGGTTTATTTGGAAGCACTAGTTTTCGGAGTGCTGCTGTTTCATCAGGTAGCTGTGGAGCAAGATCATAAGACACAAAATTTTTAGCATAAGATTACAATAAAGGTAAGCATACGAAACACCTTTGTCACTATTCTGTCTGCCTGCTACTCTGCTTTCAAGGAACAATGAACCTGTACTCCAAGGTCTCTTCATTTGGCAAAAACTCTCAATATTTTATTTCCCATAGAGTACATACACAACCTATTCAGCTCCCCTTAAGACAGTCCCTCTGTACATAAGATGAGCCTGGTGAATCATCTCTGGATTGTCTCCAAGGCTGGTATACCTTTACTTAGATAAAGGGATCCCAAAACTGTTCCCAGTATTCCAGCTGTGGTCTGACTAGTACCTTGTGCAATTTTAGCAGAACGTCCCTGATGTTCAGAGGCTGGAGAGTATCACAGGAATGTCTATGGGTGCAAGTCTCATTGAATCACAAGGAGCTGTTGTTAAACATATGGGTCCACTTTGGATTGAAAGTTGCAATGATTAGATTCCCTACAATGTGGAAAAAGGTCCGTCGGCCCAACAACCCTCCGAAGAGTAACCCAACCCCTGACTAATGCACCTAACACTATGGACAATTTAGCATAGTCAATTCACCTGGCCTGCACATCTTTGGAACATGGGAGGAAACCCACTCAGACACTGGGGGAATGTGCAAACTCCACACAGACAGTCACACAAGTCTGGAATTGAACCTGGGACCCTGGTGCTAAGAGGCAGCAGTGCTATCCACATAGCCACTGTGCCACTATTAGCAGCTACATCACTAATGCTAAGGGTGTCCAAAGTTTCAGGATGATCCTGGGTGGGAAAGAGAGCCTGTTCTTGAACTGTCCAACCTCCTTCCCACCTATCTGCTCCAGCCTCTGCTCTGCTTCACTCCATCACCATCAGCCCTCACCTCCATCTACCTATCGCATTCCTAGCTATCTTTTCCCCAGCCCTACCCACCTCCCATTTAACTCTCAGCCTCCTTGGGCCTCCCCCATGTTCCTGATGAAAAGCTTATGCCCGAACCATCGACTCTCCTGCTCCTCAGATGCTGCCTGACCTGCTGTGCTTTTCCAGCACTGCACTTTTTGACTTAGATCTCCAGCATCTGCAGTCCTCACATTTTCTTGGTTGGTCTTGAACTCACAATCTCCTGACATAGAGGGAAGGGTGCTGAACTGAGCACTGGCTGACACTACTGGTAGCAGATTGCAACACTTCTGATGCTGATGACCCACTGCAATACAGATAAAGTGAGCTCCACACTCACAACATAGCTGGCACTTTCTCGTTAGCCTGATAATTGGATATCTGCCTTTCAAAATGGCCTCCTGATACTTTGACAAGTCATGCAAATTTCTTTTTAATGACAACGTTATCCTTCCATGGCCCAGCTAACACTTATAAACAGGTAGAGAGCCAGGGACCTATCATTGAGGAATGGCTGAGCTATTCATTGGCATTAAAATAAGCAAACCTTCTACATCTAAGAACTACATCTTCTACATCTAAGAGCCATTGTGGGTAGCTCGGTGGTTAGCATTACTGCCTCCTAGTGCAGGGACCGGAGTTCGATTCCAGCCTCAGGTGACTGTCTGTGTGGAATTTGCACATTCTCCCTGTGTCTGTACAAGCTTCCACTGGGTGCTCTGGTTCCCTCCCAAGGTCCAAAAATGTGCAAGTCAGATGGATTGACCGTGCAAAATTGCCCATATAGTGTCCAGGGGTGGGGAGACTAGGTGGGTAATCCATGGGATTTGACAGGGGGAAGGTCTGGTTGGGATGCTGTTTGGAGGGATGGTGTGGATTTGATGGGCTGAATGGCCTACTTCCACCCTATAGGGATTCTATGATTCTTACAAACGGCGGGTTATATGCATAAGTTTTGTATCATCAGTGCACTTTATCTCTCATGATTCTCTTTCTATAGAAATGTAAGATAAACCACTGTAAAAACATGAAGATATCTGCTGTCATTTATTGACATTATATGATAGCATCTTATATGGTAAAGCCGTGTACAACAGCTGCACTCTCAGGCTGAGATAATGCCTTTAAACATGAGGTTATATCTCTGTCACTTACAACATCCTCTGAATCGAATGGCTTCTGCTGCTTTTGTCAACTCAACAGATTTACAGTGAGTCGCTTTTTCACCAGTGGCAGCAATGAAAAAGCTGTTTGCAATTTCAAGTTACACCTTTTTGCAGGGACCGACAGTTTTCATTCCCTTCCCTCCCCTCTTCCCCAGTGATCAAGGGATTTATGAATTGCATCACGGCAAGTCAGCAAACAAGTTTACATCTCACTTACATTTTGACTTTCCAAGTCAGTGCCATGGAAAAGCAGGAGTGAAGGAAGACTTGCTAAAACTTGATTCACACTCTTACATCAAGTTAAAATTATACAAATTGGCTCTAGTAGCTTCAATTCCCCTCGCAATTGGTCCTCGCTTCCATTATTCATGTTTCTTATTACCCAACAAAAGCATTTATATGGCACCTTTACTTAATGAAGATACATAGAGTGATCAACAGTTTGATCAAGTGGTAGATTATACAGAGTGTCTGAAAGACTTGAGCACAGAAAATATTGAACCACATAACAAAGCCACTTTTGATCATGTCCAACACACATACACAATCTGATTAGATTCCATGGCCAGTGATCTGAAATGAGAATATGTTATGCTCCTTCCCTCTCAAGGTCATAGAGTCCCTACAGTGCAGAAAGAGGTTGTTCACCCCATCAAGTCTGTACTGACCCTCCGGACAGCATCCCACACAAACCCAGTACTCAACAATCCCACATTTACCATGGATAATGCATCTTTGGACTGTGGGAGGAAACCAGAGAACCTGGCTGAAACCTATGTGAACATGATTAGGATGTACAAACTCCACACAGATAGTCATCCAAGGCTGGAATTGAACCTAGTCTCCTGGCACCATGAGGCAGCAGTGCTAACCAGTGAGCCACTGTGACACCCAATGGGCCAAAGCACTCCATTCTGATCTTAGTTCCAACCACCTTGGGTGGAACAAATCACAATTCATCATTT
Organism: Chiloscyllium punctatum; assembly: GCF_047496795.1. Lineage (NCBI taxonomy): Eukaryota > Metazoa > Chordata > Chondrichthyes > Orectolobiformes > Hemiscylliidae > Chiloscyllium > Chiloscyllium punctatum. The sequence continues at coordinate 9,526,001 of NC_092754.1, forward strand.
CACCAGGTGGAGTATCTTACCAGAAGACCATCAAGTGAAGAGATGACACCGTACTGGACAGGCTGTGACAGCGGGGGCACTCCATGGTTATATATGTCGGATACCATCTCACTGGACTAGAGTATTGTCCAAAATGAAAAAGCTCACGAGGTTCACAACCACATGTTGCTTGCTGGGTGTCCTCACATTGAGTCCTCAAGATGCCTTCATGTTTGATCTCCACATGATCACATCCACTTTCACTCCTTGGTGTGTTTCACTGAAATGGTGTCAGGAGATTGCCTGGTCAATGTGGATAGAAATATCTTTGGAAATTGCCTAGCCTGAAGAAACCACGGTCATTCCTGCTTCCTTGATAGGGGCGGCATGGTGGCTCAGTGGTTAGCACTGCTGCCTCACAGCGCCAGGGATCCGGGTTCAATTCCAGCCTTGGGCGACTGTCTGTGTGGAGTTTGCACGTTCTCCCCTTGTCTGTGCGGGTTTCCTCCGGGTGTTCTGGTTTCCTCCCACAATTCAAAGATGTGTAGGCCAGGTGAGTTAGCCATGCTAAATTGCCCATAGTGTCAGGGGTGAATATATGGTAGGGGAATAGGTCTGGGTGGGTTACTCTTCAGAGGGTCGGTGTGGACTTGTTGGGCTGAAGTCCCTGTTTCCATACTGTAGGTAATCTAATCTATTCTTGGACAGATGCTCACAATCAATTAAATGGTTGACAACTATACCCCGCCCCCACTCATAGAATCATGGGATAGTTACAGCACAGAAAGAAGTCATTTGACCTGTTATCAATACCAACCCTCTGTATGAGCAACTCAGATAGTCCCACTCACTCCTATCCATAACCTTGCAACCATTTTCTCTTTAAATAATTACCCAATTCCCTTTTGAAAGCAAAAGATGACTCTTCCTTTTCCACATTCTCAGGCAGTGCATTCTAGATTCTTAAAAAGAGTTTCCTTCCTGTCGCCACTAGTTCCTTTGTCAATCACCTGACATCGATGTCCCTTGCTTTTCAATCTTTCCATCAATAGGAGCTATTTTTTCCTGCTTTCACTCTTTATAGATTCCACCCGATTTTATTCAAATCTCCCAGTCAACCCTCTCCTCCGTGAGGATGTTATACACCAGGCATGCACTCTGTTCAGGCAAATTAAGTTCAAAAAATTTGCTGATATACCCAAAACAGAGAACGTGCTGACATTACATGGAAAGCAAAATCTACCATCAACAATTAGGTTCATCTATTCATGTTGGACATATTCAAGGAGTAAATTAATTACATGTCCTCCACCTCCTAACACAAAATGTTTGCTGTTGATGGACAAAAATGTAGACTTGTTTAATAATAGGGAAAACAGCATAAAAATATGAGTTGTTGTGATTGTTGGATAGAAAAAGCACGACAGTGATTGTAACAAGGTCAGCCAGTTGGACTTCATAGAATAAGAGTTCCCTGTGACTATGAGTTGATCCTCATGGTGTTATTCCCTCCCATGCCACTCAAAAGATGGAAAGTGCTCTTTCTCAGGAGAAAGTGAGGACTGCAGATGCTGGAGATCAGAGTCGAGAGTGTGGTGCTGGAAAAGCACAGCAGGTCAGGCAGCATCCGAGGAGCAGGAGAATCGATGTTTCGGGCAAAAGCCCTTTACCAGGAAAGGTTGATGAAGGGCTTATGCCTGAAACATCGATTCTCCTGCTCCTTGGATGCTGCCTGAGCTGCTGTGCTTTTCCAGCACCACACTCTCAACAGTGCTCTTTGTTATACTATTGGGTAGGTTTTCACTGTTGAGTAATCCCTATTTCCAACTTTCCAAATTTCCTCTTGCCTTACACACAGCAGTCTGTGGGGGAGTGACTGCTGTTCTTTCAGGAATCCAGAACAATGCGAGAGGCAACATATCCATTGCCAATCATTGGAGTCAATCTCCAGGGCTACCAATAATATAAATTACTCAGTTATGTACCTAGACCATCACTTAAACTGTATAAGCCTTAGGTATATATCCCTCTTGAACTGACACTGGACAGTAGATTATAATTAAAGAATTTTGATGAAAGGACACATTTATACTTGGGTCCTCAGACGCTCCCTCTAAATACAGCTCGCTATAGTTTGCTGAGAAGGTTGAGATATTGACACTGGCAGCTGTGTGGCACTTTGCATAATTGAGAGTGTAACAACATTTTCACAAAATCTAAACTTAGGAAAATGTTTTAGCTCAAAAGACATGTTTGGAGCAAATATACGACTTTTGACAAACAAAAGTGAATATGATAGTTATACATAGAGTAAAGATGGTATGAGATTTAAGGTCTTGCAGCAAATTCTCAGGGTGAAGAGCCCTTTTTTTCCAGGGGTAAGTGAACACTGTGTAAATGAAAGAATTCCTTATTGAACTTACACTGAGTGAATTGGTCCCTGACCAAGTATTCCCTTTATATGGATGGTACAATTATGGAGAGTACACATTAACTTGAGAGCACAGTAACCTGTAATTTTTAAACCATTATCCAGACTTATGTTTAACTCTAAGGGATTGCTTTTTTTCTCTAGATTATATAGTAGTGATACAGAAAGTGTTTGTTCACTCTCTAGACCCCTCTAGCTCATCATTTAAATATGAAACCTTTACTTTTAATTGCTGTAAGATCCAATATTTGACACTACAGAAACCTGGGGGAAGAGACAATAGACAGATTTTTACTGCAAGAAATAGATGAGCCATAGTCAGTGAAATCATAGCATGGGAAGAGGCCATTCAGGCCATCAAGCCTATACTGAAGCTAGCTTTTTCAATGAAGGCCCCTCTACAAGTCCCAGTTTCCTGTTTAGTTTCAGAACCTCCTTTCCAGATACTGACTTAATTCCTTTTATAAGAAGTAGACTGTGTCACAAAATGTACTTGAGATTAGAGAGTTTGAACTGATATTACCATTGTTTCATTTTTATTTCTATCCTATGCTTTTTCATCCTAAATTGTTAAACATTTACTTTTTTTGATCATATCCCAGGTGAAGTCTCAACTTGTGGTTTATTTTTTGTAGTGTGAAAGAACTCCACAAAGGCCAATGGCCTTTCTCCAAATACATAGTACAGGCTACTAACTCAACTCCCTCAGAGCCAGTGCCAAGAGAGAGCAGAACTCCCGACTCTCCTGTTTCTATATATTTTTTAATTTTATTAACTAGTACAAATTACAAACAGTTAACAATGAACAGCAGTTTACAAGAAACAGCAATTTATAGGAGAAAGGGGCAAAGTCAGACCCCCCCTCCCCTCCCCCCGAAACCCCACTGTACAACCAGTTCACAGGGAACAGAGTTCAAACCTCAAATTCCACCTTATCACATCAAGAAGGAAATAGTAGATGCAATCACATACAAACAGTCCAATAAACCGAACAGTAAAACAGTGCATATATCACAGGCATCCCTGGCAACTCAGCAAACCACCCAACTCTCCCAGCTTCCAGCCACTCAAAGGCAGCCTGCTCCTCCACCCCTTCTGGCTCTTGGTCTGCCCCTACACACCTTCCAGCCACCTCTAGGACAGCCCGTCCTGTTTCACTCCAACAGGCAGGGTCCACTCCAGGATGCAGCAGATCACACCTGTTCTTTTTTTTATTTTGTTAAACTGTACAAATTACAGTTAACAATAAACAGAAAGCAGCAGTTCACAAAAAAAACCCCACTATGTACAGGGGAATGGGCAGCAAAGCCAAACCCCAAACCCCATCGTTCAACCAGTTTTCAGGGAGATGAGGACAAATCTCAAGTCCCACTTTCAGCCATCACAAAGATAACAGTAACAAACACAGACAAGACAGTGCAATCAAATCAGAAACACAAACCCAATATAGTTAATCACCCCGTTCATATGTTTTTTTCTTCTTTTTGTTTCTTCTCAGGTGTGAGACACAGTGAAAGACAACAAGTGTATAAATCTTAATTCATTTTCCACCAGAAAAGAAACACACGAGTGGCCAGTGACAAGCAATGCCCTACTCAATAAAGGGCAATGTTGTGCGATCAAAAAGAGTGAAGGGAAAAATCATAGAAACAGATCCCTAGACTTTCTGCAGTATCACCATAGCCTTACCAGAACAAAGGGGCTGCTCTCTTATTAGAGAGAAGCGACTGGTGGTGATTTAACCTGAGGGCCACCAGAACTCAAGCAAGGGAAGAATTTAAGAAGGACAGCCCTTCATTATAACCTCAAACTGGTGATGGGAACCCACACTGTTGGAATTATACTGCTATGCAAACCAACTGAGCAAAATTAACTCCCAGGTCACTGCTGTTTATATCTATTTTTTCTTTTTTTATATACCCCCATACTACCACATAACTGCACTAGTGCTTATATTTTCCCCAACTCCTGTTTATATATTTTTTCTTTTTTTTTCTTTTTTTTTAAATAATGGGTTGGGGGTGGGGGAGCAGAAGATTCAAAGGGACACCTCTTCTTCTCCTCAGTATCAACAGAAGCACACTGACTGTAGCACCAGCCAGCACAGAGACAGTCCTCAACTGAGGAGATTCTAATCTCTTGGTTATTTTTTTTTCATTTCTTTTTCCAGCCAGCACAGAGTCAGTGCCCAACATTGAGGAGATTCTGAATCTCCTGGTCATTTTTTTAAAATAAAAGCCCACACTGCTGCCTAACCGTGGTCGTGCTTACATTTTCCCCAGCACCCACGTTATCCGTGTGCAGGTATGAGACACAGTGAAAGACAACGGGTGTATAAATCTTTATTCATTTTCCACCACCAGCGAGAAAGGAAACACCCAAGTGGCCAGTGACAAGCAATGCCCTTCTCAAGCAAGGCTGCGTGATCAAAAAAAGTGAAGGGGAAAATATCATAGAAACAGACCCCTAGACTTTCTGCAGTATCGCCCTAGTCTTACCAGAACAAAAGGGCTGCTCTCTTATTAGAGAGAAGCAACTGGTGGTGATTTAACCTGAGGGCCACCAGACCTCAAGCAAGGGAAGAGGTTAAGAAGGGCAGTCCTTCATGGTAACCTCAAACTGTTGATGGGAATGGAACCCATGCTGCTGGAATTATATTGCTATGCAAACCAACTGAGCTAAATCAACTCCCAGGTCACTCCTGTTTATATCTGTCAGTTCAGGACTCCCTGATTGGACCAGATTAACAGCCCCAAACAGGAACCTGTATTTTATGAGTTTCACCTGACTGACCTCGTTACAATCGTTACAGTGTCTTTTCTATCCAACAATCACAACTCACATTTTTATAATGTTTTCACTGTTATTAAGCAAGTTCACGTGCTTTGCAAACTGTGCTACCTGAGAAATGTGACACTGAGCCGCAAAGGGAGGTAATGGGGGAGCTCATGAAAGGCTTTGTCAAAGATCAAGGTTTTAAATATCTTAAAGGAAGAGGACAGGGAAGCCAAGAGGCTGCGAGGTTTGGGGTGAAAATTCTAGAGTCTTGGATCCAGTCAAATGAACGTATGACTATCAATGGTGAAGCACTTAAAATCATGGCTGTACACTATTGGAGGAATGCAGAGATCTGAGAGAACACAGGGCTGGAGGAGCATAGACAGTGATGCTGGAGGTTTAAACATTGGGGGTCAGATGGGTGGCTAGCTAATTTTCAATGAAGAGTGATGCCCAATGGTGTGAGTTCAATTTCCTGCAATGACCAAGAACATCATGAAGTTCCCACCTTTTCAGTGTCACCCCCTTGCCTGAGGTACAGTGGCATGGTGGTATGGGAGGCACGGTGGATCGGTGGTTAGCCCTGCTGCCTCACAGCGACAGAGGCCTGGGTTCGATTCCAGCCTCGGGTAACTGTCTGTGTGGAGTTTACACATTCCTCCTGTGTCTGCGTGAGTTTTCTCTGGGTGCTCCAGTTTCCTTCGACAATCCAAAGATATGCAGGTTACGTGATTTGGCCAAGCTATATTGCCTATAATATAGGCTAGGTGCATTAGTCAGGGGTAAATGTAGAGTAATAGTACAGGGGAATGGGTCTGGGTGGGTTACTCTTCAGAGTGTCAGTGTGGACTTGTTGGGCTGAAGGGCCTGTTTCCACACTGTAGGGATTCTATGATTCAGTCATCTCTTGTTCTCTGTGTACTAGGACAGTCTCTTTGAGACAATGGTAACTTTACCTTTGAGGGATTGGTTCTATCTTTACAATAGCACAATGGAATTTTTTACCAACATATTCAAATATGGTATTACACACCTCTGGAGCAAGTGAAACTTGAACCCAGGCTTCTTGCCTCTGAGGTAGTGGCATCACCACAGCCCCAATGCAGTCCCTAATAAACCAGCTTTTATAACCAGTGGTCAAGGCCTTGACTTAACCTGGCATCCAAACGGTCTGTATCTGAGACAAATATTAAAACAGAGTTCTCACACCAGTCATTAACAGTACTCCCTCAATGAAAAACCATCTGCAGAATGAGATGGCAGCTAGTGCTGGGCTAAAATCTTGTCAACCTGATTTCTGCTGATGCATGTGAGTGTTGTTGTTTTTCCTTATGTGAACAGAACTGGAATTAATGTAAAATGTAGGGCATTACTGAAAGGTAAGACAATTTTCTCAATATACCAGCACAGGAAAGGTTTATTTAGCAATGCTGAGCTTGCCACCAGTGTATAGAATAGCAGGAAACAGCCTTCATTGGGGAAAGTGTGGAGAATATCATGTTTACAGCTTGGTTTCCTCATTAAAATTTCCCATGGCTTGCTTGCAGTTGTCCAGCATTTCCCTTCAGTCCAGTGGTTCTCTGGCTGTTCCACAGTGTGCATCCTGCACTACAGAATACAGCACATTCATTCTACAGCAAGAAACAGGAATTGTAATGTGTCGTGCTATCTTTCATAGCCACAACTCATGATCCAGTTATACAGAGCCTGGGTCAGGCCCCATCTGGAATACTCCATTCAGGGTTTGGGCACCACAACAGTCGAAGGAGACATGGAAGGCGTGCAGAGGCTTCTCAGTTGTCCATTTAATTCAATTAAACTGAATATTGGACAACGTATGTAATCAGTGGGCCATGTGATCCCAATTTTGCAATTCCACTCAATGTAAAGTTCACTGCTCTGCACAAGAGTAGCCCCTTCCCATGTTTGTAACATAATCCCTGTAGCTCAGTGATAAAACACTCTGCCTCTCTCTGATGCTGAGCTTTAAGGATTGGATGTCCTTCGAGAATGAGAGTTCATTGTTTTAGGTACGGCAGATTTAATACAGAGTCAAGGAGGAATGACTCCTCTCTAAGGGTCTTGAATCTGTCAATTTCATTAACCCAGCATGAAGTGGTTGCCAAGTTTAATGAGGAGGTGGGTAGTTTTTAATTGATGATGGATTAAAGTGCTGTGGGGAGAAGGCAGGAAAGTGGAGTTGGGATGAGATCATCGATGATCATATCAAATGGCAGAACAGGCTCGGGGGAATTACCTACTCCTGCTCCTAGTTCTTACATTCTTATGAAGGATTGCATGTTCAATTCCCAGCTTGTGTTAACGTAGAACCATAGAAAATAGGTGCACGAGTCGGCCATTTGGCCCTTCGAGCCTGCATCACCAGTCAATATGATCATAGTTGATCATGCAATCTCAGTATCCTGCTTTCTCTCCATGTCCCTTGATTCCTTTAGCCGCAAAGGCCACATCCAGCTCCCTCTTGAATGTACCTAACGATCTGTCCCCAACAGCTTCCTGTGGGAGAGAATTGTACAGATTCTCAACTCTCTAAGTGAAGAAATTCTTCCTCATCTCAGTCAGCTGGTCTCCGACAGCAGTAGGAGGGGGCCGAAAAATTGTCCAATGTTTAAAGACATCCTTTATTCTCCTTGGCTTTGCCTGGTCTCCTCCTACATGGGAACTCTTCATAGGGTGCAGTGGTGTCACATCACAGCACAATATTCTGCTTCTGGCTGCCAGAACAATGTGAAGTTAAGCTGCCTGTTCTCTATCAATGTCATATGCATAGTCATCTGAATTAGGAGAGCTATCATTAGGTGCAAGCATTTCAGCATGGCCTGTGGACTCAGCATAGAGGCATTTCCAAATGCCACAAATGAAATAAATGCCCTGTGATTGCAACCCTCCTGTAAGTTTGCCAAGTTTCCCTGGTTCCCAGGAAGCTAGTTGTTGAGGCATGTGAATGAAGTTAGTCATGCAAGTTGTGGTCAGCAATGCCTCCGTGTTCCATTCAAGACACAGCTATAGCATTCCAAGAGACAATTTTTCAGAAATTTTAAGAAACCCCTCCAACCCGATCATTTTCTGAATTCTTTATCTGGATCACAAGGGATTCAAAGGAAAAACACGGGAATATTCTCAAAATTGGTTGATGGAAACTGACCAGCGCAGTTTCGTAGAGAGATTGGGAATGTTGGGACTGATCTCGTTGGAGAGAAGATAGCTAAGAGGAGATTTGATAGAAGTTTTCCAAATCGTGAGGAGTCAGGACAAGGAGATACTGCTTGAATAAGGATTGAGAATGTGAGGGAACAAATTTGAAGCAATTTGCATAAGAAGCTAACCTGAAGAGAAAAATATTATTTCATACAGCGAGTAGTTTGGTTCTGGGCTGCACTGTCTGGAGGTGTGGTGGAGGGCACTGGATAGTTATTTAAACTGGAACAATGTGCAAGTGCATGTCAAGAAAGCCAGAGGAGAAGAGGTGGATCTCTTAATGCACATTTGGAGAGCTGGTACAAACAGAATAGACTTATAGCCTCATACCGCACTGTACCAATTTTTTGTGTTTCTGTGAGTTATTTTAAAAACTGCATAGTGTCCCACACAGTCCAACCCTTAAGGGACAAATAAATTAAGATCCCAAGTGGGACTTAGGTTGCGGATTTTAGGCAGGCACAGCTGAGAGAACCAATGAGACGGTCAGGCTAGAGAGAGCAGTTGGGGAAGGACAAAGTGGGGATGGGGGTTACCATCTTGCAGAGGGGTGCCCCTGACTGGACTAGGAACCCACCCCCTCAAAGGTGGTTCACCCCTTCCTGCCCACTGGAGCCCATTTTGTGAAAGATGCTGGACTGTTCAGTATGATGTACAAGATTCACTGCGGGAAGTCACCACAAATACTCAGACAGAACCTTCCTAACACTTCTCCCTTGAAGGACAAAGGCAGCAGATACATTGGAACATCACCAGCCGCATGCTTCCCTCTGAACTGCTCACCATCCTGACTTACAAATATGTTGCCATTCCTGGGTCAAAATCCTGGGTCAAAATCCTGGAACTCCCTCCCTAAGGGCATTATGGATCTACCTACAGCAGATTGGCGGCAGCAGTTGAAGAAAGTTCATCACCACCTTCTCAAGGAAAACCTACGACAGGCAGCAAATGTGATGCCCACATTCCATGAAAGAATAATAAGAAATTTCCTTGACCTTGCTTGCAGACTGAAAAATGGCTGGATCAATGGTGGTTTAAGGGCTTCAGTTGACCTAAAGGTGGGCAGTTGGCCTGATGTTTTCCTGACTTCTCCTTCCTCCCCATATGGAGGACAAGTTGGGGGTGGACAGGAAAATAATGGAAGAACAATCTGTTTTATATCGCATGCCCTCATCAGCAAAAGCACTGGGGAGTAGGGCTGTAATACTCACCCTGTGCACTGCATATTTGTCCTGAGTGAGCTTTGGCTATTGGAGTCATCACAGTTGCGCTTGATAAAGGGAGGTGTTGGGATAATGTCACTGGATCTTCAATCCCGAATCTCAGGCCAATGTTCTGAGGATGAGGCTTGAAATACACCATGGAAGATGGTTGAAAATTGAATTCACTCTGAGCTGGCCAAAAGGTGACCATGTAAGCCATCATCAATTGTCATCTGGTTCATTTGTGTCGTATAACAAAGGAAATCTGTTGTCCTTATCTGGTCTGGTCTACTTGATAGATGAAATTCTTCTATTCAAATGATTGTTCGCTGGAGGCTCTGGGAATGGTGATATTGTAGATATAGTTTTTAATCAACTGGTTATAGAAGGTACAGTTAGTAAGTTTGCAGATGACATCACATAGGTGGCGTAGTGGAAGAAGGTTACATCAGAGTACAATGGGATCTTGATCAGATGGGCTGAGGAATGGCACATGGAGTTTAATTTAGATAAATGTGAGGTATTGTACTTTGGTAAGGCAAACCAGAACAGGACTTAAACACTTAAATGGTAAGGTCTTAAGGAATGTTGCCGAACAAAGAGAGCTTGATGTGCAGCTTCATAATTTCTTGAAAGCAGAGTCACAGGTAGGCAGAGTGGTGAAGAAGGCGAAAGTGAGGACTGCAGATGCTGGAGACTAGAGTCGAGAGTGTGGTGCTGGAAAAGCACAGCAAGTCAGGCATCATCCGAGAAGCAGGAAAATCGCCGTTTCAGGCAAAAGCCCTTCATCAGGAATGACGCTGGGAGCCTCGGGGGTGGAGAGATAAATGGGCAGGGAGGGGGTCTGAGGGGAAGGTAGCTGAGAGTGCAATAGGTGGATGGAGGTGGAGATAAAGGTGATAGGTCGGAGGGGAGGGTGGTACAGATAGATGGGAAGGAAGATGGACAGATGGTACAGGTCATGAGGACAGTGCTCAGCTGGAAGGTTGGAAATGGGGTAAGGTAGAGGGAGGGGAAATGAGGAAACTGGTGAAATCCACATTGATGCCATGGGGTTGGAGGATCCCGAGGCAGAAGATGAGGTGTTCTGCCTCCAGGCGTCGGGTGGTGCGGGAGTAGCGATGGAGGAAGCGATGCGTATCCTTGGCAGAATGGGATGGGGAGTTGAAGTGTTCAGCCACAGGGCAGTGGGGTTGGTTGGTGCAGGCGTCCCAGAGATGTTCTCTAAAGCAATCTGGAGTAGGTGTCCTGTCTCCCCAATGTAGAGGAGACTGCATCGGGGGCAACGGTTACAGTAAATGACATGTGTGGAAGTGCAGGTGAAACTTTGATTGATGTGAAAAGCATTTGGAACACTTGCCTTTATTGGTCAGAATATCGAATATAAGAGTTTTGACATTATACTGCGACTGTGCAGGACATTGATGACGCCATTTTTGGAATATTGTGTACAATTCTGGTCACTCTTTAGGGAGGTTGTTGTGAAACTTGAGAGGGTGCAAAAAAGATTCACAAGGATGTTGCCAGGGTTGGAGGGTTTGAGTTATAGGGAGAGGCTGGGGCTGTTTTCTCTGGAGTATCAGAAGCTGAGTGACATGATAGAGGTTTATAAAATCATGAAGGACATTGATAGGGTAAATAGACAAGGTCTTTTTCCTAGGGTGGAGGTGTTCAAAACTCGAGGAATCGGTTTAAGTTGAGAGGGGAATGGTATAAGACGGATCTGAGGGGCAACCTTTTCTCACAGAGGTGTATGGAAGAGGCTGCCAGAGGAAGTAATGGAGTCTGGTATACTTACAGCATTTAAAAGGCTTCTGGATAGGTATATGAATAAGACGGGTTTACAGAGATATGGGTCAAATGGGACTAGGTGAGATTGGGATGTTTGATTGGTCTATACGAGTTGGACCAAAGGATCTGTTTTCGTGCTGTATGACTCAATGATTCAGAAGTGCTATGAAACCATCTTTAGAGCAAGGGGGACTTGAACCCAGTCTGATGAACTCAAAATATTAACATTGCTTTCTCTCCACAGATTCTACCGGCCCTAGCTGAATTCCTCCAGCAATTTCTGTTTACGAGCCAAATATCAATTTCTAGTTCACCAAGCCCCAACCATAGGTCCAAAGTTGTATCTGGAACTACTCAAATGTTTAACGCTGTAACATAGGTTAGAGATTACACTGTGTTGAGCCAATTCAGTCCACATTTAAAATTTTTCAGTCAATGAAAAATTTCGAGACAGAAATCTCCAACACAGTTAGTGCTCTTTGACACTTCCTAGTCAACTTGGAGTAGACATGATTAATGAAGGGAGGAGAAAGTGAGGACTGCAGATGCTGGAGATCAGAGCTGAAAATGTGTTGCTGGAAAAGCGCAGCAGGTCAGGCAGCATCCAAGGAGCAGGAGAATCGACGTTTTGGGCTTGAGCCCTTCTTCAGGATTCCTGAAGAAGGGCTTATGCCCGAAACGTCGATTCTCCTGTTCCTTGCATGATTAATGAAGGACTTAGTTTGGGGCTGTGGGGAGTCACGTCAGCAGTTGATGTATTTGCCATTCCACTATTCATTCCAGTATCACTTTATTTCCGTTGAGTTAACTCCTATTCTGAAAAATAAGGTGGGAGAAGAATTTCAGACAGATGTGTAAAACATTCCTGTGCCTGACTTCTGAGCTGGACTCCACAATGATTGACATACAAAAACATTGAAGCAAATCTTTAACCTGGAGATAGCGCTTATGTTTTAACCAAACCAAGTTCGTCTCTGGTAAAGGTGGGAGATAAAACGTAACCAAGTTGCCTTTCCAGTAAAAGAAAAGACAAGTAATGTCAAGTCATCTAGATCTAAAGAATCCCTACTGTGTGGAAACAGTCCAACCCCATGGCATCAATGTGCATTTCACCAGTTTCCTCATTTCCCCTCCCCCCTACCTTATCCCAGATCCAACCTTCCAGCTCAGCACCGCCCTCACAACCTGTCCATCTTCCTTCCCACCTATCCACTCCACTCTATCACCTTTACTCTCACCTCCAGCCACCTATTGCACTCTCAGCTACCTTCCCCCAGCCCCAGCCCCCTTCCATTTATCGCTTCACTCCTGAGGCTCCCAGCCTCATTCCTGAAAGTTGATTTTCCTGCTCTTCCAATGCCGCCTGACCTGCTGTGCTTTTCCAGCACCACATTCACGTCTCTGAAAAGCACCTCATCCGGACACACCTCTCCAGCCTATTACCCTGCATTTCCCATGGCTAATATACCGAATCTACACATCCTTAGATACCATAGACAATTTCCCCTGGCCAATCCACCCAACTTGCACATCTTTGGATTGTGGGAGGAAACCAGAGCACCCAGAGGAAACCCACACAGACACGGGGGGAATGTGCAAACTCCACATCGACAGACACTTGAGGCTGGAATCGAACCTGGGTCCTTGATGTTGTGAGGCAGCAGTGCTAACCACTGAGTCAATGCACTGCCTTTAGGCAGGCTTCAGGATCACATTGTGCTGACACGCTGTCTGTTTAACGTTGTGAACACAGGATGCAAGCTTTCACTAAGACCATCAGTTAACATTTTCTGAGCTGCTGGCAACTTTCTTTTCTTCTCTATTTTCACCCATGATGGGAAATTCAACGCCAATTGTTGTGAAAACATTTCCTTTCAGGCCAGCGGCAGTAATTTTTCTCTGTACTTGTATTGTGTCCATTCCTCAAGATCTCCCACACACAAGACACTTCATACTAATCAGATTAAATGCAAGTATGGCTTGCAATAGCCCACCATCCATATTGCTGGGCTGCTTTCAGTGTCCGTGGAGCTTGTTATCGCGCCTTCTCAGTCATGAATTCTGCCATTGTGGGCTCCACTGAATGGAATGAATAGAGTGAGTGTGCCCACAGAGAATGAGAAGTAACAAAGCCGCGAGAATTACATCAGACAACAACACTTCAATAAACTACCCCGGTTCAGCCAGACTTGTGACACGTCTTGTTTAACTCCCATGTTAAAAATAATCAAACAGCTCTTGTTGGAATGTCCTTTTGTAACTGCTTCTCAATGCATTAACCCTCTCATCGGGTGAAAACTTGGCTGGTTTTTAAAAATGCTTACAACAACAATATGGTGCATCTATAGAGTGCCTTGTGCCTCTGTTCTGCTATCCTGATGCATTTTGTACAGTATGAGCTGCCTGTGTAGCACACAAAGCAACACTTTTCACTGTTCTGACCTGTTTCGCCAGTTCTGAGGAAGCGTCACGCGACCCGAAAGTTGAGCTCTGATTTATCTCTACAGATGTTGCCAGGCCTGCTGAGCTTTTCCAGCAATTTCAGTTTTTGTTTCTGATTTGCAGCATCTGCAGTTGTCTCAGTTTTTACTTTTCACTGTATCTTGGTATATGTGACAACAATCACTCAACCAATCAATCAATGGCAATTGCTTTCTCAGGGGGAATTATGAAACAATATTTGACAGCAAACCATTTCAGAAGCTATTAGGGCAGTTGACCATTGATTGGTCTAACAGGGCTGTCTTGAAGGAAGTGAGAGAGGTGAAGACTCCTATCTCAGTTAGTCATGCCTGATTTTAAGTAGCACTAACCACGTGAATGTTAAAAACACGCAACACCAGGTTATAGTCCAACAGGTTTGTTTGGAAGCACTAGCTTTCGGAACGCTGCTCCTTCATCAGGGACTCCAAAAGCTAGTGCTTCCAAATAAACCTGTTGGACTATAACCTGGTGTTGTGTGATCCACCCCAGTACCTCCAAGTCACACAAACATTGGTATAGTACAGATGTGAATCTGTGATAATTTTTAAAATTCATTTGTAAGATGAAGGCTCACTGACTAGGCCAGCATTATTGCCCATCCCGATGGATCTGGAGTCACATGTAGGCCAGAAGCTTCCTTCCCTAAAGGACATTAGTGAACCAAACAGGCTTTTCCTGATAATCAGAAATGATTTCATGGTTATTAGAACTTTTAATTCAATTGAACTTCCATAGTTTGCCTTGGACAGGATTTGAACCTTACCTGGGTCTCTGGACTAACGGTCCAGCGATTATACCACTAGGCTATTGCCTCCCCATGATAACACAATGCCAACAAAAGAAGGATGAGAGATGTTGGGACAGAATTCCTGAGCTCAAGGCCTTTCTGGTCAAGTAAAATTGGAAATATGGTGGAGGCCAGAATTGGAGGAGTACAGAAAACCCATGAGAAATTAATCTGCTCCTTGAGGCTCTTCCCATCACATGCTCAGCTGTATATTTTCCTCTTGCATTTCCTCTCTTGCCTTCTGCATCTTTATCATTGTTAGAACCAGCTGCAAGGGGAACAATGTGTACAAAACTGACACAGTAAGCAAAGTGCCCTCTGTATTTCAGGCTGAAATATTTGTTTTCTGCTTAGTTTTTCTTCCCTTGGCAATGTTGAATGGAACAACGCCTCAACAAGAGTGAGCTTCAGTTAAAGATGTGAAGTCGCTAGGCAGAGTGGATTTATGAGGATAATTCCAGACAAGGGGAACATTACATGGATTAATCAGGGAAACTGGGACAGCTCACCTTGAAGACTAGGAGATTGAGAGGAGATAGGACAGAGTTGTTCAAAATCCATGAACAGAGCAAAAAACAAATTGACCTCATTGGTGGAACCAGACAATACAGATGTTGACTGATTAGTGAAAGAAGCACCTGTGGTTTGAGGAAAAACCTTTTTAACACAGTGATTGTTTAGGACCTGGAATGCCTTGCTTGAGAATGGGGATTCAAATGAGGCCTTCAACCGAAAGTTGGATTGGTATCCATGAGGAGAGAAACAAACTGACAGGGCTCTGGAGTGGGACAAACTGAACAGCTATTACAGAAAGCTGGTATTGATAAGAGGGGCTGAATGGCCTCTTTCTGTACTGTGACAGTTCTATGATTGAGAGGGAAATGAAGTGAAAGGTTTTGGATCTCTGTTGAGGTAATAGTAGATCATAAAGATATTGTAGATATACTGAATATATATTTAGTTTTCACTATAGAGGATACAAAAGTATTATAATTATACCTGTAAATCAAGAGGTTAAAGGGGGAACAGAACTTAAAGTCAGAGAGTCAGACAGAACTAAGTGAAATGAAAATCACTAGGGTCAGTGGTACTGAACAAACTGACTGAGCTACAGGTGAGGCGTTACTGAATCCTGATGGATTGCGTCTTCAGGTCTGCCAGAGGCAGCTCGCGAGATTATAGGTGCGTTAATTTTAATTTTCAAAAATGTATTGAATTCTAGAAAGGATCCATCAGACTGCAAAGGGATAGACCAGATCTAACAGTTGAAGTTCGAAATTGGAGGAAGGCTAATCTTGCCGGTATTAGGCAAGAACTTTCAAAAGCTGATTGGGCACAGATGTTCGCAGGTAAAGAGGCTGCTGAAAAATGGGAAGCCTTCAGAAATGAGATAACGAGAGTCCAGAGACAGTATATTTCTGTCAGGGTGAAAGGGAAGGCTGGTAGGTATAGAGAAACCTGGATGACTAAAGAAATTGAGGGTTTGGTAAAGAAAAAGAAGGAAGCATATGTCAAGTATAGACAGGATAGATCTAGTGAATCATTAGAAGAGTATAAAGGCAGTAGGAGTATACTTAAGAGGGAAATCAGGAGAGCAAAAAGGGGGCATAAGATAGCTTTGGCAAACAGGGTTAAGGAGAATCCAAAGGGCTTTTACAAATACATTAAGGACAAAAGGGTAACTAGGGAATGAATAGGATCCCTCAAAGATCAGCAAGGCAACCTTTGAGTGGAGCCGTAGAAAATGGGGGAGATACTAAATGAATATTTTGCATCAGTATTTACTGTGGAGAAGGATATGGAAGGTATAGAATGTGGGGAAGTAGATGGTGACATCTTGAAAAATGACCATATTACAGAGGAGGACGTGCTGGATGTCTTGAAACACATAAAGATGGATAAATCAGGTGTAGCCTAGATCTCTGTGGGAAGCTAGGGAAGTGATTGCTGCGCCCCTTGCTGAGATATTTGGATAATCGATAGTCACAGGTGAGATGTCAGAAGACTGGAGGTTGGCTAACTTGGTATCACTATTTAAGAATGGCGGTAAGGACAAGCCAGGGAACAAAAGACCAGTGAGCCTGACATTGGTGGTGGGCAAGTTGTTGAATGGAATCCTGAGGGACAGGATTTAAACATATTTGGAAAGGCAAGGACTGATTAGGAATAAGTGACATGGCTTTGTGCGTGGGAAATCATGTCTCACAAACTTGATTGAGTTTTTTGAAAAAGTAACAAAGAGGATTGATGAGGGCAGAGCAGTAGATGTGATTTATATGGGCTTCAGTAAGGTGCTCAACAAGGTTCCCCATGGGAGTCTGCTTAGCAAGATTAGATCTCATGGAATACAGGGAGAACTAGCCATTTGGATGCAGAACTGACTCAAAGGTAGAAGACAGAGGGTTGTTTTTCAGACTGGAGGCTTGTGACCAGTGGAGTGTCACAAGGATCGGTGCTGGGTTCTCTACTTTTCATCCTTTATATAAAAGATTTGGACATGAACATAGGAGGTATAGTTAGTAAGTTTGCAGATGACGCTAAAATTGTAGTGAACAGTGAAGAAGGTCACCTCAGATTACAACAGGATCTTAATCAGATGGGCCAATGGGCTGAGGAGTGGCAGATGGAGTTTAATTTAGATAATTGTGAGGTGCTGCATTTTGGAAAAGCAAATATCAGCAGGACTTATACACTTCATGGTCAGGTCATAGGGAGTGTTACTGAACAAAGAGATCTTGGAGTGCAGATTCATAGCTCCTTGAAAGTAGAATCGCAGGTAGATAGGATTGTGAAGAAGGCGTTTGGTATGCTTTCTTTTATTGGTCAGAGTATTGAGTATAGGAGTTGGGAGGTCATGCTGTGGCTGGACAGGACATTGGTTTGGCCATTTTTAGAAAATTGTGTGCAGTTCTCTTCTCTTCCCTATCAGAAGGATATTGTGAAACTTGAAAGGGTTCAAAAAAGATTTACAAGGATGTTGCCAGGGTTGGAGGGTTTGAGCTATAGGGACAGGCTGAACAGGGTGGGGCTATTTTCCCTGGAGTGTCAGAGGCTGAGGGCTGACCTTTTTGAGGTTTACAAAATTATGAGGGGCATAGAGGATAGGAGAAATAGACAAAGTCTTTTCCCTGTGGTTGGGGAGTTCAGAACTAGAAGGGCATAGGTTTAGGGTGAGAGGGGAAAGATATAAAAGAGACCTAAGGGGCAACTTTTTCACACAGAGGGTGGCGCACGTATGGAATGAGCTGCCAGTGGAAGTGGTGGAGGCTGGTACAATTGCAACATTTAAAAGGCAGCTAGATGGGTATATGAATAGGAAGGGTTTGGAGGCATATGGGCCAAGTACTGGCAAATGGGACTAGATTGGGTTGGGCTATCTCGTCGGCATGGACGGGTTGGACCGAAGGGTCTGTTTCCCTGCTATACATCTCCGTGACTCTGTGACCCTATGATAAAGTAACAAATACAACCTTTCTGTTCAAGAAAGGCTGCAGACAGAAATCAAGAAACGATATGTTGACATCACTCATGTCGGAGGTGGAAGAATCGATCATTAAGGAGATCATTACAGGGTTCTTGGAAAAACCCAAGGTAATCAGGAAAGGTCAGCATGGTTTGTGAATATAAAATCACATTTAACCAATTACTGGAATTCTTTTAAGAAGTACCGTGCACTGTGGATACAGTAGAGCCTGTTGATGTGCTGCACTTAGATTTCCAGAAGGCATTTGACAAGTTTCTATGTAAAAGGTTATTGTATACTGTATGAGCTCATGGATAAAAGTTCAACTGGTTGTCAGAAGCCAGTGGATATACAGGAGTGGGGTCTTTTGCAATTGGTAGGATATGACGAGGAGGATCCACAGGGGTCTGTGCTGGTGCCTGAACATTTTATAATTGATATCAATTACTCAGATGAGAGGATTGAAGGCACTGTGGCTAAATTTGCAAATGACGCAAAGATAGATAGAAGGAGGTGTTCTGAAGCTAACATAAGAAACATGCAGACTAATCTAGGTTGGGTTCCTGAATCGGCAAAAACTTGGCAGGCAGAATATAATGTCGGAAAATGTAGAATGCAGGAAAGATAGAATAAAAACAGAACATAATTTAACCAGAGAATGACTGCAGAATTCTTACATACAGAGGTATCTAGGTTTTCTAACACATAGAGTCAGAGAGTCATAGAGATGTACTGCATGGAAACAGATCCTTCAGTCCAATTCTTCCATGCCAACCAAATATCCCAACCTAATCTAGTCACACTTGCCAACACCTGGCCCATATCCCTCTAAGTCCTTCCTATTCATTTACCCATCCAGATGACTTTCAAATGTTGCAATTCCACCACTTCCTCTGGCACCTCATTCCATACACACACCACTCTCTGCATGAAATGGTTGCCCCTTAGGTCTCTTTTATATCTTTCCCCTCTCATCCAAAATCTATGCACTCTAGTTCCTCCACTCCAGAGACTTCGCAGATACTGTCTGATCTGCTGTGCTTTTCCAGCAATACAGTCTCAACTCTGATCTCCAGCACCTGTAGACCTCACTGTCTCCTTGTCTATATACCCTATCCATGCCCCTCATGATTTTATAAATCTCCATAAGGTCACCCCTCAACCTGTGGCACTCCATGGAAAACAGCCCCAGCCTATTCAGCCTCTCCCTTTAGCTCAAATCCTCCAACCTTGGCAACATCCTTGTACATCTTTTCTGAACCCTTTCAAGTTTCACAACATCCTTCAGATAGGAAGGAGACAAGAATTGCACGCAATATTCCAAAGCTTTTCACTGTGCCTTGGTACACGTGACAATAAATTCAATTCAATCCAATTCAAAATTGGCCTAACCAATGTCCTGTACATCCGCAACATGACCGCCCAACTCCTGTACTCAATACTCTGACCAATAAAGGAAAGCATACCAAACGCCTTCTTCACTATTCTATCTACCTGTGACTCCACTTTCAAGGAACCATGAATCTGCACTCCAAGGTCTCTTTGTTCAGCAACCCTCCCTAGGACTTTACCATTAAGTGTATAAGTCCTGCTAAGATTTGCTTTCCCATATGTCGCAAGAAGTTAGTTTGATATACAGCAAGTGATTATGTCTTACTCGTCTAAACTCCATATAAACAAACCCAGTCTGTCCAATCATTCCTGTAAAGACAACCTGCTCATTCCAAATTCAACGCAGTAAATCTCCTCTGAACCACCTCCAATAAGTTGATTGAAGTTTATAAGATCCTGAATGCTGGACCTTGAAAGGATATTTGTGAGTGAGTCCAGAATCAGGGGTCACCATTTTAAGGTTAGAGGTTCACTTTTTAGGAAAGCGATAGAGATTTCTTTTCCTCACTCAGATATTTGCAACTTTGGATATCTCTGTCTCAGAAGGTGCTGGAAGCAAGGTCATTGAGTATTTTGAAGGCAGAAGTGGATAGTTTATTGTTCGACAAGGAATTCAAAGGTTGCCAGGGATAGATGATAATGTATAACACAGTCATGAACTTACTGAATAGCAGAAAGGGTTTGAGGGCCTGAATGGCCTTTCTCAGCTCCTAACTCATACGTTTTGTGTTTCATGTGAGCCCTACCAAGTCCTCAGGATTTTAAAAAAAGATCCTCACATTCAATGAGTAATCTTTGTGTGTAGCAAAATCTCCCACCAAGCAGTAAATAAAATTAATGATTAATTGGTTTGTTTATGAACTGTAGAAATCTCCTTTCCTGGACACGAATCTCGCCCAAAATCTCTCATGTGATTTTTGACGAGATGGGCTGATTCAGTATCTCAGCAAAAGACTGCATCTCGGACAGTGCTGCACTCCCTCCATACCACCCTCAAGCAAGCTGAGACGTTTCCTTGGAAGCGAGGGTAGCTGAGAAAATAATAAAGTTACATTTTATAAAGGCTATGGGTTTAGAAAACTCTGAAACATGCATTGAATAAATCTGATACGTGACTCTGGACAGACAGCGAGATAATATCCCAATGACTCACTCATAATCAAAGTCACTTTGTCTTGTGCTGGCAGGGGAATCCCTAACCCTTGTACAATTTGACATGTTCACCCAACTGCTGCCTTGCTTCTGGTGCACAGATCTCTGAGAAATAGGTCATTGTTTTTATCTAACATTTCACAACTTTGTTTCTAAAAGCCTTTTGATTGTGGGAATTTGAAACATGTTATTGACGCTCGTTAGGAAACCTGGTACTGTTGCAGCATGAGTCAAATGAGAAAGGGCAGGTTAACTCTTACAGCCCTGTGGCTTAGAACATAGAACATAGAACATAGAACAATACAGCACAGAACAGGCCCTTCGGCCCACAATGTTGTGCCGAACATTTGTCCTAGCTTAAGCACCCATCCATGTACCCATGGATTGTTGAGTGAAGTTACAAGGGCAAAGACTAGTTCAGCGGCTTCTATGAAAAGTGTACTTTTCGAGATGTAAAATTGCAAGTGTCTTTTTGCAAATTCTTATCTGGTGAAGTTAGAGTTTAATTTAGCGCCAAAAAACTACAATTGATTGACTTTTCCAATGAACAGTGAACGTGTTCAGACCAAATTTTATTAACATATCATTTGAATAACAGAGCTGAGTCTGGCACAAGCTGGTAAATGAGGTAATAGCTGATTATGAATTCAAGTGTTCCAATTACTCCTGATTCTTGAAGGAATTTGTTTTCAAAACAGGCTGCAGTCTGCAGATACTTCAGATCTCCTTGAATATAGATGACTATAGCATGGCGCAACAATTAAATATTTCGAATGGATAGGATTTAGAGGATTGACGCTGTGCTTTGATAAACATTGGATTTGTTACTCACTGACGACAAATCATTTGGAAGCCAGCAAAGGGCAGGGAGCAAAGGTTGTCTCAGGAATTATTATTTATGGCATCATTATTCCCCTGATGCTACTTGCAATGATTTTTTATTAAATAAAAAGAATTTGCTTCTTATCTTTCTCTTTCACTTTGTCTCTCTTCCTTATCTTTGCTTTTTATGAGTGCTGTTTTCATCTGAAGCTCAAGGACAGGGTGAGGTTGGACTCTGACCATTTCGTTATCAACCTCTGGCCAAGGATAAAGTGACAGCAGCCATTGGGCTCAGCGTTGATGGGCTTTACAAAAAACCCTTAAATTCCTGCGATGATCAGGAGGCAGGATGGGTGGAAACGTCATAGTGGCTTGTTTGATCCAGGTGTCCATGTTCTGTCAGTGAGTCTGACCTTGGTGAGATGACCTTGTGGCGGACTAGGGCTTGTCTTCCAAGACAGTGATGCACTTGGCTCTGATCTGACTGTGAGGGACCAGATGGGGCCTGGGCATTTCCAGGTGTATCCTTGGTTGCCATATGGGACATTCTTTATAACTGGATTTGCGATGGAGCTGGGCAGGTACTCTCTCAGTATGATTATTTGGGGTGAGGGGGAAATAGTCAGGCAGTGTGGCAGTTCGATGAGGCGGGGGTAGGTTTCAGTTTCTCTCGGTGAGGTTAGGGAGAGGGAACAGCCCGATTTCTCTCTGAACCACTGCTAAGGTAGATCTGGCACATTCTGAATTTTATTATTAGACAATTCAACCTTACCCGGTGATAACTTTAATCTGTTGACCACATCCAGTGTTGATTCCATGTTAAAAATAATCAATCAGTCGTTTAATGCGACTTCGATTTCCACATGAAACGCAGCTGGGCAACACCAGTAAGAAACTTTATAAAATAAAAAAAAGTTGATTTCACCACAAAATGAGTCATAGAGGATAAATGGAGTGGCTTTGGCTTTTGTGGAAGTTCTATTGGAATCTTATCCTTCAGGTCAGGATGAGACCATATGTCATCATTCCAACCCATAGTCTGACTGGGTAACCATAACAACCAGATCAGCTGTGGTCTTTGTCTAAGAGGCTGCAATAACCCCCATATATTCATGGCTCAGCAATACAGAGTCTTAAGGCAGAAACAAATTGATACATAGGAGCACTTGCCCCACTGGTCTCGCACGACACGTTTTGAACAGACAATAAAGGCAGCTTGGGCCTGTTGAAAATCTTGAGAAAGACTTGGTTCCCATGGTGACTGCTCAGATAGCTGAGCTGATGTGGCCCATTAAACTCCAATCAGATGCAAATTTCTCCACGGGCCTGACTACACAGTCACGTTGCCTTTGCTTCTCTCTCTCACCCTCTCTCTCTCTCTTGCTCTCTCTCCCCACCAACAACCCCCTTCCCCAAAAAAAGTCCTGTAGACAGATGATGCACAATGCCTAGCTTGTTTACTGTTTCAAATGCCACTTTAATGACACTTTCTCAAGCTGCCCTTTGTTTAAAAGCAACCAGAATTACAAAGCATCATTGCTTTATAATTTCTTACACCATTCCCCCCAACAGTTCATTTATTTTATTTTAGGATTGCTGGTTGTGCTTGATTAGAATAAGCCACAGGGCATTTTCTGTACCAGAACATAGATTCCCACGTGATCAGAAGGAGCAGTATGTTTTATCATGGTCTGGTGTATCTTGACAGTAGTGAAAATATTCCACAGTTTGCATCCTTATAGATAACACTGGCTTCCTAAAAAGTGAGTAAAGTTTGGGAGTAAGAGTCATAGAGATGTAGAGCAGGGAAACAGACCCTTCGGTCCAACCTGTCCATGACGACCAGATATCCTGCACTCATCTAGTCTCATTTGCCAGCATTTGGCCCATATCTCTCTAAACCCTTCCTATTCATATACCCAGCCAGGTGCCTTTTAAATGTTGCAATTGTACCAGCCTCCACCACTTCCTCTGGCAGCTCATTCCATACATGCACCACCCTGTGCATGAAAGAAGTTCTGCCCCAATTACATACATAACACATTTCAATCACTGCCAGTCAGCATGAACCACATGAATGTGCTCCACTTCATCCAGCCCCCAAAACAAAATTCTTCCCTTCCTTTCTCCCTTAGTCTATTTGGTTTCCTCTTAAATGCACCCTATGTGATTCACTTCAATTACTCCTTGTGGCAACACACTCAAATTCAGTTTTGACAAAAGGCATTTCACCTGAACTCCCTACAGCACTCATTGGTGCCCGTCTTATATTATGATCCTAGTGCTGGTCTCACCCATGGGCATAAATGTGTTCCCTACAACCATCCAATGAAACCCTTCCATAATCTTGTATCCCTCTCTCATATCACCCATCAGTCTTCATCTTTCTAGGGAAAGAGCTCCACATATTCAATCTATCCTTGTAATGCTGTACACATATCTGTAAATATTAATACACTTATCTGTGGCTAGCTTTGATTATAAATCTTTGTGTATGCTTTCACTTCAAGTCTATCAATGTAATTGCCTATTGTCCCAATTTTTATGCTTCTCTTCATGATGCAAATTCCAAATGCATGAATTAATTATTTATAATTGCATTTGTTCTGATTCTTTGTTAATTATTCTATCAAGTTATAGAATCATAGAATCCCCACAATGCAGATAGAGGTCATTTGCCCCATCTAGTCTGCACCAACTCCTTGAAGAGCATCCCACCCTGACACATGTAGGCCAGAATGGTGAGGATAGCAGATCTCCTTCCCTGACGGCCATTAGGGAATCCAGGTATGTTTTAATAACAATTGACAATCATGACATGGTCACCATTAAATCAAACTTTTAATCCCAGATTTTTGTTGAATCAAATTTCACCATCTACCATTCTGGGATTTGAACCCATGACCCTGAACATGAGCCTGGGATTTCAGATTACTAATCCCATGACATTGCCACTATATCATCACTTCTGCAACCCAAAAGAAGGCTTTATACAAAATGAAAAGTGTCATATTTTACAATGATATGATCAAGCAAACTCTCTGAATTAGATTTAGTGCACTTTGATTTGTTCGTTGAAGATTTTATTTCAATGCTTCGTTTCCTCTCTGATCTAATATTTTTTGCCTCAAGACAGTTTGTGGAATCTCACCATCACATCTGCAGTTAGCATGTAGTTTGCAGGATTACCTCGCGAGCGCAGCTGAAAGATCGAACTTTCTGTGTTCACTTGTCTGTTACGAATTTGAGAATCTTTTCCAAAAGGCTTTGGAGATAATTGGGGATTGAAGTGACAAGCATTTTATTTCAGGAGAAGTTGACATGATTAGCAACAGAATGCTGAAGGGCAGCGCATGCCAGGAATAGTATGTGTAAACAGGAACAAACGTGACCAAGAGTAGAAATGAACCAGGAGCATTCATGATCACAGCATATATGAACAAGAACTTATTGATCAGGAAACTTTATATACTGGTGCACATGTTGAACAGCAAAATGAATACTCAGGAACATATAGCAGCACGTGTAGCTTATATCAACAAGAGTAGTTTTTCATTCACTCATGGGGTGAGGACGTTGCTGGTTGGGCCAGCATATATTTCCCATCCCTAGTTGCCTCTTGAGAAGGTGGGGATGAGCTGCCTTCTTAAACTGCTGCAGTCCACCTGCTGTGGGTTGACCCACAATGCCCTTAGGGAGAGAATTCTAGGATTTTGACCCAGTGATAGTGAAGGAGCTGTGATACGTTTCCATGTCAAAATGGTGAATGGCTTGGAGTGGGACTTGCAGATGGTGTTACCATGTATCTCCTGCCCTTGTCCTTCTAAGATGGTAGTGGTCGTGGGTTTGGAAGGTACAGTCAAAGGAAATTTGATGAATTTTATTGCCGCATCTTCTGGATAGTACACACTGCTGCTGCTCCGCTAAGTAGGAGGGAGTGGATTTTTGCGGATGTGATGCCAATCAAGCAGGCTGCTTTGTCCTGGATGGTGTCAGGCTTGTTGAATGTTGTTGGAGTTGCACTTATCCAGTGGAGTGTATTCCATCAAACTCCTGACTTGTGACTTGTAGATGTTGGACAGGCTTTGCAGAGTAACTGCAGGATTGTAGCAGTAATATTTATATGATTAGTTCAGTTCAGCTTCTGGTCAATGGTAACCTCAGGATGTTGATAATGGAGATTGATGAAGGTGGAGCAGTGGATGTGATCTATCTGGACTTCAGTAAGACGTTGGACAAGGTTCCTCATGGGAGACTGGTCAGATCACATGGAATACAGGGAGAACTGCCATTTGGATACAGAAAGGGCTCAAAGAAAGAAGACAGTGGGTGGTGGTGGAGAGTTGCTTTTCAGACTGTAGGCCTGTGACCAGTCGTGTGCCACGAGGATCGGTGCTGGGTCCACTACCTTTTGACATAGGAAATGAACATAGGAGGTGTGGTTAGTAAGTTTGCAGATGACACCACGATTGGAGGTGTAGTGGACAGTGAAGAAGGTTACCTCAGAGTACAATGGGTTCTTTATCAGATGGGCCAATGGGCTGAAGAATGGGAGATGGAGCTTAATTTAGATAAATGTGAGGTGCTGCATTTTGGAAAGGCAAATCAGGGCAGGACTTATATACTTAATGGTAAAGTCCTGGGGAATGTTGCTGAACAAAGGGACCTTGGAGTGCAAGTTCACAGTTCCTTGAACATAGAATCACGGATAGATAGGATAGTGAAGAAGGCATTTGGCATACTTTCCTTTATTGGACAGAGTATTGAGTACAGGGGTTGGGAGTCGGGATGCAGCTGCACAGGACATTGGTTAGGCCACTTTTGGAAAACTGGGTGAGGATGTTGTGGAACTTGAAAGGGTTCAGAAAGGATTTACAAGGTGTGTTGCCAGGTGTGGAGTGTTTGAGTTAGAGGGAGAGGCTGAATCGGCTCGGATTATTTTCCCTGGAATGGTGGAGGTTCAGGGGTGACTTTATAGACATTTATAAAATCATGAAGGACATGGGGTGGGTAAATACATAAGATCTTTTCCCCAGGGTGGGGGAGTCAAGAACTAGAGGGCATTGCTTGGGCAAGAAGGGAAAGATTTAAAAGGGGAAGTTATTTTTACATAAAGGGTAGCGCATTTATGGACTGAGCTGCCAGAGGAAGTGGTGGAGGCAGGTACAATTGCAGCATTTAAAAGGCATCTGGATGAGTATATGAATAGGAAAGGTTTAGAGGAATATGGGCCAAGTGCTGGCAAATGGGACTAGGTTGGGTTGGGATATTCTGGTCGGCATGAGCAAGTTGGATGAAAGGTCTGTTTTATGCTGTACGTTTCTACAACTCTATGACTCTATGTAGAATCTAATGATGGTAACACCATTGAATGTCACGAGGTGGCAGTTAGGTTGTCACCTATTGTAGGTGGTCATTGCCTGGCATTTGTGTGGAATGAATGAACAGGTATATGTCTGATCTGAGTAAAAGTAGAATTTGTCTGAAATGTCTCTGTCATTCTGCTGATTCTTTACAGATCCAGAGCATCTGTACTGGGTAGCACAATGGCTCAGTGGTCAGCACTGCTACCTCACAGTGCCAGAGACCCGGCTTCAATTCCCGCCTCAGGGCAACTGTCTGTGTGGAGTTTGCACATTCTCCTCGTGTCTGTGTGGGTTTCCTCCGGGTGCTCCGTTTCCTCCCACAGTCCAAAGATGTGCAGGTTAGGTGAATTGGCTATGTTAAATTGCCCGTAGTGTTAGGTGGATTAGTCAGCAGTAAATGTAGGGGAGGTGGGTTGTCTTTGGAGGGTCGGTGTGGACTTGTTGGGCCAAAGGGTCTGTTTCCACACTGTAGGGAATCTAATCTACGTCAGGAACAAATCAGTCAATTCTGTCTTTCTGCTTCTGTCTTGAGCTCCTATATGAAACGTGCGATTTAATCATTATTATGTTAGTGAGACTACAAGCAGTGGTGTGCACACACTCCCCTTCACTTGAAAAGAATGTTTTCAATTTCAGCTTTTGCTAAGTTCCAGAGGCATTGTGCTTGCTAGTCTCCTTTGACACAGGTCATGCACACCCCACATCCTTAAATGTTGGTATCAGGCAAGTGCCAGCTTTTCAGAACCTCGTGTCACATCTCCGATTCATTGACAGGATGTTTCTGCCACTCAATGCTGTACCCCACACTGCCCTGGTACCTCTCACTGTAATGCTGCAGTCAGGACACTGTGTGCTCAGGGACATCCCAGGCCCCCAACTCAGGGACTGCACCACGGTGCGTCTCCGGGATCCTCACTCACGATTGTTGGGATGAGAAGATACTGATGTTGGACGGGATTGGACAAAGTTAAAAATCATACAACATCAACTTATAGTCCAACAGGTTTATTTGGAGGGACTAGCTTTTGGAACGCTGCTCCTTCATCAGGAAGCTGCTCCACTAACTACCTGACAAGGGAGCAGCCCTCTGAAAGCTAGTACTTCCAAATAAACCTGTTGGACTAGAACCTGGTGTTGTGTGATCTTTAACTTTAGTAGTCAGTGAGGACTGCAGATGCTAGAGATCAGTGTCAGGATTGTGGTGCTGGAAGAGCACAGCAGGTCAGGCAGCATCTGAGGAGCAGGAGAAATCAACGTTTCGGGCCTAAGCCCATCATCAGGAATGAGGCTGTTAGGCTGGAGGGCTGAGACATAAATGGGAGGGGGGGAGTAGGGCTGGGAGGAAGGCAACTGAGAATGTGATGGGTAGATGAAGTTGGGGGAGAATGTGATAGCTTGGAGAAGAGGGTGGAGCGGATAGATGGGAAAGGTGATGGGCAGGTCATGAGGGGAGTGCTGAATTGGAGGATTAGGACTGGGATAATGTGGGGGAGGGGAGATGAAGAAACTTGGTGAAATCCACATTGATCCCATGTGATTACAGGGTCCCGAGGTGGAAGATGAGGCGTTCTTCCTCCAGGCATCGGGCGGTAAGGGTTTGGTGATGGAGGAGTCCCAGGACCTGCATGTCCTTGGCAGAATGGGAGGGGGAGTAGTTATGTTCAGCCACGGGGCGCTGCGGTTGGTGGGTGCGGGTGTCCCAGAGATGGCTCTCTGAAATGATCTGAAAGCAAGCGTCCTGTCTCCCCGATGTAGAGGAGACCACATCGGATGCAACAGATACATTGATGACATTTGTGGAGGTATAGGTACATTTCTGGGGAAGGATTGTTGTGTTCACTTTGAGCTTCCCTGGATGCTCACAGCAACCCTGCTCTGCATTGTCGGTTTGCTCTTTTCCCCCTCAGCTAGAGATACCAGGCTCGGATTACTGCTGTCTTGCTATACCACTTAGCTCACAGTAAAAGCCTGGCACAGAGTCCACAGGCCTCAGTCACAGTAAGGGAGACAGCTTTCACTCGGGGGTTCCTGGCACCGTAAGTCAGCAGCAACCTCCGATCCCTATCCAGGCACCCTCAGGGTGGTCAGAGTCAAGGTCCTGTCCTCATAAGCAGAATGTTGGGCTGCCCACCATCTGCCTTGATTCTTTCTGCCCTATTGTGGGCTGTCTTCCTCCTGAAATGAGAGAGAGAGAGAGAGAGAGAGAGAGAGACAGGTGTCATAAGAAAAGAAAGCTAGTGACTTGGGTGTCACTGTTGGTGCAGATGGGTAGGTGTCCTGATTGAGTGAGTGGGCAGTGTAGAGGGCTTGCAGGGTTAATGGTGTTGGGGATTGGGATGTGTGAAGGCGAGTGGGGAAGATTCTCCAGGCGATAGTGAGAGTGGTGGAGCACGAGCCTTGGTGGAACAGACTATAATAGCAGAGGCAGAGTAAGTGTGAGAGAATGGTGGCTCGGATACTGGCAGATTCGAGAAGGACGTTGGCCTCCTTTTCCTCTAGTGCTGGCCAATCCTTCGGACAACGGAGACTGCTTCAACTCCAGGTGACAACCTGAAACTACGCTCGCAAGGATTGGGGATGGCTCCCCCCATTCTTTTCCGGGGGAGGGGGTGGGGGTTGGTGCGGAAATGAGGATGTCCTGTCCATGCACTGTCTTATCCAGCAGCACGTCCACCTCACCATTTGCCAAAGCTGGGTTTCCAGACTCCCTCTGTCTGCCATGTCTGGGGCCAATCTCAGGAACTATGCATGGCTGCTCCGATCTGACAGATCATGTCCCGGATCACCATGGGCTTTCAAAGATGGTGCAGGTACAAAGGATCCTAGAGAATTCCAGGATATCAGCTGATGGGGTGGAAATCAGACTTGGGGGACACCATAACAAATGCGGTAGGTAATCAATGAGGAAGGTTCGGTGTCATGGTGTGAGGAAATCCACTCAACCCCATGGTGAGAATCCCTCCAAAACACTTCACTCGCCTCAGACTTAGCCAATAAAATGTAGGTTCAGTCTACGACCATATAGTCTCAGCTAAAGGTGTGAATTTAAGATTGAGATGAGTGGGGAATGTCTTCTTTCAGAGTCTTGGACACATCTTGCCACAGAGTGCTGTTGGAGCAGAGCCCTTGTGTATATTTAAGGCTGAAGGAGATACATTCTGGATCAGGAGGGGAATCAAGAGAAATTGGTAAAGTGTTCGAAAGGGGATGTGAGGAATGTTGGATCAGCCATGACCCTATCGAATGGCACAGCAGGATTGAGGGGCCAAACAGCCTACTCCTGTTCCTATTTCTTATGGTGTTATTGTCTTCTAGCTCATTATTTCCCTGGTGACTCAGTTGATAACATTCGCATGAAGCACCTTGAGACGTTTTATGACATTGAAAGCACTATGTAAATATAACTTGTTGTACTCCTCAAGTGGAACATCACTTTGCAGTGTTTGACAGGGACAAAAGTACACTATGACTCAGGAGAGGGTCACAGGTACCTGAGAGACTTTTGATGCAGAGAGAAAGGGTGGCATTTCAGGTTTTGGCAGAGCCAAAAGTCCCAAAACATGAGGGCTAGTGGCTGGACATTGAATCTCTGCTGGTGGAAGGGATTGAGGCAGAGAAAGATGGAGAGAGAGAGAGAGAGAGAGAGGCAGAGAGAGAGGGAGAGAGAGAGGGAGAGAGAGAGAGAGAGAGAGAGAGAGAGAGAGAAGGATATTGTTCCAGATTTGCAGTCAAAAAAGATTCTAGCTGTTGAACTGAATATCTTATGCATTACAAGATTTACTGGCTTTTTTTACAAGCATGCTACCTTTAACAAATAAACTAAATTTTATAAAATGTATTCATATTGGTGCCAGATGACCTAAAATGTGCTTAAACCACTTACGTAACATGCATTATTCAGCATCCACAGCTAATTGATAACCGCTCTCGATAATATATTGCTTTAAAAACAGTGAGAAACAGAGTGGCATTAATTAGTTGAATTAAATACATAGTAAGGAATACAGTTTGACAGGGGATTTAACCCTTTAGTCTCCCACAGTTGGTAGCTCATTATTGCTTTTTATTGGGCCTCCCCTGGGCATTTTTGTCAAGTAAGCCTTTGAAATTAAATTGAAATAAGATGTCCATCTGTTGGTTGAATAACAGTCAAGATCTGAGTTCTTTAAGTTCTTATTACTCACAGATTATCTTTTCAGGCCAGGAGATCAGTAAATGAAAAACCTGTGGCCGGATTACTGACAGCCCATTGCATCTCTAAGGGCCAGCAAGCAGGATCTTAGCCTGTGAGTGAAGGTGTCAATCCTGGCTGACCTCAAGGGTTAGTGAGGTGTCTTTATAAAGTGACACTGGGCAAACATTCAGCACCCAGCCACCCCCAAGCACTTCCCAATCCCCCAGTCCCGTCTCTTCACCCACCATCTTCCAGCTTTCTTTAACCGAACACTTGGTAAACACAGAGGGTAAGCACATTGGACAGTTAAATAAGAACAACTGAGGGGGTAGGGGAGGCTAGCAAAACCCTTTGGTTTCAATCTTGGCAACAGACTTCAAACAGAGCCCTGAATAACCAGGGAGGCAGAATAAAAGGCAAATGTCATGCCATTAGTTACACAGGCTGCTTTGTCAGTGTCAACACTAAAAGGGTTCTTTAAGAAGCGAAAAAAAAAGAGGGAGTATCGGACATGCCAGAAAGTGCATTTGGCTGAATTAAATCTGAATAAATTGAGGTCTATTCAGCTGCTTTGTGCTGCTGTTCTTCCCTGCAACATTACAAAAGCAATAGTTATATATTTACAACACTCGGAACAATTTGATCTGCCCAATTAAATTATTACCATAACATGAGCCCAGACAACAACAGTACCAGTTCCAAGTGAACAGTGAGAGAGGGTTTGGCGCCTCCAGAACACTCTTCCGCCTGAAAGTGTCCGCTAATTCCTCTGAAACTGGCAGGTTTTCTGCACCGAGTCCGTTCTGTAACATTGTGGTCCCAACCTGCTGCTTATCCAACATCCATAATCAAGTGATGTGGAGATGCTGGTGTTGGGCATGGGGTGGACAAGGTTAAAAATCACACAGCACCAGGGTATAGTCCAACAGGTTTATTTGGAAGCGCTAACTTTCAGACCGTTGCTCCTTCGTCAGGTAGCTACCCGACGAAGGAGCAGCACTCTGAAAGCTTGTTCTTTCAAATAAACCTGTTGGACTATTACCTGGGTGCTGTGTGATTTTGAATATTATTACATGGAACAGAGATTACTGAACCGTACTGGATCCACCTCTTAGCCGAGATGTTAAAACAAGCCCTGTCCACCTTCTCAGGTGAATGTTAAAACCCCCGTGGCACTGTTTTAGTGGAACAACAGGCAAAGTCTCCTTGAGGCCTTAGCCACTATTTAGCCCTCAATCGATGTGACAAAATCAGACTACCTTCTCATTACCTGACACCGTTCTGTGGGAGCATGCCATGTGCAGATTGGATTTTTGACATTATGACAGCGACTGCCCTTCAAAAAATGCTTCATTGGCTGTGAAGTGCCTTAGCAAGTCCTGAGGCTGTGAAAGGTGCTATATAAATGCCCATACCTTCTTTTCAGAAGCAAAGGATAACTGGCGAATTTTCCCCTCCTATCGCTCTCTGACACTGGCATTTCTTGATATAACCCCAGTGCAACTACCTCTGAGATTTACCACACAGCAGCACAGGGAGGGAATCTGTGACCTTTCAAGTCTGTGTCCTCCATATTGCAACCAGGCAAATAGGACATGGAACAAAATGAATCAATACAGTTAATGGATTTGCCAGTCTAAACCCAGCATTAAGAATGATAGACATGCATTTATGTAGTGCCTTCCATGACCTCAGGACATTCCAAAGCACCTTACAGCCAATGAAAAACATTCAAAGTGTAGTCACTGTGATAGTGTAGGAAATATTGCAGCCAGTTTATGCACAGCAAGCTCCTACAAGCAGCAGCACAATAATGATTGGATGGTCTGCTTTATGTGTTGTTAGCCCAAGAGTTAAATTTTGACTGAGGACAGCGAATACATTTTCAGTATTAGTCCGGTGAATGGGTTTAAACAGAACTTGCAGTTAAATAGCAGCCGGTTACATGTCGGGGACACTTTCAAAGCACTTCACCTACTCTGGGTTACAACATGAGGTACAATGCAGACAAACTCAGTGGATAATTGGCCTGTTCATTTGGTTTCAGGAGTATTGATTGGTGGGGAGTGTTGGCCAAAATGCCAGTAGGACTCTCTACCCCTCTTTGCAATGTCAGATTATCTTACATCCACCTGAACAGGCTGCTCAAACTGAAAGTCTGCACCTCTACCTGTGTCAAGATTAGAGTGGTGCTGGAAAAGCACAGCAGGTCAGGCAGCATCCGAGGAGCAGGAAAATCGACGTTTCGGGCAAAAGCCCTTCATCAGCTCTCATTCCTGATGAAGGGCTTTTGCCTGAAATGTCGATTCTCCTGCTCCTTGGATGCTTGCCTGACCTGTTGTGCTTTTCCAGCACCAGTCTAACCTTGATTCTAATCTCCAGCATCTGCAGTACCCACTTCCACCTCTACTAATGTCCCCGTTTAGCTCAGTTGGCTGGCTTGTGACGCAAGGCTTTGCTAAAAGCCTGGGTTCAATTCCCACACTGGCTGAGGCTCAACCTCTCCCCTCACCTGAGGCATGGTGACCCTCGGGTTAAATCGCCCCCGGCTGTATCTCTCTAATGAGAGGGCAACCCGATGATCTGGTAGGATTATGGTGACTTTACCTTTACCCCACAGTTATCACTGTCCTCTTGGGCTCCTTCCCTCAGGATCAGGATGAATTACTTGCTGTTGGTGTGGTCTGTAGATTCTGCCACACGTGAGGCAGTAGGTAGGAGGTTCAGCCAGTCTCAGGGTTGTTTCAAGTTTTATGCACTCCCTTCCACTCCACATTCCTGATGGATTCTCTCGATGAGCTTGGGGCCTTCCTGAACAAATCTATTCCGTTTTGGTTGCAAACAATCCAGGATCGGCCATGAACCAGCAGGGAACATTTGACCTCTTGAGAGGATCAGTAAGCATTTCTCCCTGGAGTGTCCCAGTCGCAGCTGAGTTCCACATCCTCTGGTTCAGGGTCAAGAGATCATTGAATCCTTACAGTACAGAAGCAGGCCATTCAGCCTACACTGACCATCCAATCATACCCTATCCCTGCATTTCCCTGGCCAACCCACCTAACCTGCACTTTTTTGGACTGTGGGAGGAAACCAACACCGATAAGGGGGGATCGTGCAAACTCCACACAGATAGTTGCCCTGTGGTGGAGTCAAACCTGGGTTCCTGGTGCTGTAAGGCAGCAATGCTAACCACTGAACAACTGTGCCACCCCAACTGGATCCATGTACCATCTGAATCAAGTTTGAAACTTTGCTCCACACTTTAGCACTACATTTAATAGTCTATTTAATGAGACTCTGTGGGAATTTAAATGGGACTCAGGTATGTTCAGCATTTAACAGATTAAGCTTGAAGTCCAATATTGATTTCTTGGGTTTGAAAGGGGCTTTATTTGATGTTCAGCTGGCATGTAACTGGGAGCTTCTGATGATGCCACTGTGTCCAAACCATGGAAGGATTGTCTACTCCCCAGTACAGTATATGGCGGCCGTATAAACCTGTGCTCTACTATTTCAAACTCAGCATTTCTTCACTTGGAGAATTTGCAATTCTCTATCCCAGAGGGCTGTGGGATGCTCAGCCATTGAGTTCATCCAAGCCAATAATCCAGAGATGTTCGGATCAATGGGAACGAAGGATCAGCCATGACCATTTTAAATGGTGGAGCAGGCTGAATGTCCTTATGATATATTCCAGCTTCTACTTCGGACACTTGTATAGTCCTCCATCCCCTTTAAACCTAGCCTTGACAAACCCTCCACTATCACCTGATGAAGGAGCGACGCTCTGAAAGCGAGTGTGCTTCCAATTAAACCTGTTGGACTATAACCTGGTGTTGTGTGATTTTTAACTTTATATAATTGCAAGTCTTTTTTCATGTAGGCCATTGAGCATCACCGCTCTAACTAAGGCCGATGTTGGAGGCTCTAGTGGGAGCTCAGTTTGACCAGAAACCATTGCTTGAGGCTGAACTCTTGGCCTTTTGGAAATAATGTAGAAGGGCTTCATTCACTCACATTCCCGTTAAAGATTTATTTTATTCTTTAAGATTTATTTATTAAAAGGAATGAAAACTCATTTTTGGTTCTTCTATTTTACCTTTCTCTGTGATGTAACATAAAGTCACCATATTCCTAAAGGGGCATAGGGCTACTCTCATGTCGGGAGAGATGACTGGTGGTGCTTTAACCTGGGGGTCACTATGCCTCAGGCGAGGGGAGAGGTTGAAAAAGCGAGACCGACATGGCAACCTCAGCCAGTGCTTGTGTTAACTTCATGACAAACGTATCCAGTTTTCCAGCACTTGTTAATCTCCCAGTGAGGCTAAATTAGAATAAGATTACCAGTATTTCTATTATAAAGTATATGGCCATTGGGAACGGGCACAGTTTGGAAATTTTCAACCTCAAAAATTAATAACATTCTTTCTATAAAAAAAAACACCCACACCCACAGACAATACAAAAATAGACTTCATGGTCATTTTTTTGTCTCCAACAATAAGTGGTGAGTGAATATCTTATTTACATCCCAAAGAAATTTGAAGAGATGGGAAAGGCATACTCTGCATTATCAGAGCAGGTTTCAGTCCACGGAAATCACCACACAAGCAATCCTTAACAAGGCAGTGAATAAACCAGAGAATGGCAATGAGGTTTTAATTGGTGACACATTATATTTATCAAACTGACAGTGAAGATGCCAACAACAGGCTTTCTTGTTTTGTATTATCCATATACATTACTTCCTTTGAGACTGTTCGCAGTCTATTCATGGACCAATATCAATTGTGGTTATCACGTGTGAAAAGAGTAAAAACATAATAATCAAACGTCAAGCTGAATGATAACACTGAATTATTCATTAGGGTCCTTAAACTCTCGGATAAATCAAATCTTGAACAAAAGGACCTCTTTGTCTTCAGCTATCAATGTGCGACAGTGTAAATCCCTCAGAATAAAGCAGCTCCTTTCAAACTCGTTTGCCCTCACTGAAGGAATTCTGTCCACAGCTATATGGCAGAGTTATTAAGAAACATTTAATATTTGTAACCTGACCACAATGCCTTTTTTTTAAAAAAAGCGGGAAAATACATTCTGGAAGATGCTTACTTCTTTTTATGGAACCGTGTACATTTATTGACGTGGGAACAATTCAGAAAGACGTTTCTGTGAGAAAGTGAAAAGGGAAGAAAGTAAGTGGTCTGGATTATATGAGAATCACCAAAATGCTAAAGAGCAATCATTCCAGCAACTGTTTCCAAATCATGTAAACTTCTAATTAAGTTTTGCTGATATAAACAGAAACATTTTAGCAATAGAGTAATTCTGCACTCACTGCTGGGAAACTCCTACTCAGACAGAAGGCAGGTCAAAGACACCACTGTAACACTTAGCCTCAGTTTGCTGACCTGTGCTCCTTGTGAGCTCATCTCTCTGTTACCAGCACC
This sequence comes from Chiloscyllium punctatum, assembly GCF_047496795.1. Classification (NCBI taxonomy): domain Eukaryota; kingdom Metazoa; phylum Chordata; class Chondrichthyes; order Orectolobiformes; family Hemiscylliidae; genus Chiloscyllium; species Chiloscyllium punctatum. Next base: position 9,562,491 of record NC_092754.1, read on the forward strand.
AATCATAATTTCTAGCTTATACTTTGTTATATTTCCTCACTTATTTTACAGATTTCCTTCCCTTTTTATTGAGAATGGATAGCCCTGATTATGACTTGAATATATGATCGATTGTTGCTCTTTCTAATTGACCACTCTTCATGAGCGTAGTTTGGACAGTGCAGCAGGTCACACATTTAAACCAAAGACGAGGAGGAATTTCTTCTCTCAGAGGGGAGTGAATCTGTGGAATGCTTCACCACAGGCAGCTGTTGAGATTGGGTCATAACATATATTTAAGGCTGAGCTAGACAGATTTTTAATCAGTAAGTGAGTTAGGGGTTATGGGGAAAAACAGGAAAATGGAGGATGAGGGTTATCAGACAACAATAATCTCATTGAACAGTAGAGCAGAGTCAATGGGTTGAATGGCCATCCCCTGCTCCTATGTATTTTGGTTGTAAAGTCATATAGTCATACAGCGCGGAAGCAGGCCCTTCGGCCAAATGCGTCCATGCCGAATCAGATTTTCCAAACTAAACTAATCCCACCTGCTTGCATTTGGCCCATATCCCTCCAAACCTTTCCTCCTCATGTGCCTGTCCAAATGTCTTTGAAATGTTGTAAACTGTACCTGCGTCTACCACTTCCTCTGGCAGTTTGTTTCATGTATGCACCACCCTCTGTGTGAAAAAAGTTGACTCCCAGGCCCCTTTTAAATCTTTCTCCTCCACCTTAAAATTATGCCCTCTAGGTTTGATCTCCACCTCCTGAGGGAAAAGATCTTTGTGACTTCCTGGTCTAACTAGAGAAGTCTCTTGTAGTTAACACAATGTAATTCAGTGGATGTTAGTGACGATTGCAGTGATATGATAGACATTGGTACAGAGATTTTGAGGTAGACCACAATGTAGGTGCCATAGAGCCAGATAATTGTGGCCAGGAAAGAGGCCATTCGGTCTATTGTCTCTGTGATGGCTGAAATAAAAAAAACGCTCCCATTCTAATCCCATTTTGCAGCACTTGATCTATAGTCTTGTGGATTAAGCACTCCAGCTGCAAATCCGGGTCTCTTTTTAATAAATTTGGTGCTTTGGCTGCCAGAACCAAATCACACAATGGTCTCACTTTGTGATCCTAAGCTGTCCTGCTCACAAGCACGTTGCACATCCTCACAGCGGGTGGTACTTATGGCACTCCCCTGTATTCACCCTTTCAGATACTCGGGTTGAAACCTGTTTTGTGAGCATGAACCAGCGCAGCTAAAGATTGTAAGTGCAGAGAAGGAAGTTCTCCTCATCTCCATCTTAAATGAATGACCTCTTATTTTTAAACTCTGACCCTTTTGTTCAAAACTCTTCTACAAGGGGAGCCATCCTCTTAGAATCCACCCTCTCCGGTTTCCTCAGGATCTTTAATGTTTTAATAAGATCACAGCTCTTGCTTCTACACGCCACTGGATTCTTGACCAGCCTGCAACCCTTCTTCTAAAGGTAATCCCCGCATGTAGGGGAGGCAATGGCTTAGTGGCATTATCACTGGACTATTGATCCATAAACTCAACGAATGTTCTGGGGACCCAGGTTCAAACCCTACCATAGCAAATGGAATTTGAATTCAATAAAGAACCTGGAATTAAGGGTCTAATGATGGCCATGAAACCACTGCCAATTGTTGGAAAAACTACCTAATTCACTAATATCCTGCAGGAACGAATCTGCCATCCTTACCTGTTCTGGCTGGCCTGTGACTCCAGACCCACAGGAATATGATTGACTCTTAAGTGCCCTCTGGGTAATTAAAAATTGGCAATAAATGCTGACCTAGCCAGAGACCCTCTGAGTGAATAAATTTCATCCCAGGAATCAGCTGAGGTTGCTGTCTGAATACCGTTTTCTCTATCTCCTTCTTTATATACTTATTCTGCACTGCTTTTATAGCTGGGCAGCACAGTGGCCCAGTGGTTAGCACTGTTGCCTCATAGCGCCAGAGACTTGGGTTCAATTCCTGCTTCAGGCAACTGTCTATGTAGAGTTTGCACATCCTCCCCACGTCTGCGTGGGTTTTCTCCGGCTTCTCTCCACAGTCCAAAAATGTGCAGGTTAGGTGAATTGGTGATGCTAAATCGCCCATAGTGTTAGGTGTAGGGGAATGGGTCTGGGTGGGTTGCTATTCGGAGGGTCGGTGTGGACTTGTTGGGCCGAAGGGCCTGTAAGTTTCTAATCTAATCTTTTCTTAAATAAGTCAAAAGAAGATTGAGGTCCCCAGTGGAAGGGAGAGGAAAACTTTCTGTTAAAGATTGTAAATGTTTGCGCAAACTACTCAATCCAACCTTCGCTCATCACAAATCTCTGAGGACTTGAATTTAATTTGTTAAATCGCTGGGCAACTCACTTAGAAATTTGCAAGAATTGGCAAAAAATTCTGTTTGAAAAGAGATACTGTAGCTTGAGATTTCAGACAGAAACTTTGCCATAAAACAAACACAAATTCCTTTGTCTAGTTACTTTCCAAACACTCTTTTCTCTATCTCCTACAGTATGTAGCGGAGTTAGGGGATTAGTTGCCCTGTCACCTTAACGAAACTTTCAAATAAGTATCCAAAAGCTTATTTTGCATACATATTACACGTGCTTTATTTGTTTTGGACTTTCCTCTTTTAATAGTTCATGCACTTGCCGATAATCCTTTGTTGGCCTAAGGTTTTACCCACCAAAAGTACACTTTTTTTTAACACTGCCCAGATCAAGAGAGGGAGGAAGAGAGAAGAAAAGCTAATGAAATATTTAAGATTTTCAGCAGTCACAAAAGGGTTTGTTCCCTGCTTTGTCGGGGGAGGCTGTAGAACTGAGGCAACCAGCAGGTTGCTGTAGTGACAGGGTCACTCCATATTGATGGGAGCTGTGTTGGCATTGGTCACAGCTGTGCAGGGTTTACTCCAGCCTGGGACACCAGCCCACTGTCTTTGTGCTGCATTGTGAGAGGCACAGAGCGCCAATTTTATACAAAGTTGATTGCAACCCTGGATCTTTGTTGCTTCTGTGAGAAAGAGTGACACCATGATGAATTCCTCCACCGCTGGGTCACATAATGCATTGAAGCTGCAGCAAAGGAGGACCCTCATCTACCCCACTGTTTCCCCTGATTTTTTCCCACTAAGTGTCTCTGATTTATGAATCTTCCTTGTATTCAGCATATGTGACTTTCGGCACTTCAGTCCACCTCCGCTTTCATTAATGTGCAGCGAGAGGTGAGGGGGGGGAGGTGGAATAAGACGTGGAAAAGAAAAGTGCATTTCATTCAAAAAGGATTTTATGCTGTTTTCACCACATCAAAGATGCAGTATTACATGGTGGCTGCGATACACTGGTCAACTTCAGTTCAAAACCTACCAGCCAAACAATCGCTATGTAAATAGATGAACCAGATAAAGCCCCAATTATTACAGGGAAATCAATTAGGATAATCTGTTTCTTCATTTTGTCACAGATATTGGGAACGCAGAGCATGGGAAAATGCTGGTGTTCTCATTAAAACTGTTCAGCTCAGTGTGAATTTATCTCTTGAACCATCTTGCCTCCCTCTCTCCTACATTCCCTCCCTCCCCCACATGACTGCAGATCAGGGTGCACTTGCTGAGGTGCAGCCTCTGTGGCCCTTCAGTACTTGACCTGGAAGGACATGCAACTAAACAGGGGATGTTCAAAGATCCCCTAATCACAGCCCTTTCTCCCCCTGCCCCTAACCTGTATGCATACTACCCAAGGATGAGAGATGGACAGAAATTAGGATTCTCTGTGCTCCTCTCTCTCCAGCACCATGACACTGCAGACACTGCAGACAATGAATGGGACACACCAGGCTCTCCACTCTATCCTCTGATAGGCTTCTCCCCTTCCAAGCAGATCTCCTCAACATGTCCTCCAATGAATTGTTGACTGATCTATCCAAGGATCAACCAAAGATTTCAGCGACCACTCCCATTCTTTGATTCCCCAGCCTTGTCTCCTCACCTTAAATAGAGTCATAGAGATGTACAGCACAGAAACAGACCCTTCGGTCCAACTCGTCCATGCCGACCAGATATCCCAATCCAGTCTAGTCCCACCTGCCAGCACCCGGCCCATATCCCTCCAAACCCTTCCTATTCATATTCTCATCCAGATGACTTTTAAATGCTGTAATTGTACCAGCCTCCACCACTTCCTCTGGCAGCTCATTCCATACACGTACCACCCTCTACGTGAAAAAGTTGCCCAATAGGTCTCTTTTATATCTTTCCACTCTCACCCTAAACCTATGCCCTCTCATTCTAGATTCCCCCACTCCATGGAAAAGATTTTGTATATTTATCCTCTCCATGCCCCTCATAATTTTATAAACCTCTATAAGGTCACCCCTCAGCCTCCGACGCTCCAGGGAAAACAGCCCCAGCCTGTTCAGCCTCTCCCTACAGCTCAAAACCTCCAGCCCTGGCAACATCCTTGTACATCGTTTCTGAAACCCTTCAAATTTCACAGCATATTTCCGATAGGAAGGAGACCAGAATTGCACACAATATTCCAACAGTGGTTCTTGCGACGCTATTTATGGGAACTTGCTGTGTGCAAATTACAATGCAATTATACAATCCAAATCAATACAGCACAGGGACGGGCCCTTTGGCTGAACATGCCTGTGCTGATTTCTAATCCTTATTTAAACCTGCTACTTATTACCTATGCAAGGTTTCTATCCCTCTGTTTTCCTCCTGGGTTCATATGTCTTTAAAGATACACCTTACACATTGCTGAAGCACCTGCTTCCACCACCTCCACTGGCAGTGTGTTCCAGGCACCCACCAACCTCTATGTGAAAAATATTCCTGGTACTTCACCTCTAAACTTCCCCCTCTCACCTTGAATCTGTGCCCTCTAGTTGTTGACCACTCCACCCTGGGAAAGAGCCTCCAATTATTCACCCAAACTCTGCCTCTCAGAATTTTGAAGAGTTCTATAGGGTTGTCCCTCAGCCTCCATCTTTCCAGTGAAAACAATCTGAGTTTATCCAACCTCTCTTCATAGCTAGGACCCTCCGTTTCAGGCAACATTCTGGTAAACCTCCTCTGTACCCTCTCCAAAGCATCCACGTCCTTCTGGTAGTGTGGCAACCAGAAGTGCTCACAATATTCCAAATGTGGTCTAATCAAAGTTTTGTACAGTTGTAACATAACTTGCCAACTTTTATAATCGATGCCCCAGCTAATGAAGGCAAATGTGTTGTCTGCCTTCTTCAAACTGGTGAAGTGCTTCCTAAATTACAACAATGGCAACACTGGATAAATACTTCATTGGATGTAGAGTGTGTAAACCTCCTGATGTAATAAAAGTTGCTTTCTAAGTACAAAGTTTTTTCTTCTTTTTCCTCTCTCTAGAGGAGACTCTGAATTTGCTGAGATACAGCTCTATAACTGACAGTTGTGATGAGTCAAAGAGTGTGATGCTGGAAAAGCACAGCCGGTCAGGCAGCATCTGAGGAGCAGGAGAATCTACGTTGCAGGCATAAGATCTTCATCAGGAATCAGAATTTTGAAGATGAAAAGTCAAAGACGTTTTTTCCCAAACTTGTATTCTATCCATAAATTTTTTTAAAATACATTACGAAATAGTTCAATATTCGAATAGTTGAATATTACAAATATTACAAATATACAATAAAATTCTGCTTGTCTCCACACAATATGTTCCACTTCATATAATTGTATTACTCTTAACATTCACGTTATACATTGAAATTATGAATTTCACTTCAGGTATATTGCCAAAGGGCAAAAATATTTCCAGTTGGAGATTATTCAAAAAGCAAAGAAATAAACTTTTTGCGATACTCCATGTCCCAATCTTAGAAACCTCAAAACAATTTCAATACTCCTAGAATCCCACCATGTGGAAAAAGGCCATTCAGCCCATTAGTCCATATTCCACCCAGAGCTCATCCTATCCCTGTAATCCTGCATTAACCATAGTTAATCTAACTAGCCAATAGAACCCTGTTCCCTTGGGCAATTTAGCATAGCCAATCCTCCTGATATATGAAATAGACTACTATCCCAATTTTTGAGAATGAGAATCATAGAATCCCTACAGTGAGGAAGCAGGCTATTTGGCCCATCGAGTATCCACTAACCCTTCAAAGAGCATGCCACTCAGACCCACCTTCCTTATCCTATTCCTGTAACCTTACATTTCCCATGGTTTATCTGAGTAGTAGATGCATCCCTGGACTGTGGGAGGAAACCAGAACACCCAGAATAAGCCCAGGTTAAGCAGACATGGGGAGAACATGAAAACTCCACACAGGCAGTTGCCCAAGGTTGGAATCAAACTGAGATCCCTGTGCTGTGAGGCAGCAGTGCTAACCACCATGCTGCACCCTCTTGATCAATACAATGTACATTCTTTGTAAGGCACACAGTCCAAGGATTCTATAGTCGAGAATGCAATGCTGGAAAAGCACATCATCTGAGGAGCAGGAGAATTGACATCTCGGGCAAAAGCCCTTCATCAGGAAGGACCTGATCCAGCACCACACTCTCGACTCTAATCTCCAGCATCTGCTGTTGTCACTTTCACCAAAGATTCTATACTTACCAGCCCCTCAGTGCAGAGTCCTGATGAAGGGTTATACCTGAAACGTTGACACCTCCACCTCCTGATGCTGCCTGGCTTGCTGCATTCTTCCAGCCTCCTGCCTGTCTACCTCAGAGCACGATGACTGAAAAGTCCTTAGGTAGACACTGTGCCTCTGCAGCTGCTGCCCCAAGCTTTATATCATCCTTCAACTCACTGTCTTGGATCTTGGAATGTGCCAATCTGCAACACTTGGTTGAGGATAACTCTGCATTGGAAGACCAACAATTTTCAGGCAGACAAAAGGTCCTGCATCTCTGTTTGTTAAAGTAACTCAGTAAAGTGAGGGACATACACTGAATCTGTGGTCCGCCCCATGGATCACATCACCTTTTCGTGCAACTAATTGCTATCTGGTAATCCAGGCTCCTTTCCACTCCTGATGAAGTGATTAAAAAGGTTTATTGTTGTTGTGAAGAGTCAGTTATGAGCTTATTACTTTAAAAAGTTAGATGAATCAAACTGGTTGTTACACTACAGGGTTTAAATCAACAATTATAATTAATTCAACCATTGGGTGGCAGAGTTGTTAGCACTGCTGCCTCACACTGGCAAGGACCCAGGTTTGATTCCACCTTTGTACATTCTTCCTGTTCCTGCATGGGTTTCCTCTGGGTGCTCCGGTTTCCTCCCACAGTCCAAAGACGTGTAAGTTAGGCGGATTGGCCTTGGGAAATGCAGGGTTACAAGGGTACAGTTGAGGGGACAGTCTGGTTGGAATGCTGTTCAGATGGTTGATATGACTTGATAGGCTGAATGGCCTGTGTTCATGCTGTAGGGATCCTATGGTATGTAAACTAGACAGGGATCATTTAGCCACTCCCAGCTCCACCTCTCTCTCAGAACAAGTACCAGCAATGTTCAATCACCATGGAAAACCAGCTTTCATTATGAATGTTGTCAATCACTGTATATTCAGCTTTCTGAAACTGTCAGCCTTCTGGGTCCAAAGCTCTGGAAGCCTCTTCCTAAAATTCTTTACTCTCATCCTGTAAAACAAACTGCTTAACCAATCTCTTGGTCAACTGTTTGGATGTTACCTGTTCGTTTGGCTCAATATCAATTTTTCTGCACTCATGGGCATTATCTTGGCTGCTTTGTTTTGTTAAAGTCATTGTGTTAACTCTCCAGTTTAGTAAGTAACGTTGATGTTGTACTTAAGGCTTATCTTTAGTTTTTTTTTTGCAATTGAGTTTGTAGCCATATGTATCTTACTCATTTTCATCTCTCCTTTGCTTGGCTCCTCTGTACTCCAATTGAGAGAGTGTTGCTGGAAAAGCACAGCAGGTCAGGCAGCATCCAAGGAGCAGGAAAATCGATGTTTCAGGCCCTTCATCATGAATGAGGCTGGGAGCTTTGGGGGTGGAGAGATAAATGGGAGGGGGGTGGAGCTGGGAGGAAGGTAGCTGAGAGTGCAATAGGTGGATGGAGGTGGGAGTAAAGGTGATTGGTCGGACAGGAGAGTGGAGCGGAGGGGTGTGGGGGAAATGAGGAAACTGGCAAAGTCCACACTTATGCCCTGGGCTCCTCCCCCCCCCCTCCCATTTATCTCTCCACCCCCGAAGCTCCTAGCCTCATTCCTAATGGAGGGTTCTGGCCCGAAACGTCGATTTTCCTACTCTCAGATGCTGCCTGACTTGCTGTGCTTTTCCAGCAACACACTCTCAACTCTGATCTCCAGCACCTGCAGACCTCATTGACTCCCCTGTACTCAACCAGACCTGACTAGTTAGGAGATGAGACCATGGATCTGTCCAATGGTGTAAGTCGATTATCTGTAACTATGCAGGGTGGGGCCTGAGGGACAGTCAGCAGATTATGAAGGTGATAGGCTTGTTTGACACAGAATCGACATGTCATGAGTGTTATTGATAACAGTCTGCTTCCTGGATACTCTCACATTGTGTGTGGATTTGGGAGTTAGACATTTGTGCATTTTACACACATTTATTGTTGTGTGCTTAAATGCCTACAACCATGAGTTTGCATTCATGATGGGCTGATCAAGGTCAAGATCATCTTTGAGGTTAGGTTTCATTAGAATTGTTTGTGCATATTAATATCAAATATGTGGTATCTGGGATATACCTGACTTTATTCTTCCTATTACATTACCAAAAGACTATTCTCTGAACTCTATCCAACTTCCACTTTCCATTTATCTAACTGACTCCACCCACACTTTGCAATTTGCTTCCAGTGGAAGACAACTCTAAAACATCATTGCAAGGTTGCTCCAGGGTTTGTAAAATCCTTACACAACAATACAGACATGCATAATATGTAAAGCATGGTTCTGATCTCTCTTTCCGACTCATTCCTCTTTGTAGGTTTTATCAATCAAATTGTATAATCGCCCTCCATTTATGTCTAATTCCAGTCAGTGAATAATTGCATTGGATGAAAACCATCAATTTGCTATCATTTTGTGGGAAGCGTCTCCAGGAAAGTGGCCTCGATTTTTAAATTCTCATTCATGTTTTCTAATCCCTCAAAGGCCTTGCTCCTCTCTGTCTCTGTATCCTTCACTAGAGTCATAGAGATGTACAACATAGAAATAGACCCTTTAGTCTAACTCGTCCATGCCGACCAGATATCCCAACCCAATCTAGTGCCACCTGCCAGCACCCGGCCCATATCCCTCTAAACCTTTCCTATTCATATACCCATCCAGATGCCTTTTAAATGTTGCAATTGTACCAGCCTCCATCACTTCCTCTGGCAGTTCATTCCACACACGTACCACCATCTGTGTGAAAAAGTTGTCTGGTAGGTCTGTTTTATATCTTTCCCCTCTCACCCTAAACCTAAGCCATCTAATTCTGAACACCCTCACCCCAGGGAAAAGATTTTGTCTATTTATCCTATCTATGCCCCTCATGATTTTATAAACCTCTATAAAGTCACCCCCTCAACCTCCGATGTTCCAGGGAAAACAGCCCCAGCCTATTCAGCCTCTCCCAAAAGCTCAAATCCTCCAATCCTGGCAACATCCTTGTAAATCTTTTCTGAACCCTTTCAAGTTTCACAACATCCTTCTGATAGGAAGGAGACCAGAATTTCGCGCAATATTCCAACAGTGGCTTAACTGACATTGGTTAGCTGCAACATGACCTCCCAACTCCTATACTCAATGTTCTGACCAATAAAGGAAAGCATACCAGATGACGTCCTCACTATCCTACCTACCTGTGACTAGTTCACAGCCTGTCAAGATCTCTGTATTCTTCCAATTCTGGCATTTTGAGAACTTAAGTGTCTGATTGTTCCTCATTAACAGCATGCCTTCAGCTGCCTAGACTCTAGACTTTGGAGTTTTGACCCTCTCCACTTCCCTTTTGTAAGATCAGTCTCTCAATCCTGCTTTGTCATTTCATGGTCAGTTGGGACCTGAACTCCACTTTCCTGTCTGTCCCTCAAACCCTCAATTCCTGTTGATCAGAAATTTGTCTAACTCAACCTTAAATAAATTTAATGATCCAGCCTCCACTCTTCTCTCTGGAAGAGAATTCCCAAACCTAACCAACCACTAAGAGGATGAATTCCTTCTCATTTCTTTTTTAAACAGAAGACCTCTTCTATTTGAAATTTTGTTGAGGTTCTTCTTTCTCAGAGAAAACATCCTCTCAGTGTCTGCCCTATGTTATTGAATCTAATGTTTCAATCAGATCATCTTTCATTCTTCTGCACTCTGATGTACATAGGTGCCTATTTGTTTGCTCTTTCTTCATAAGGCAGACAAATTGAGCTCAGAAATCAAACCAACTCTCTGAAGTGCTGTCAATATGAGTGAATCCTCCTAAAGTCAGGACATGAAAACTGTACACAACACTCCAGGTGTGGTCTCACTGAAGCCTGTTAGAGTTGTAGTAAGAATTCCTTATTTCAGTATGACATCCTCTTTGCAATAAAAGTCAGCATTCCATTTCCATGAATAATTACCTGGTGTACCTGTGTGCTAATATTTTATGATTTAAACAGAAGGACACACAAATGAACTGTAGTACCCTGCAGTCTCTCTCCATTTAAATACTATTCTGCTTTTCTACCCTACCTGCCAAAGTGGAGAACTTCACATTTTCCCATATTATATACCACCTGCCAATTTTTGTGCCCATCTATAACTGTATCTATATTTTTGCTGACACTTTGTAGCCCCTTCACAACTTGTTTTCCGATGTACCTTTTCATGATCTGCAATTCAGATATAATAGTTAGCCGCTACATCTGGAACATTTATATCGATTGTTACAACTTGCCAAATGGAAAATAAATGGCAACAAAAGTGATAAATTTGTGGCACAGTGGCTCAGTGGTTAGCACTGATGCCCCACAGCGCCTGGGACCCTGGTTCAATTCCACCCTTGGGTGACAGTCTACGCGGAATTTGCACGTTTTCCCTGTGTCTGTGTGGGTTTCCTCTGGGTGCTCCAGTTTCTTCCCACAATGTGCAGATTAGGTGGAATGACCATACTCATTGCCCATAGTGTTCAGGGATGTGCAAGCTATGTGGATTAGCCATGGGAAATGCAGGGTTACAAGGATTGGACAGAGGAATGAGTCTGATACTCTTTGGAGGGTCAGGATGGGCTGAATGGCCAGCTTCCACACTGTTAGGATTCTATGATACTGGTTCTCTAAGATGGGGAATGTAGTTTATTTCATATATCAAATTTCTGCAGAGGTGATGCTAATTTCCAAGTGTGCAGGAACTTTATACATTTATAAATGACTAAATTGAGCTTTAACTCAGCTTTTCTAATAGTTTCTGTGATATTTGTATACTTTTCTCTGGGTCCCTACCCAGGCTTAACCAATCATGCACAGTTACCTTAGATCAGTTACCACACTACATAATCAAAAACAAAACAATGAAACCATTGAACATTCCAGGGAAGACATCTTTACTTCCCCATCCCCTTCTGTTTTTTTTAAAGCAGCTCCTTAAAACTAGACCAAACTTTGTCTTAACCAGTACCCTATGAACTGGTAGAATGATAAACCGGCAAAAGTTATATTCCTTACATACTGCAAAATTTACTGTATTACTCTGTCCAGTTATTACAGATTTTTTAATTTATTTACCTCAGTGTAAACATACTTGTCCAATCAAATGGTCACACAAAATATCAACAGTAGATTCAATTTGGAGTCAATTTCTCCTCAAATACAGCGATCTACCCTTTGTCCAAGTAGTCAGCTGAGGATGGGAGTGAGAAGGCTATCTGTGGTAAGTTTTCTTTAAGGCAAAGTTGCATTATTATCTAAGTGATTTATGCTGTAAATTAAGTATAACAGTGATGTGTACAGTATATCCCTTGCATTATGTTTCTATTACTTTGTGTGTGTTTACATTCAGTATGTCGACTTCTAGACTATTGGAAGTTTTGATCAAATTGCCCATTCTGGTCCCATCAGATAATAAAATGTTTACTGCATCTCTTTGAGACCTTAGGAGCAGCTTTTTAGTCTGTACTAATGTCTCTTTATTTACTTTGGTGTCAGACGTTACCTGATTAAACCCCTGTGAGGTTACTTGTGATGTTTACGGTTGCATGAAGGATGTTAATAATACAAACTGTTGTTCTGGCTGTCAGGAGCAGAAGATTCATGCATTTGAAATGGACAAACTGATCTGAAAGAAGTTGCAGGTTGGAAAACATGGTTGGGAGCAGGTATCAGGGATTTTGAAGTCTTTATGTAGAGTTTGGTTTGGCACAGGACTCAGAAATATTATGCACTGCCCTTCACCCAGTTCTCTTCACAATGTCTGGGGCATTCAAATTGTATTAGTTGAGTGAAGTGTCTCAATAAATCCAGGCTTGTTGACTATAACAGCAGTCACTTGTGTGACATCCCTTTCTCCATTTTCTGAATGTTGTTTGTTTAAAGTGACATTGCCAGACACTAATATGCTGCTAATAACCTCTCATTGTGTAGAATGTAACCTGGTCAATGGCACCAGTAGTAATCCATTACTATCACCAATGGTTTTAGTGAAATTTTAGTTCAAACATGAAACTGACTTTGGACTGTCCACTCCCTTTATCGTACAACAACCTCAGTGAGGGTTCACATTTTTTTGAGAGGGATGAGAAAGGATCTCTTGCATAAAGATGGGAGGTTGAAAGGACATTAACAAAACCTTCCTCATTATTTTTTAAACTTTCTCGTTGTACTGGCTGACCATTCCTTTATGTCTAGCAGGTGCAAAGAGAGATCCTTATTAGAGAGTCATAGATTAGTCACTACCCTGCACAAAAAGAATAAGGAGTACCAGGCTTGGGAGCTGCTCTTAAGGTCTCAAATGCTCAAGAGACTGTGTTTGTTTCTGTGCGTTAGCAAATTTTCCACACTTGTCTGTATCTAAGTGCTCATGAGGTTCTGCCATTGACGAGGGTGACATCCACTGTGTCTGTGGGTGTCGATAATGAAGGGAATGCAGATAGCTTGCACTGAAATCGGGTCAGAAGTTCTGCAACAATTAACTGGCTCCCTTTCACTCTTTCTCTCTATAATTGAATTTGCTTTCAGCCGACATGATTATGTAGAGAGTTCTTTGACTATACTGTGTGCAAATCCTAACCCCAACCCCAACCCACCCCCCAACCTTAGCCCATGAGGCTGGATTTTTATATTTTTATCATTGTATTTGAACTTTTTAAAAATTTCCAGAGTTAAGAGTTACTCTCAGAGAGTTTTACAGTCTGGTTATGATACAGACTGATTGTTAAGGGTGATTTCTCTCTTCCTTCACTGGGGCTGGGTTAAATACTGGAACTCACTCTGTATCACTGCATCTCTGCAGGAGTTCCTCAGGGTTGTGTCCTAGGTCTAACCATTTTCAGCTGCTTCAGCAAAGGCCTTCCCTCCATTATAAGGTCAGACATGGGGATGTTTGCTGATGTTTGCACAATGTTCAGCACTATTTGTGATTCCTCAGATACTGAAGCAGTCCTAGATTCTCTGATTCTAAATCTCTACAATCTGTCATTTTTTATTACTGGTTGATCTGCATTTTATGCCCCTCTAAGGCCCTTATGTGAGGTGCTTTACTGGGAAAGGAATACAGCTACCAGGGTAGGCCAAAGCAATCTGAAATTGGCATTTTAGAGTTCTGACTGCACTTTGTGCTCCCATTCATTTCAAACCCTCCCCGAGCACAGCTCAGGTCAGCAGCACTGACTCTCCACATTCAAATGTTTTGGGCTTAACTGCAGACATTTCTACACAGCAACAATAACCAGACTTCAGAAGGACGTGAATAAAACCAAGAACTGCGAACGCTGGAAATCTAAAACAAGAATGGAAATTGCTGGAGAAACTCAACATCTCACACAGTGTTAACATTTCGGGTCCAGTGACCCCTTGTCAGAACCAGCTTCTGCTTTTGCTTCAGAAGTGACTTCTTTGGTTGTGAAGCGCGTTACGAGACTCTGAGGCCAAGGAAAGGTGCCGTAGAAATGCAATTATTTCCCTACCAAAGTTATATTTTACTGCTTTGATCTGTAGGCCTCTGCAGTCACCCCTCTCAGGCTCACATGTTTTCTGATGTTTTTGGCAAAGACTCTGTACAGCACACAAACAAGGCAGGAGAGAGTGGGCAGCTCTGCATGAAGCAGGTTGCCCATCCCACTGTCCTACGTGAAGGTAATCAAATCCCTGAGGAGCACAAGGCTCTCAGAGAACCTCCTATCGAGTACAGCACAGGTTTGGGCAGGGCGAATCACCGTTCCCAGAGCAAACGTGACCCACTTGGTTATTTCCTTAGACGGGATTTTATAATCTACATTCAACAGTGAGACTCATCACCAATTTCTAATTTCCTCCCTCTCCACCTTCCACTTGTAGATAAGGGTGATGATATCGTTCCTCAAGGATTTGCACATGCTCCCTGCCAGGAGCATACTGCTGTACACCTCCAGCAGCTCCTGGCCAATCAAGTCCCACAGAGCTGAATACAACTCGGTTGGTAAGCCATCGCATCTGGGACTTTATTTTTTTCAAAAGATTCCAGGGCCTTGGTTAGGTCATCCAGAGATAGCAGCTGGTCCAGCCTCTGTGATACGAATGACTGGGAGGCTGCACTATCTATGGGCTTCGTGTCATAGTCTGGCATAGTCTGGCAATGATTTAGAGTCATAGAGTCATAGAGATGTACAGCACAGAAACAGACCCTTTGGTCCAACTCGTCCATGCCGACCAGATATCCCAACCCAATCTAGTCCCACCTGCCAGCACCCAGCCCATATCCCTCCAACCCTTCCTATTCATGTACCAATCAATATTGCAATTGTATTAGTCTCCACCACTTCTTCTGGCAGTTCATTCCACACAATCACCATCCTTTGCCTGAAAAAGTTGCCCCTTTAGGCCCCTTTTATATCATTCCCCTCTCACTCTAAACCTCTCCCCACCGCAGGGAAAAGACCTTGTCTATTTACCCTATCCATGCCTCTCATGATTTTATAAACCTCTATAAGGTCACTCCTCAGCCTGTGATGCTCCTCAAGATGTCGGACTAAGATGATGTTACTGTGTCATCTTCTTCCTTCTGCTGAGCACAGAGCTCTCCCTGTGCACCTTCTGGAAGAAAAAGGGCAAGAATTTTTCAGTTTCTTTTCAAAGTTAGCTAATCATGCACCCACCATGTATAAACCCACAACCACCAGGCAGCTTTCTCCCACGGCAATTATCAAAGTGAAACAATGATTAAACTGTTTTTCCCGGATTAGGGATGGCATAATGAGATGATCTCACTGCACAGGATTAGGCTGATGTTTGAAAATGGCGAGCTGTGTCCTTACCTCACAGAGCAAATGTTTGTCATCTGAGGGTGGCTGCAAAATGGAGGAATAATGTGCTGGAGAAGAAAGCAAAGAATTCTGGCTGATACCTACAATCCCACAGATCCTTATTTGTGCACACCAGAGCCCACATCCTTCTGAATGTAACCCTTTAATGCTCTCTTGCCTCCGATGTTTAGAAACACTTTGACTAGATGCATCCTTGCTTACTATGATCTGCCTGTACTACTCGTAAACAAAGGCTTTTCACTGTACTTTGGTACACGTGGCAATAAATCGAATCAATCAATCAATCATTGCTATCAAACTGATCAGGGTGTGACTGAGAAATGTTTTTAGGTGAGCTGTCCCAATTTGTGGTGCTGGACTGTTTCCTTGATGAATGGGTTCTCTCCCTTCCTAAAGGTGCTGGCTCATTCTGATGTGAAGTTAAATGGGGATGAGGGTCTGGGTGGGTTTCCTACAGCACCTCAACTTGGAGATTCTTCTTTTTGCATTAGTGCAGCTGCTTCATATTCAGCAGCTGCTCTGCAATAGAATGCATCACACCAGAACACAATCTTGTCCATATTCAACACCCATTCATAGACTCTCCAGGCAGGATTATGTGATTGGCAAGCGGGATGTGTTCTCTCTTCCTCTGTGTTGGAGGACATTTGCAACATCCCAAATTTGGTTCATCTGATTCTGATTAAGTTCTCTCCTGGGATTTGGGATTCACTGGCAAGTTGCAGCTGGGAAAGTGGTGGTGGGCCAACTTCTTCAGTACAACGGATTGATTTGTTGGGCCATTTCAGAGGGCAGTTAAGAATAAACTACATTGCTGTGGATCTGGAGTCACATGCTGGCCAGGTCATGTAACAATGGGAGATTTCTTCCTTAAAGAGCATTAGTGAACCAGATAGTTTCTTTGTGATAATCTCTTGGTTTAATGCTCATCATTATTGATATAAGCTTCTTACTCAAGTCTATTAGTCTTAAATTTAAGCTCTCTCTACACCGTCTGTGTCAGACATTCCAGGACAGGCATAGCATTTATAAAGTGAAAGTAAAGCTGCCTCACACTGTACTCATGTAATTCTCAGGATAGGTATACGATGAGGTTAGATACAGAGTAAAGCTTCCTCTTATCTTTGATTTAAATGCCCTCATTGCTGTAGATAGAACTCAAATTGATGGATTAATCACTCAATATTGCTAGCCCGCTTAGACAGCCACTATGCTATGATAACCCATGGTGACAGCAGGACTGGTTGAAGGATTAATCTGATATGTATGGGTATGGTTACGTGGTGGTTCGTGTGTTACCAACACGATAGGGTTACGGAAGATCAGAGGTCATGCTTTCAAGTTCCTTCAAAGCAGAACCACTTGAATATGATGTAATTCATCTTTGCCCCAAGAATAGCAAACCGGATTGACTCTGTTCATGCCTGTGGCTGGGGTGGAGGAGAGTCACGTACATTCCTGATGAATGTTATAGCCTAGATCTGCTTTGATCCAAAAGAAGAACCAGGTGGGAATTTCCAGATATTTTCCCTGATTGTATTGGGTTTCTTCCTGATTTTGGACTGTTCCCATGAGATTGCATTGCTCAGGATGGAGAAGGAGTGTCTGTATTATGACCACATCCCAATCACACATGGCAGGCTTGATGCACCTACCAATCTAATCCTGTTTGATATCGTCATGTTTGTGAGTTCATACCTGCCTATTGCTCAGGCTGGGAAAGCACACTTGTTATTTACATGGAGCACACAACCCGTGTCCTAGATCATCCGTACACACTTTATAAATGCTATAATTGCCTTATAATTACTCTACTGCATTAGTCTTTGCAAACTACAAGCACCGTATAATCCTTTATTAACTGCGAGGGGATGACTGGATGAAGACACTAGGAGAATTCCATGCTCTTCTTCAGATAGAACCAATGGATCTTTTATATTCACTTGAGAGAAGGATAGACTCTTGATTGAATACTTATCCAAAAGACAACATTTCTTAAGGAACAACGGAGGTTATGTACTCTAACAGGACATGAAGCAACAACTTTTAAACTCAGGGCAGAGAGAGATGCTATCTGAGGTTAACTGGCACTAAGTAAGAGAGTTAATGTTTGTTTTGAAAACAGAATAAAAGAGGTAACATCTAATCCAACATCTGTTTCTCCTGATATTTTATTTCCCAGAATGAGCAGCTAGAGACAAAGGCACTCACCAACAACAACTCTGAGTGTCTTTAATTTAACAAATGGCCACAGCGCAGGGCATTTCATT
Source organism: Chiloscyllium punctatum (assembly GCF_047496795.1). Lineage (NCBI taxonomy): Eukaryota > Metazoa > Chordata > Chondrichthyes > Orectolobiformes > Hemiscylliidae > Chiloscyllium > Chiloscyllium punctatum. The sequence goes on from NC_092754.1 coordinate 9,580,224, forward strand.
GGAATGTTATCAGAAAATTTTGACACAGAGCCATATGAAGTAACTGGGCAAGGAACCAAATGCTTCCTCGAATAAGAATGTTTAAAGGACTATGTCTTAAAGCAGAGAAAGGAAGAGAGAGATCCTTAGTGATTTCTTACAACTAGCCCAGGTTCAGTTTAAGCCCTAATGAGAGCTGTTAACTCAGCTCAGAGTTGAGCCTTTGATCTTCAGTGGCTCACTTGCACATGGAATGGCCAGTCAGGAATGAAGAGTTACCAAATCAACTTCCAAAGGACACTCTCAACTGATATAAAGGGTGAATGCAAATCCAAATGGGTGTTAGACTTGAAAGCTCATCTCTGGGACACCTGTACCCACAATCCCCACCACCCTGTGGCTCAACATTTCAACTCCCCCTCCCACTCCATGCAGGTCCATCTCAGCTACAATGGGACATCACTATCTTAAGGCAGATCTGGAGCATCAAGCAAAGGTTGCTGATTCTGGAATGCTGGCTCTCTGGGTAATAATGGAAGACAGCATAAGATTTGATTGTCACAGTCTTCCTTCCAACTGGTCAATGCTCACAAACCAGTACCATGCAAAAATCAATACAACGCAGTGAGTTCCATTTCTGCATTAAAGAAATGATTGAATTTGCACAAAATTTTATTGAAATGTCTCAAAGTGCATTATGGAAGGAATGATTCATTTTTCGGAGTGCAGTGAACTGAATTATGTCAAATGTAGCAGCCATTTTGTGTCACCAATGTCCAGGAACAAACCAAGAGATGAGAAGTTGGTAGATGTTTGCCCCCAAAAGGGGCAGTGCAACGACAAAAGTGAGAATAGGTTGGGTGGGGGGGATGGGGAACTAAACTAAACTGGGGTTGGAAGGGGCTCCTGATAGTCTTAGTTGTTATGCCTAACTAGCCAATGTAACGTGAGTATTGCAAAATGCAATAATCTACATCATGTATTTTTAAAATATTTTTATTGAAATTTTTTTCTTTACAAAATTAGGAGGTGACAAAAATATGAAAATATCACATCATAAAATCAAAAACAGCAATAAAAAATAAACTAACTACAGTACTACTCTACAAAAGAAATCAAAACTGCACTTATTACAAATCAATAAATAAATAACGCCACTCATTGCAACAACACATAGCTCTCAACCTTTGAGAACATCAGCTATAAAGCCCACATTTGCTCAAAATTCTTCCTCTCATGGCATTAGCTTTATCAGACCAACATCATTTTGTTAACATGAGTGCCTCAAGAGCACTTGTGGTGCAGTGGTACTGTCCTTACCTCTGAGCCAGGAGATCTTGGTCCAAGTTCGACTTGCTTCAAAGGTGTGTCTGAACAGGTTGATTAAAAATATCTAGAAGGATGGGAAGGACCCATTTCCCTCAGCGCAGATGCCAGTGACTGCGGAGTGTAGGTTTTTTTGGGGGGAAAAAAAATGCCTGTTCTTAAAACTCTTGAGTGGTTCAACATCCTACTGAACAGACCTGTAGACCCCGTATGGGTTTGCTGGCTCCGTTCGACCCCAGGCCACAAGCTGCCAGTTGTCAGATCCATAGATACATGACCTTGCATTAACTTAAATGATTGAGGTGTTTTCCAGTTTCCTTCACCTGTTAAGTAAATCTAATTAAAGACTGCTGGCTTCCCGAAGGGAGGACCTTCCAAGGTTATGGGGCAGTGTGCCCTAGGACAGCATCCACCGGAAAATCTGATCATCATTGCGATGGTCATGCACTCTGCACAAACCTCCCCAATGACAACATGGAGCGGTAAAGTTTCCTGACACACTGGTTCCACAGTGAATCAGACAGGTGAGGCTGCATGGCTTTGTGAGTCAGTTCTGGGCTAAGATTTAGGCCTTTCCCCTTACGGATGGTGGCTGGCAGGGAACAAGGTGCTATGTGTCGTTCAACACCTGCACAAGAGAACTGCCTCAAAAAAGGTGGAGGACCTGACACAAAAAATAACACATTAGTGACCTCTCTCCTGCTTTCTTTGGAATTGTTGGAAATGTTAATTTGTCAAGTGCACCACAAAACGAGGGGTAAATTGGTAATGGGTGATTCTGAACAAATCAGAGGATGAGGGAACCTGGTGTAATTTGCAACAGAGCAGCAGAGGATTAGCAATGCAAGGAAGCAGTTGCATGGCAAGAAACCCACAATGTAAAATGAAGGGCTATTCAAATACTGTTATTGTTTCAGCACCTGCGAGACCTCAGAAACATTATGCATTCGAATTAATATTGAATTTCTAAACAGGTTGTGCACTGGTAAGTCCTGAAGTCTGGAATTCCCTTTGCACCACTTTCTTCCCTGCTTTGAGGTTCTCCTTACCTGTTTGACTATGATTCACCTGTCCTTGTCCTAAGAAAATGCAAAAGAAGTGTGAAACCGGAAACAAAGAAATCAGGAACAAAAGTACAAATTGTTGGAAAAGCTCAGCAGGTCTGCAGCATCTTTGGAGAGAAGACAGAGTTTCCACTCCAGTCAAGAAGGGTCACTGGACCCAAAACATTAACTCTGCTTTCTCTCTCCCACAGATGCTGCCAGACCTGCTGAAGTTTTCCAGCAATTTCTGCTCCTGTTTCTCCTGTTCTTACTTAAATCTCTTTAATTAGTTCAATACTGAGTTTTCACATGGCATTGCTTTAAGAGATGTTGTTGTACCCTCATGGGTAAGCCTAGTGGCTATGCACAATGGAAAACTGCAGGAGCTTGCACAGATTATCCAGTGTTGTGGGGGTAACCCTGTCAATTCCAAGGTGACTCTCAATTAGTTTCATAGGAAATCTAACTTTTATTTGAACTTCCCCTCCCCACCCCAGGGTTAACTGTAGCCTGACTGTCACTGGAATTTTGATCAGCCAAACTCAGCAGATTAGAGGTGCACCACAGGATCTGCAGCCCGCTATGGCTGAGAACATCTCTGGGACACCTGTACCCACAATCCCCACCACCCTGTGGCTCAACGTTTCAACTCCCCCTCCCACTCCATCAAGGACATGCAGGTCCTGGGCCTTCTCCACTGCCAAACCATTATCACCGGTGCCTGGAGGAGCAACGCCTCTTATTCTGCCTTGGGACCCTGCAGCCACACAGGATAAATGTGGATTTTAACAGCTTCCTCATTTCCCCTCCCCCCAATATTATCCCAGTCCCAAGCCTCCAACTCGGCACGACCCTACGGACCTGTCCATCACTCTCTCCTCTGACCTATCTCCTTCTCCCTCACCTTCATCCATCTATCGCTTTCCCAGTTACGTTGCCCCCCCCCCCGCCTCCCTCACCACCACCACCACCAACCCCATCCCCTTCCCATTTATCTCTCAGCCCCTTGGCCCACAAACCTCATTCCTGATGAAAGGCTTATGCCCGAAACATGGATTTTCCTCAGATGCTGCCTAACCTGCTGTGCTTTTCCAACACCACCCTCTTGAGCCTTGGCTCCAAGACACTGCTTTCTGTCCTTTACTTTGAAGGCAATTGTATCCTCTGTCCCTTTTGAGGTCCCAGGTTCAGGTAAAGCTGTTACAGTGGATCCCAAATGTGAGGCAGAGGAAACTCAACACTTTTGGTTCCTGCTCCTGATCACTTGTTAGTGACTCCCTACGAGGACTATGCAGTGAACACTGACTGAGGAATGTTTAGTTATCCACATATCATACACTTAAATGAAACCTTACAGTCATCAGCTCGCCACAGGCAACAGCGAGTGGAATTACTGTGCTTAATGATGTGACTGAACCATACGGGGACAATTTTAACCTAATTGGCTGGACTGGGGATCCTGCAGGAACAGGTGGAGCACCAAGTTAAATCCCCAACAAACGTTGCTGTCCACTGACTGGTGTAAATGCAAATATTGACCCCATCTGTTTCTGAACAGCCACTCTGGTTTATCAGACAGCCAATGTCTCTGAATATTGCAGTCTTTGTTGAGTTAAAGTCATCCAGAGCAGGAATAAAGATTTCAGATAAGAGGAACAATTACCTCTACCCCTGGATAAGACAAGAGAAAATCATTATCCTGGGTGTAAATGCAGGTACACACGGTGACCCAGGGCTTACCACTGCTGCCTCACAGTGCCAGGGACCTGTGTTTGATTCTACCCGCTGGGTGACTTGTCTGTGTGGAGTTTGCACATTCTCCCTGTGTCTGCGTGGGTTTCCAACCCAGAGTCTAAAGCTCAGGAGGATGAGTCATGCTAAAAATAGCCCATGGTATCTGGGGAAGTGCAGGGTTAGGCATGGGAAATCCAGGGTTACAATAAGATGTGGAGGGGGTAAGTCTAGATGGAATGCTCTTTGGAGGGTTGGTGTGGACTCAATGGGACGAATGGCCTGCATTCACACTGGATGGATTCTATTTTTTAAAAGATATACTGGTGTCTCTATGTTAGAATGAATAATGAACATATCCAGTCAGATTTATAGATGGTGAATGATTGGTGCTGGTGCACCTTAAGATGTAATATTAGCAGAAATATTGTGTCTGGCCATTACTTTGCTGGGAAGATTGTAAATTCTAGAGTAATTGTGGTGACATTGATGGGGTTGACAGTCCACGCTGGTGGAAATGAAAAGCAAAGCAAATTTCAGAACATTGATACTTTGAACAATTCCGAAGACTCAATCAAGTCTGATCATCATTTTGAAAATTACAGACTGACTCCATTGCTAATGATTTTGAACCTCTCTCTCTCTCTTTCTGTCTCTCTCTCTCTCTCTCTGTCTCTCTCTCTCTCTCTCTCTCTCTGTCTCTCTCTCTCTCTCTCTCTGTCTGCTCCTTGTTGACCCTGAATTGACTGATTTAATGGAATGAAGATTGAAGGCAGCTCTTTGTGCTTTGTGGAGACATCAGTTGTTGAATGAAACGATGAGACAATTGTCACCACAGGAGAAACCTGAATTTTAGTGGTATTGGTTAAGCAAGGCAGATTCGACAGTAAATAGGAGAGTTCCTCTCACAGAATGCTGAGGAATGTTTAACACGTAAAATTTGCCAGTAATCTGCTCCCCTGTCAGGGCTCAATCACACAATTTTCTAACTCAGTGCCAAGAGAAGAAATGTTTAGGGGCAGGAGAGAAAAATCAATTTTACTTGCAAATGATATTATTTACATAATCAAAAATTAACTATGCCCAATTACAGATTTCCCTTTGATGTAGAGTATTACAGCATGGAAGTAGCTCATTCTGCTCATCAAGTACCTATTTACACTGATCGCACTTCCCAGCACTATGTCCATTGCCTTGAAAGCTATGGTGTTTCAAATTATACAACCTGTACAATGTGGAAACAGGCCTTTCAGCCCATCGAGTCCACACTAACCCACCCCATAATTAATCCACAGAAGCTACACATCTCTGGACAGTACAGAGAAACTAGGTTAGAGATGATAAAGGGCTTATGCCTGAAATGTCGATTCTCCTGCTCCTTGGATGCTGCCTGACCTACAGTACTTTTCTAGCGCCACACCTTTTTGTCTCTGCTGGTACTATATCATGGCAATGGGAAGGCATTATTCTGACATCTTCCAATCCTACGCTGCCAGATCTCCTGTCTGTCCCAATCAGACACCAAGAGGAAGGGAAAATCCAACTCTAAATCTTTGGAATGAGTTACGAAATGCTGAGGGTCGGGTGAGAGTGAGTGAGGTACAATTGATAGTGATAGGCTGGTGGAGGTATCAGAGGACAGATGGTACATGTCAAAGAGCAGAGATGGCTGAAGAACACAGTTAACTGCGTTTGCAGAGATGTGGAAGCAGTCCCTGGGATAAACAGAAAGATTGCAAAAAATTTAGGGAATCTAATTTGGATTACTCATCTTTGTCATAGAAAACCCACTCTTAGGAAATGCTCTGGTACCCGTTCTGAGAAGTATTTGTCACTGCGTACTTTCACAAGGAACTTTTGTGACAATAGAGCTCATTATGAACTAGAGATTATATGCAGGACTCTATCTGATCTGTGTGAACTGAGACATTCTTAAGTAACTTTGCAGCCTTGGTGGGAGGTGACTGAGAGCTGAGCTCATTAAATTAAATGCGATAATAACTGGGATAGCACAAGGTAAAACTATGGCACGGCTTCAAATAAAATGGTTTCAGTAGCACAAGAGAACATAGGTTTATGCTGGCAATAGGAAAATTTATATAGTCCGAGGTCAGTGAGATCATTGTCTAAAAGAATGTGAAATGGACTTCGAGATAAAGTGAAACAGTGAAGGCGCTGGAATTATTTAACATATTAAGGTGCTGGAATGGGGGGCGAATAGTGCTACAACAACAACAATTTTCATTTATATAGCTCCTTTGATGTAGGAATACACTTTGAGGCCCTGCATGAGAGCAGAACATTGAACAAACTGAGACAAAAATTGACATCAAAGGAAGAAAAGGAGATTTTGGGACTCTGGACTGAAAATGGCAAGAGGTTTCCACGTGAATGCTAAAAGGTGGCCTTCCTCAACACTCTGCATCTGTGGATTCTAACGCAGAAGCTATTGGTTAGTCTGATCTTATTACTGCAGCCATTTGGTAAAGCAAACAAGGACGGGATTTATACAATTAAAAGTAGAGCCTTCAGTAGAACAGAGAGACCTCGGGGTTTGGGTATATAATTCCTTGAAATTTATGTCACATGAAGACAAAGTGGTTAAGAAGATGTTTAGCACACATGCCTTCATGCTCAGACCTTTACATATAGGAGTTCAGACATAACATTGAGGTTGTATAGGACATTGGTGAGGTCACTTCTGGAGTACTGTCCTCAGTTTTGGTCATCCTGCTACTGGACGGATTTTATTAAGCTGGAGAAGGTTCAGTAAAGGTCTATCACGATGTTTCAGGAAATGGAGGGTTTGAGTTATAAGGAGAGGTTGGATAGGCTAGGACATTCTTCACTGGAGTGTAGGAGGTTGAGAGGTGACCTTAGAGGTTTATAAAATCATGAGGGGCTTGGATAGCGTGAATGGCAGGTGTCTTTTCTCTAGGATGGGGGATTTCAAGACGAGGGGCTATATTTTTATGGTAAGAAATTTTACAAAGTTATATGGAGCAACCTTTTTGCAAAGAGAGTTGTTCATGTGTGGAATGAACCTCCAGAGGAAGTGATGGATGTGGATACAGTTACGATGTTTAAAAGATGTTTAGATAAGTCCATGAATAAAAAATGTTTGAAGGGATGTGGGCCAAGCGCAGGCAGGTGGGACTGGCTTAGTTTGGGATGATGGTCAGTATAGACTGGTTGGACCGAAGGGTCTGTTTCATGTTGTATGCCTCTATGACTCTACCATGTGGCGTGTCAGCAATCCCTTAGACGTGAAATACTCCCTGGGTTGTGGCTCCGTTGAAATCCTGTAAGGGCAGGTTTGAGGCTCTCTGTGTAAGAGTTGGGACATGAGGAAATGGCTCCCGTGGTTGTTGAGTCACACGGAGGAGGAAACTCGATCCCCGTCTTCAGATCATTTGATAAACGACGGGCATGCCAGAGCGATATACAGTTACACTTTGGTCAGGAGAAGACAAAAACAACCATAATTTCCATCCTGCCTGCTCACTCAATCATGGACCATCCCGGTGGTGAGCTGGAGATGTTGGCTGCAGCTTTGGGGTTAATTATCAGGTTATGGGTTCAATTTCCCCCTCCAGAAACTGTCGCACAAAACCTGGTCAGATATAAGAACAGGAGTAGGCCATTCAGCCCCACAAGCCTGTTTGGCTAATTCATGAGATCATGGCTGATCCATGACCAAACTCCATAAATCTGTATTTGGCTCAGACCAAGAAGGGAAACTTAAGAAATTCTTGCATTCTTCCGACAGCTATTACAGCCTCTCAGAACGCTCTACAGCCAGAAAAATATGTTCTGATGTGTGATGTGTAGAAAACACATCAATCAATTTGCAGACAGCAAGCTCCTTTTCCCAAAACGTCCAGATGGTCTGTTTCAATGATGTCGATGAGGAACAGGAGTAGGCTATTCAGCCCCTGGACGGAAGTGTGGACTGCAGATGCTGGAGATCAGAGTCAAGATTAGAGTGGTGCTAGAAAAGCACAGCAGGTCAGGCAGCATCCAAGGAGTCGGAGAGTTGACATTTCGGGCAAAAGCCCTTCATCAGAAATCCTGATGAAGGGCTTTTGCCCGAAACGTCGATTTTCCTGCTCTTCGGATGCAGCTTGACTTGCTGTGCTTTTCCAGCACCACTCTAATCTATTCAGCCCCTGGAGCATGTTCCACCATTCAATGACTGATCTGTGGCCTAACTCCATGTACTTGCCTTTGGTTCATATCCCTTCATAACTTTGCTTAACAAAGATTTACCTCTGTCAGATTTAAAATTAATGACTGACCCAGCCTCCATTGCCACTTATGGAAGTGAGTTCCAAACCTCTCCCACCCTTCGTGAGTAGAAGTGCTTCCTAACATCTCTCCAGAACGGTTTGGCCTTAATTCTCAGACAATGGCACCTAATTCGAGAGGGATTACTTTTTATTTACTCACTGGATTGGGCATTGTTGGTTGTGCCAGGTTTAATTGCCTGGCTTCAGTGCCTCTTGAGAAGGTGGTGGTGAGTTTCCCTCTTGAACCGCTGTAGTCCAGGTTCTGTGGGTTGACCCACAATGCCCTTAGGGAGGGACTTCCAAGATTTTGACCAGCGACAGTGAAGGAATGGCAAGATATTTCCAAGTCTTAATAGTGAGTGACTTGGAGAGGAATTTGTGGGTTGTGGTATATCTGCTGCTCATGTCCTCCCAAATGGTGGTAATTGTGGGTTTGGAAGGTGCTGCTTTTTGCAGATTTGGTGAATTCATGCAGCGCATCTTGGAAATGGTGTGCACTTTGGTAAACATTAGGCTGTTTGTGGTGGTGGATGGGGAAAATTCCTGTTGCATTCTTTGGAAAAAGAACAAAGTGATCACTTCATGGTGTCATTTACTGTGATTATTATTAGATTTAGATTCCCTACAGGCCCTTCAGCACAACAAGTCCACACCAATCCTCTGAAGATTAACCCACCCAGACCCATTTTTTTTAGCATGGCCAATTCACCTGACCGGCACATCGTTGGACTGTGGGAGGAAACTGGAGCACCAGGAGGAAACCCACGCAAACTCCACACAGACAGTTGCCCATGGCTGGAATTGAACCTGGGACTGTGAGGCAGCAGTACTAACCACTGAACCACCGTGTCAATAAATATCAGGAGCAGAGATAACCTGGTCATTATCAAAGGTGCTGTTGTTTGAGAGTTGTTGGCATGCAAGTTGGCTACCATTTCTCCTGAATTACAATTGTGACAGTATTTCTAAAGTACTTGATTGGCTGTGAGAAAAACCCCTCAGCTTTATTGTGTCATTGTAAAAGGTGCTACATAAATGCAAGGTCTTTTTGTGCGTGTGGTTGGGGGTGAAGTACAGGATTAATCTTAGACTGTGAAGCCCCTCCTAATTCAATATGTCACCTGCATTTCCTGTATGATTGGTAGGGCACGGAGACATGGAGACCGGTAACTGAATTGTGCAAGGGTTTTGAGGAAACATTGACCGGAAGAAGGTTACAAGTACAGAGGCTGGGTTTGAGATGCTGAATGAGCTGCTACATTAATGTTCCTGTTAGTTTTGCCTTTTGTGTCAAGGCGACATACCTTCTGTAATCAGGAACAGCTGGAGTTGTGTTTCTGTTACAGCTGAGATTGCAAATGATGTTCCCAGCAAGCAACATTGACTGCACACCCTCGTGACTGAAGTGTAGGAATAGCTACAGCTGCCTGGAGGAAAGTGGAATTTGAACTCGTTCTATAAAACTTTACATTTCCATGTCCTGTTGTCTGGAAAGAATGTTGACCTGACTGTCCAAAGTCGACATTTATTTATCCACTTCAGTTATGTCCTCACTTGCCCCTGAAAGGGCTATCCTTGGTGGAGCATAAAAAAAGGATTGCATTTGACAGACTGAGGTCCTAGTCACAGGGTGCAGATGTCACCATTTTTTGCTCAGGGGCAGTTAAGAACCAATCACATTGCTGTAGGTCTGAAGTCACGTGTAGGCCAGACCATGTAAGGATGGCCATTTCCTTCCTTAATGGACATTAGTGAACCAGATGGGCGTCTCCCCCCCAAACAATGCTTACATTAGAGTCTTAATTCCAGATTTTTATTGAATTCAGACTCCGCCATCTGTGAGGGAAGGATTTGAACCTAGAACCTCAGAATGTTATCTGGGTCTCTGGATTAACAGTCAAGTATCAATGCCACTAGGCCATTGCCTCTCCCTGGAGCACAGGCACTGGGCTCAAAATGTTAACTCTGTTTGTCTCTGCATGGATGCTGGCAGACCTGCTGAGTTTCTCCAGCACTGGCTGTTTTTGTTTGTTTTAGATCATCTGCCCCCAATTTTTTAAACTTTACATTTCTTCCCAAATTTCTTTACAGCCAATGAAGTGTATTGTTTCGAGCTGCATTTACCACAGTAATGTGTCAGTGCATAGAAAGATCCCAAGTACGGCAATGACCAGTTTTTTTTGTTTTACCGATATTGATGAGGGCTACCCCCCCCATCGCCTTCTTCGAAATGGTGCGTGCCTTCTTTTACCGTCAGCCATGAGAACAGATGGAGCCTCAATTTTAACTTCTTTTCCAAAGGATGATGCCTCTGGTTGAGCAGCACTCCCTTGGTATGGTAATGTGAACAGAAACGCAGACTGGGAGAGATGTGAAACATGCTGCTGCAGAGCTGTTAAAGTTGCTATGGGTGGTTTCTCTGTACAGTTACTTAAAGATGTTGTTTAGAGAGTGAGGGACTTGCACCAACAACAACACGAACCTGCATTTACATAGCGTCCTTACTGCGTGAAATGGCCAAGATTCTTCCGCATCAAACAAAAGTTTTGGCTTTGTTTCAATAGGTCAGCGTGTGCTCAATGGGCTGAAAGGCCTCTTCTGTGCTGTATGACTCTGCGATAATTCAGCTCCGTGTCATGGAAAGGGACATTCAGGTGGTGGTACATTTTTAAGGAGTTTCTGAAAGCAGAAAGGTGAGGTTTTTGGAGAAAAGTTCCAGAGCTGAGGGCCTTGGCAGTCACCAATGGCGGAGTGATTACTATCAGCCCGGTTACCTGGTGGAGCGACTCTGTGATCCACTATCGAGCAGTACAGGTGAAAGAAGGAACTTCCACTGAGCTAATCATTACTTTAACTTAAGCACAATGACTGATGATATTTAGATAAACAGAGAAGCCAATACTGTGGGATATCACAAGCAGCATTGTGAGAAATGACTAGTTGGAATTGCTGGTTGACCGGTTAGTTAAGGGCCTGCACAGAGGTGGATGAACCCTTGGTTAAATAGCTTATCCAAAAGGCTGCCCCTCTGATTCCTAGAATCTGTGTAGTGTTGGGGCAGGCCATTCAACCCAACAAGTCCACACTAAACCTGCGGAAGGAGCTCCCTGCATTCCCCATAGCTAATCCACATAGTCTGCACACTATGGGCAATTTAGTACAGCCAATCCACCTAACCTGCACTGTGGGAGGAAACCAGAGTGTTTTCAGGGAACACACGCTGAACGTGTGAACTCCGCACAGACAGTCGCCCGAGGGTGGAATTGAGCCTGGGTCCCTGGCGCTGTGAGGCACCATTGTGCCACCCCTGCAGAGGTCTCCCTCAGCACTCTGCTCAGGGACGTAGCAACACATTCAGCATGTACATCCCTGCTGCTGGCCCAGCCTCTGTACTTGTAACTTTCTTCCTCACTGGCCCTGACTTCTCTGTTCAAGTGCTGGACTAGACTTCGCCCTACACCAGGTTATAGTCCAAAGGTTTATTTGAAAGTTGTTTGAGCGCTGCTCCTTTGTCAGGTTCCAGGGAGGGACATGGGGCACTGTCACTGTTTATAAGTGAGCAGTTTGAGATCTTCCCAACACTAGGCATTTCTGCAATGAGCCTGGGAACACACTCGATATTTCCTGCTCACTGTGAGAGGATCTGATCAACATCAGACTTCTCAACACACGAAGAGTGAAGTAGCAATATCCTGTGTATCACATTATAAACAGACTTCCCTCTAACTTTGGCTGGACCCCATTTCCGACATGCTGATGTGTATCCAGAATGATCAGTCTCTGTTGAAGGGTTGGCCAGGGGAGAGTGTGAGGTTTGCCAGAATTATTCAGACGAATGTTTCCATTTGTTCGGGGAACAGTGAGTGGACGTTTCTTTCAGGCGACACACTTTAACCTCTTTGTTGATGCTGTTTCCCTTTGCTCACAGGTTTATTCCAAGTCATAAGAAAACTACCAAACTAACAGACACCACTCTCTCTCTCTCTCTCACTCTTTCATACTCCCATTACTGCATGTCTTTGTTTGGTCGTTTCAGGCCCTTTTAATTTGCTTGGGAAGCAGGGGGGGAAAAAAAACCAAAGGACTTGGAAAGGGAGAGAGATCTGGAATGGTTTAAGGAGGACATTCCTGACATCATTTGAAGGCCCAGCCTCCAGTGAGGGAATCTGAGAGGCTGGATTTGGAGGAACACAGAGCTTTGAAAGGGTTGGTGGTGGCTATAGATGAAGAGAGGATTAAGGCAGTGGAGTCAACTGAACACAAGGTTTGAGGTGTTGCTAAACAGAACCCAAGCCTGGCCAGTGAATACTGGAGCACTAGATGAACAGAACTTGGTGTGAACTGGACACTTTTGGGAGAACCCAAGGCTATTAAGGGCTCGGGACAAGATAGTATCTCTAAGAGTAGTGGGGCACTCAAAAGTGGCATTAACAGAAATGAGCAGTGCAAATGGCAGAGAGTGTTGATAGTATGGAGGTAGATGTAGGTGGTGATGGAGATGAGTTGGAAATCCAGCTCAGACTCTGGAGAACCCTGCTGATGTGAACAGCCTCATTCCATTGTGGTCAGCAAAGTGCCTCGGGAGTGGAGTTTGGGACAGGGGTAGGTAACACTGGCTTCAGTTTTCTCAGTGTTCAATTACTTTTCATGCAGTACTGAGAGTTGGACTAGCTGTGTGACACATCGGTCAAAGGGGTTAGCAGCAAGGCTGTCAACAATGGACAGGTGGAAGCTGGTGGTTGGGCATTTGAAATCTATCTCTGAGGGAGACCATGCAGTTGTCTACTTTTGAACTAATTCAGATGTAGGCCATTGCATGAGGAGACCTCAGGATAAGGTTCAGACATGATAGAGTCATAGTCATGGAAACAGACCCTTTGGTCCATCCAGTCCATGCCGAACATAATCCTAAACTAGGCGAAAATGAGGACTGCAGACGCTGGAGATCAGAGTCAAAATCAAAATGGTGCTGGAAAAGCACAGCAGGTCAGTCAGCATCTGAGGAGCAGGAAAATTGACGTTTTGGGAGGGCTTTTGCTTCTGTACTGTCTGCTTTCGTGGTGGAGGAGTCAAATACCAATATCAAATTAAAGGGGTTGATTTTCAACTGGCCAACATGTCCCTTCCACCCAAACCTGTTTGTTCTGACTGTGGTCAATGAGCGCAGGAAAGACTGAAATCCAGAAACAAATCACTGGGTGACAGGTCCACGTATCCTTTCAAACACTGCTGTCTGTGCTGGGGTAATAGTCAGACAAGCTGTTCCCTTTCAAGAGAATTGTGGGGATTGATTCAGTCAGCCAATGCAGAATAAGACAAACAGGAGTAGACCATTCGGTCCATTGAGCCTGCTCTGCTATTCAATATGCTCATGGCCGATCATCCAACACAGTCCCCTGTTCCTGCTTTCTCCCTATACCTTTTCCTCCCTTCAGTCCTACTATTTGAGGGTCCTGCATATACGACCATGTTTCCCTCCCGTGGGTGGCTGACATGAGAACGAAATTGCAAAGTTTGAGATAGCTCTTGGACAAACTATGCAGAATGCCTCCTGGTTGCCTGGCGACAAGCTCAAGAGAAGACGCAGCAGCATTTTTTTTACATCACAGCTTTGGCATCTTTCCCAAGTCAAGTCCACACAGCCCAATATCCAGAGCTGAAGCTGCCTCGAGAGCAAGGGCTGGGTTAATGAGCTATCGATCCCACTGCCTGGAGTGAACAGGGTTAGGTTCACTCCAGTGCTGGGCCGTGCAACCATAGAAACTCAATAAGGACATGATGGAGAAAGGGAAAGAAAGGGGACGGAGGAGCTATGGTAATGGAAAAACCCATCTGGGTCATTAATATCATTTAGACCAGGGAACTGCTGACTTTACCTGGTCTGGTCAATATGTGACTCCAGACCCACAGCAATATCATTGACTGGGGACAGAGTCCTTGTGTTTACTTAAGGCTGTGACAGATAGATCCTTGATCAGTCAGGGAATCAAGGGATATGGGGGAAGGGCAGGAAAGTGGGAGAATGTCAGATTAGCCAGGATCCTATTGAATGATGGAGCAGGCTCGAGGGGCCGAATGGCCTACTCCTGTTGCTATTTCTTATGGTCTTATGGTTCCTTGGGTGCAATTAGGGATGGGCAATAAATGCTGGCGTCGACAGCGACACCTACATTCCATGAATGAATTTATTTTAAAAGTTGAATGGGATGAGGCCTTGCAGGAGCCAGTCAAGTTTAATGGCCTGTTTCTGTGATGTAAAATTCCAAGCAATTCCAGGACATGAATAGCTCTTTATTGCAAGTGAAAAAATGTCCTTTTGATTATTCTCGGGGCCCCACTGACATAAGTGTCTAAACACGCTTACATGTAATTAAAGGGTTAAGTCTGTCTGGGCTGACAATGAGAGGCATGAACGTCCTGTTAGTGTGTTTATGGGAGCGGGCGTGTGGGAGAGTACAGAGGCAAGTGCGTACCTCTTTAATCTATTCTATCCCTGTCAAGTTGAGTGTAGTGAGTTAAGCCATGAATGATGACCTTGCAAAGGAACTATGGATGACTTACACTTGCCAGGAATTAAAAGCACCTTCTCTCACTGCGTACACTTTAAGCGGGGGTTAAAAAGCAGCCGTCAGGTCTTGGCTGATGCCCAGGGGCTAGACAACTTGGCAAGAAGACTGTGGGAACCAAGGGGGCGACACCCAAATGTCATCACAGCTGCAAAACTGCTGAGCATAAAAGGCTAATTACAGAAAAATGTACCCCTGGGCCTTTCTGCGGTGCAAACAGAGAGTTGCTTTTAGTTGCATGTGCCAGCAGTGTGCAGTCTTAAGTCAATCCTGTAACATGTAGCGCAGGGATCCCCCTGTAAATCCACTCGCAGGATTTAAAAACAGGATTTTTTTTTGCTGTATGTCTTCTTTTTTATATAAAAATTAAGCAAACAGAACCAATGGAAAAGCCATTTTATAAGTTCGGCAGCTGTTGTTACAATCTGTAATTCATGAGAAAATGTCCAGCTTACATTTTCTTCTGGAAATAATACCCAGTAGGTGTGGACATCTGAAAAACAGCTTCCCTTCTCAAAATAATAAAACAAAACACAACATAAATTAAGGGAGGCTTCTGAGCTCTGGCCACCTGGCTCCAGCACACTAGCTTTCTGCACAGATGAGTTTTAATACATTCAGAAAGGTGGTGAATTTACACTATGTGATTTCTTTCCTAAAATTTATGCCTTAGTGCTTTTCTGCAGTCTGTTGAGCTGAAAGAGCAGTTCAGTCAGTTCTCCCCCTTCTGGGTGGTCACTCCCCCTCCCTTCCTCTCCCAAGGGTGGTGACTCGTGCTGGGGTAATGTTCCACAGACCTCAACAGCACTCCACCCCACAGGCTGCTCCTCGTGTGGGAGTAATGATGGGCAAGTTACTCAACTCCTGCAGATTGCACACGCTGCTCCAGTTCAGTCATCCAATATTTACAGGCATGTATCTCCCAGCAGGGGGTCACTGGATAGTGATTAGGAGTGGGGAGTCTGCAGGACACGATTGGATTTCACTGCCTTCCATGGGTCAGCGCAGTTAAACCCAATAGCAATGCCTTCATCACTGTCCTGCCTTCATCACTGTCCTGCCTTCATCATTGTAAAGAGCTGACTGAGAACAGAGCGAGTCTGAAGAAAAGGTGGAACTTGCATTTATATAGCACCATTCGCATCCTCAGGATACCACAAAATTCAGTGCAGTCAACAATGGGGGAAGTGTTTTTTTAAATTTCAAAATGGACTTTATTTATAAGAAATATCTTTATATACATACGTGTCACAAATGGTTCTGGTTAATAGCATATCAAAGAAATAAACAAACAGTATTCTGAGGAAGGATCACTCGACCCGAAACGTTAACTTTGATTTCGCTTTGCAGATGCTGCCAGACCTGCTGAGCTTCTCCAGCAATTTCTGTTTTTGAAACAAACATTGGAGTTTGTCTCTATCCAAACAAACCAAAAGCATCTCTTACTTGAACCAGATGATATTTACATGCATTTGAGGGACCGGGGTTGGGGGGGGGTCCAACAATTGAACAAGGACCGTGACTGCAGACTGGCACATCCCAAGGTCCAGGACTACAGGCTGAGGGACACACTAAAGCTTGGGCAGCTGCTGCCAAGGCACAGTGGGGAAGGACCACTTTCTGAGGTCTTCCTGCCAAAGGTAAGTGGGGGTCCGTTCCGTTTAACAGAATGATTAGATTACTTACAGTGTGGAAACAGGCCCTTCGGCCCAACAAGTCCACACTGACCCGCCGAAGAGCAACCCACCCAGACCCATTCCCTGACATTTACCCCTTCACCTAACACCATGGGCAATTTAGCATTGTCAATTCACCTAACCTGCACATTTTCGGACTGTGGGAGGAAACCGGAGCACCCGGAGGAAACCCACACAGACAATATGCAAACTCCACACAGACAGTTGCCTGAGGCGGGAATTGAACCCGGGTTACTGGTACTGTGAGGCAGCAGTGCTAACCACTGTGTCAACATGCCACCTACTAATGGCTCCTGGAAAGAGGAGCTTTTGCTACAAGGTTGGAGAAGCTGGGGCAAAGGACATCGATGGGATATTTGTTGGAGGAGTGTAAGATAATGATGGGTTTAGACTGGGTACTCATAAAATCATAGATTGGATTAAAGAGTCCCTACAATGGGGAAGCAGGGCATTTGGCCCATCAAATCCACACTGAGACTCACCCCCCACCCTATGCCTGTAACCCTGCATTTCCCACCTAGCCTGCACATCTCTGGACACTATGGGCAATTTTTCATGGCCAGTCCACATAACCTGCACATCTTTGGACTGTGGGAGGAAAGAAGAAAAGTTGAGGTGCTCCAGTTAACTGATGGGACCAATACTAGGGGTCACCTAGATACAGGGGAATATGGGGAAGCACTTTCTCTTACACTGGATGGAAGGAAGTGAAAGCAGAGATCATCAATGAATTCCCCAAGATAACAGGTGGGCAGCTGAGTCAATGAAATGTGGCAACAGAGCTGGGGTGTGGAGGGTGGGAGTGGGGTGGGGGGGGAGCAGTGAGGTTCATGGAACTGAGTAGATTGGGCTGCTTTCTGAGTTGAAGTAACTGTCGAGTCTTGAATTCCACATCATCCTGAATTTCCTTGACACAAAACAATTTATAAAGGTCTGACTTGAATATCGAAACTAACCGACCACTGACAGCTCTCTGAGGTGGAAAATTCTGAAGATTCTCAACACTTTGAGTGAATAAATATCTCCTCACCTTGGTGCTAAATGGCCACCTGGAATGACCCTCTTGTGTTTTTATGGGGATATGGTAATAAATGAAGAACAAAGAGAACTGTGCTGGTAATATATGGAGCAATTGGTGTTAACCTGATCATGTCTGGTCATCCACCTGAGCATAGTCACCACCAATAATGGTCATGTTTTAAATCTGTAATCATTAGAGAGAAGAATATTGACAAGTACTTTGGGAGATCCTTCTGCATTTCTTCAAATCATACCCAATAATGTTTATAGATTACCTGAGCAGGCAGTTGGGTCAGGTTTAATATTAAACACCTTTCATTTCCGTCTCTAAGAAGCAAGAGCAGAAGATGTTGGAAATACTCAGCTGATCAGACAGCACCTGTAGAGAGTGTGACGGAGTTACTATGTCATCCCAGGGACGTTTCATCAGGAGCCCTATCTGATCTTTATGAATCTTGAAAACTAGCGTTAGTTTTCACAAAAGCAAAATACTGCAGATGCTGAGACCCTTGAGAAAAATAGAAAGAGAAAGTAATCTTCTGTGGAAGGACCTTCACAGTTAATGTTCCACGCTGAGGTGATCTCTCATCGTGAGATGTCATCTCAACTCAATTGTTTCTCCCTGCAGATACTGCTTGAACTGTTGAGTATTCCCTCAGGAATTGCCTGTCTTTCTGGTCCAGGTTAATGAGGAAACAGTGAAAGAATGGAAAAGCTTGCATTTATATATCACCTATTACATCCCAACGTGTTTTATAGCCAACTGAAGCAAACTGAAGCACTTCTGAAGAGTAGTCAGCATTGGAATTTCAGAAACGCCTGTCTGTTAGTTTGCACACAGCAAGCTTCCACCAACAATAATGCAGGACAATTTGTTTTATGTGAGATTGTTTGAAGGATAAAGGGGAAGGTTTTCCTGTTCTAGATTACATCCTATCTGTGTGCTGTCATCTGGTATCAGTCAGGGAGTAGCGTGGCAATGGATCAACTGGGGCCTACGCTTTTGACCACTCCCAGTCAGCTGAAGAGCGTGTGAAAGAGTAGGGGCAGTGTTGTCTTGGCATGAATTACATTCGTGGTTGTATTCTGTACAAATACTCACTGTCAATGCTCAATAATAAAGGGCTGATTAGTTGAGGAAAGAACACGTGGGTAGCTAAGGAGCCTCATTCCAACAAGGGTCAGTATATCTAGGAGCAGAATGCAAAAACTGGAAGAGAGTGAGAGAAAGAATGAATAGGAAGACTCGTTTATCAATTGACAGTTCCTCCAGGAGGCTGACTCTGTGAGGCTGTGTCTGCTTTGAAAATAGTGCCCTGATTTCTCCCCTCTTTTATCAACGAAGATGGAATATCAGGCACTGAAAGATGATGTTTTCCCAATCCAGGTCACTCCAACTTGAGAGTTTAAAGTCAGGGAACCAGCCTTAATTCTACAGTAACATATAAACTCTCATCTCCGTTGATAACAAAAAGCTGCGTTGCTGTTTGTGGGTCTCAATCCTGGTGTTGGGAGGAAATTCACATCAGGGATCCACAGATGCTGGAATTGTCAATTAAGTATAGAGTCCCTACAGTGTGGAAACAGCCCGACAAGTCTACACCAACCCTTTGAAGAGTAACCCATCCAGACCCATTCCCCTGCCCTATTACTCTACATTAACCCACACATCCCTGAACACTAAAGGCAAATAGGTATGGCCAATTCACCTGGCCTACACATCTTTGGAGTGTGGGAGGAAACCCACGCAGACACGGGGAGAATGTGCAAACTCTACGCAGACAGTCACCTGAGGTTGGAATCAAACCCAGGCCCCTGGCACTGTGAGGCAGCAGTACTAACCACTGAGCCACTGTGCCATAAAGCAAAAACAGAAAGTGCTGGAGAAACTTAGCAGGTCTGGCAGCATATGCGGAGAGAACAATGACTCCATTTTGGATTTCAAACATCCACAGTTGTTTGTTTTGTTTCATGGTCAATTAAGTGACGCCCTCAAGGAACCCTGTCCAATTAAGTGATGCCCTCAAGGAACCCTGTCCAATTAAGTGACGCCCTCAAGGAACCCTGTACAATTAAGGCTTGTGCAAGCAGGGTCTGGAATGTCAATAAGAGGAGGGCAGGAGGAGAAAGGAAGGGTATCTCTGGGTGGATGCAATGACAGTACTGGGAATTTAAGAACATAAGGAACAGGAGCAGGAATCTGACCCATCGAGCCCGGTCCACCATTCAGAAAAATCATGGCTGACCATTTCCGCCCGCTCACTATAACCCTTAATTCCTTAGTTCAAAAGTCTATCTTTGCTTTAAAAACATTCAACAAAATAGTGTCAACTGCATCACTGGGCAGGGAATTCCACAGATTCACAACCGTTTGAGTGAAGAAGTTCCTCAACAACGATATCTGCTCTCCCCTTATTTTGAGGCTATGCCCTCTAGTTCTAGTTTCATCCACCAGTGGAAACTACCTCCCTGCTTCTATCCCATCTACTCCTTTCACAATTTTATATGTTTCTGTAAGATCCCACCATTCTTCTAAATTCCAATGAGTATAGCCCCAATCTACTCAATCTCTCCTCAACAGGCAACCCTCTCAGCTCCAGTAACAACCTAGTGAACCTCCTCTGCACCCTCCCCAGTGCCAGTACATCCTTTCTCAAGTGAGGGAACTAAAGTTGTACGCAATACTTCAGGCGTGGCCTCCCCAGCACCTTGTACATGGAACTCTTCGAAATCAAGGAGGCAGCCTGGCCTTTTGAAGAGCTGACTGATGGCTGTGGTGACTGTGAGGAAGGAGACATGCTCTTTCATCTGGTTAGAGGTCTGCGGTTCTGCCCTGATCTGTCTCCAGGAGTCCACCTTCAGCCCTTTGTTGTGTTTTTATCTCTGTGAACGGGCAAGGAGGGGTCTTCCCACAATTGTGAGGTAGGAGCATGGAGAGGGTAAATAGACACGGTCTTTTTCCTGGGGTTCGGGGAGGCCAGAACTAGAGGGCATAGATTTAGGGTGAGAGGGACCTAGGGGGTAGCTTTTTCATGCAGACGGCGGTGCATGTATTGAATGAGCTGCCAGAGGAAGTGGTGGAGGCTGGTACACTACAACATTTAAAGGGCATCTGGACAGTTGTATGAATAGGAAGGGTTTAGAGGGATATGGGCCAAGTGCTAGCCAATGGGACTAGATTAATTTGGGATATTTGGAGGGCATGGATGAGTTGGACCAAAGGGTCTGTTTCCGTGCTGTACATCTCAATGACTCTACAGGAACCATCACCCCACCAGGTCTAATGCTACCTCTGTCAGAATTGACCCATGACAGAATCATGGTGGCATATCAGCAAGAGGCCGACTGTTAGACGGAACAATCCCAACTGTGTAAGCCCATGGCGCTGAGCTGATAGCATGTGAGAGAGAGGTTAGGACAGCCACTGAAAACAAACATCCTCCCACTTCGCCTCCCGCTGAAAGCCTATTCTGACAAAACAAGTGCTGTGTTCGAAAGGTTTAAGGGCACAATGTGCTTGGCCGACACGCAAACACATGCCTTATGGATGTTTATTTTAACATTGTGTCACATGAAATTATTGCTTTCAGTTGGACAGCCACTGCCTGACATTTAATATCACTGGGAAAGTCATGTACCCTCATCACAAACTATTTAAGTCTCAGTGAGTAGCTGTGAATCAGACAGAATGTACTGTCTGCTGGTGGGCATGGACTTAACCCATGCAGTGATGAGCTGTTCACCCTTTTCTCTGACACGTTACTTCAGGTTATGGATAACGACCAATCACATGACCAGATTGTGTTACTGAGGACCTCCCTGTTTTTTGGATTTAATTTTACTGACACTGGAGTAACTCATGTAACTCAGCAGTCGGGGTGGGGGGAGGCGAAGGAGTGACTTTGAGTTGACAACAGCCTTACATCTCCCTTGCTGTGGTCTGGCCTACTTGTAACTCCAAATCCACGGTGATTTGGTTGTCTCTTAAAAGCCCCTGGGCAATTAAGAATAGATAGGCCCAGCCACCAACACCCACATCCCATGAACAACCAACATGAATGGAAATGCTGATAAGGAGATTTGGAGCATTGTGTGCAGTTCTGGTCACCACAATAACAGAAGGACGTGACTGCTTGGGAGAGGGTGCAGAGAAAATTTACCAGGATGTTGCCTGGTCTGGAGGGTTTTAGTTATGAGGAGAAGTTGGATCATTTTTTTTGACTGGCAAAATGGAGGCTGGGGGCAACCTGACAGAAGCCTACAAAATTATAGAGGCTTGGATCAGGTGGAAAGTCAGAGGCTTTTTCCCAGGGTGGAAAGGTCAACTACAAGAGGGCAAAGTTTCAAGGTGAGAGGGTGAATGTTTAGGGGAGAAGTGTGTGGAAAATTTTTCACACAGGGTAGGGGGTGTCTGGAATGCACTGCCAGTGGAGGCGGTGGAAGCCGGCATATTAGCAATGTTTAAGGCATATCTTGATAGACACATGAATGGGAGGCAAACAGAGGGATAGAAACTGTGCATAGGCAATAAATAGCACATCTAAATAAGCATTAGAGATCGGTGCAGGCTTGGTGGGCTGAATGAGGTAAAAACAATGACTGCAAATGCTGGAAACCAGATTCTGGATTAGTGGTGCTGGAAGAGCACAGCAGTTCAGGCAGCATCCAAGTAGCTTCGAAATCAACGTTTCGGGCAAAAGCTTGCCCGAAACGTCGATTTTGAAGCTACTTGGTGGGCCGAATGGCCAGTTCCTGTACTGTAAAGTATTGTATTGCATTTCATGTTACCATCCAGAATCAAGAATGATTCACTCTTAGCTTTTCAATGAAAATGAGCAGTATACACAAAGCCAGCATTAGTTGCCCATCCTTACTTATCCTTTTTAGGAGTGGCTTACCAGGTCATTACAGAAAGTAGCTAAGGGTCAATCCCTTTGCTGTGAGTCTGGAGTCACATGTAGGCCAGAGTAGGTCAGGTTGGCAGATTTCCTTCCTGAAAGAACATTAGTGAACCAGATAGGCCTTAATGACAATCAGCAAACAATGGTTACCAATACTGAGACTATACTAGTTTTCAGTTCCTGATTCAATTGATTTCACTTAAATTGAGAACTGCAAACTCCCCCATGCCCAGCCCAAGCATACCAGCCTGCGTCTCTGGATTGCTAGTCTTGCACTATCACTGTGTCAATATCACTCCATTGCTTTTGGCATGTGAATTTCCTATTTTTGAAATAATTTGAGGAAATAATTGGGGCAGGCAACTAACTACCCGAAGCAAAGGGGATTGATAAATAGTAGATGTTTCCACTTGTTAGGCAATCTAAAATACGAGGTCAGAATTTTAGAATAAGGGGCAGCAGATTGAAACAGAGATGAAAGGGAGTTACTACTCTCAAAGGGTCATGGATCTGAGGAATTCACTTCCAGAGTGTGGAGGATGCTGGGACACTGACAAAATTTAAGGAAGAGACAGACAAAATTCCCTCACACTAGGAGGAGGCAATGGTCTAGTGGTATTATCACAAGACTGGTAATCCAGAGACCCCAAGTAATGTTCTGGGGACCTGGGTTTAATTCCTGCCATGGCAGATGGTGGAATTTGAATTCAGTAAAATCTGGAAGTAAGAGTCTAAAGATAGCTGTGAATCAATTGCTGATTGTTGGAAAAACCCATCTGGTTCACTAATGTCCTTTAAAGAAGGAATCTGCTATCCTTACCTGGTCTGGCCTACATGTGAATCCAGGCCCACAGTGATGGGGTTGACTCTTAACTGCCCTCTAGGCAATAAGTGCTGCCTGGCCAAGTGATGCCCTCAACCCATCAATGAGTTAAAAACAAAAGCTTTTGGCCTTTCTACGATCTTTCAAGCATGAGCTCCCGAAACGTCCACTCTCCTGCTCCTCGGATGCTGCGTCACCAGCTGTGCTTTTCCAGCACGCCACTTTTCGACTTTGAATTCCAGCATCTGCAGTCCTCACTTTCTCCTTCCTACGATCTGCCCATTGAGCTGTTTGGAATAATAAGGGTCAGTGGGGCAGTTTCAGAATTCCTGCTGGTGCACTCGGGAACGAGTTCGGCTGAGGATGTACAAGGAACAGCTGTTACCAGGATCAGCTGTGAGAGGGAGGCCTGAGTGAGTGGATTGTGAAGATGCAGGGTGTGGACAATCTCAGTCGCGGTCCCTGCGGCTGGAAATGCCTTTTAGCAGCGATGTTCCTCACCGTCTGTGGGAGATTATCAGCCCACACGCTCCCCCTATAAGGCCTTCTCAGGAATATAAAACATTCCCGGTGGAATTCCTGCTTTATGCCACTACCACAGAGAATTAACATGGGGTGGAACACAGGAAAACAAGTTAACACTTAAAAGAGAATGAATCCAAGCTGATATCCCCTTCTCCTATAGAATACACAACCAAAACTGAGCAATTTAAGAACCATCATGAAGAGGTTGTTATTAGAAAGAGAGGGCCCAACTAGAATATGATGTGGGAAAGTGTGAGGTTACACATTTTGGTGGGAAGAATAGAGATAGAGACTATTTTTTAATTGGGAAAGTGTTTCGGAAATCTGAAGCACAAAAGGTCGTAGGAGTCCTAGTTCAGGATTCACCTAAGGTTGACATGCAAGTTTAATTGGCAGTTAAGAAGGCAAATGTAATGTTAGCATTCACTTAAGGCTCTGGTCAGACTGCATTTGGTACATTGTGAGAGTTTTGGGTCCTGTATCTAAGGAAGGATGCGCTGGTTTTGGAGGGTGTCCAGAGGACTTTACAAGAATGATCCCAGGAATGAAAGGCTCCTCATATGAGGAGCGGTTAAGGACGCTGGATCTGTACTTGATGGAGTTTAGCAGGATGAGGGGAGATCTGATCGAAACTGACATAATACTGAGAGGCCAGGATAGAGTGGACGTGGAGAAGATGCTTCCACTAGTAGGGGAGACTAGGACCTGACAGCACAGCCACAGAGTGAAGGGACAACCCTTTTACAACTGAGATGAGGAATTTCTTCACTGGAGGGTGGTGACTGTGTGGAACACATTGCTGCAAAAGGCTGTGGGGATGAAGTCACTGCATTGGAGACAGTATAAGGACTGCCAATGCTGGAATTTGACTCAAGTCATTGTGTGTATTTGAGGCACAGAGATAGATAGGCTCTTGATTGGTAATGGGATCAAGGGTTATGGGGAAGAGGATGGGGTTGTGAAACAAAGCAGTCATGATCAAATGGCAGTGCAGACCCGATGGGCCGAATGGCCTAATTTGTTGCTGCATCTTCTGGTTTACGGATGATTGATTTGTGAAGCTCAGTGATGCCAACAGTAGGTTCAATTCCTGTATCTGCTAGGGTCTCACCATCCTGCCCCTTACCTGAAGCAATGGTTACCCTGAGGTTAAACCCAACACCAGTCGTCCCCCACTAATGGGAGAGCAGCCTGCTGGCATTACGGTGAATTTAACTATTATAAAGAGAAATAATTTATATTTCATTTATATGGCACCTCCATGACTTCAGCATATCCCATAAATAGCACATAGTAATGATCAGGTAGTTTATGTTCTGTGAGATCTATTGAGGGCAATAATTGGCCAAGACATTGGTAATATTTTACCACTCTTCAAATAGCAAAGAATTAATTTTTGGAAGCATTTACTCAGCCCTCAGTTTAGTATTTCATCTAAAAGACAGCCTTGCTAATGCTGGAGTCCCATGGGTCCCGTATGCTGGTATTGGAGAGATTCATATTCCAGCTCTGATGAAGAGGCAGAAACGTTCACTTGTTCTCTCTCCATGGATGCTGCCTGACCCTCAGCATTTTTTGTTTTCAGTTCAGTGCTCAAAGCTCCTGGCTTGGGATTTGAACCCAGAAGCAAGAGTATTGCCTCTTGAGCAACTGCTGACACGTTTCAGTAAAGAAGCAGCAATACAGTACCTTCCCCCAGTGCAGGACACCCATTCAGCTATTTCCATTTACTCACGTTGCTTATTATGAGGCTTGTGGGAGAACATAGGAAATTCGGCCCATTAATCCTACCCCACCATTCAACTAAATCACGGCTCAAGACCATTTTTCTGCACTATCCCCATGATGCTTGATTTCTTTTACACGTAGAAATCTACTGACCTCTCTGTCTCAAATATACCACAGGGCTGAACTTCCACAGCCCTACATGGTATCAAATTCCAAAGACTCACCACCCTCTGAGAGAAGAAATTCCTTCTCAAATCAATCCTAATTAGCCTGCCCCTGAGCCAGGGGAAACATTCTTCTGGCATCTTCCTTATCGAGTCCCTGTAAGTATTTTGTATGCTTTCATTCTTCTGAACGCGAGAGAATGCAGGGCCAGTCTCCTCAAACCCCTCCTCCTCCTCTGAGGAGGGTACAGGGTCATTTCAGAAATCCGTGGGGAGTCTCGGTAACATCAGCCAAGTTGAAGTGTCAAATGACCGATGTACTTTACACCAGAGCTGGGGAATTCAAAACCTTTGGCATCCAGTTTTATGGGATGGCTGCTTTTACCCAAGGTCAAGTATGCAACCGAAGTCGCTCATGTTACCCTGTGAGCTCTTATAGAAACTCCCCACCAATTACCTCAGACAGGCTGCTTCAATATGCAAAGTGTGGGTGACACCACGCAAAGGCTCCTACATGTCAACACAAGATAAGCTGGAAGCTGTCATGGTGTTGTCACTCATCAAATCCCAGACAGCTTCAGGTAAAAATATCCATTGATGGGCGGTTTCTACATTTATCGTGGGGAATAATGCCCCTGACTGGACAGAAAGAAGATCTATAAAGGACAAATGCTTCTACCAGATTGATCTCGTTGATGACATTCATTTTAAAACAAGTTACATTTATATAACTGAGCTGAAAATGTGTTGCTGGAAAAGCGCAGCAGGTCAAGCAGCATCCAAGGAACAGGAGAATCGACGTTTCGGGCATAAGCCCTTCTTCAGGAATCAAGAGCTTATGCCCGAAACGTCGATTCTCCTGTTCCTTGGATGCTGCCTGACCTGCTGCGCTTTTCCAGCAACACATTTTCAGCTCTGATCTCCAGCATCTGCAGTCCTCACTTTCTCCTCGTACATTTATATAACACCTTTCACAACTGTTGGACATCTCAATGTACTTTTCTCATCCATGAACTGAAATTTGCAAGGGTCCAGGAAAGATTTATAAGGATGATGCTGGGGTTGGAGGTCTTGAGCTATAGGGAGAGGCTGAATGGGCTGGAGCTGTTTTTCCTGGAGCAATGGAGGCTGAGGGGTGTCCTTATAGAGGTTTATAAAATTATGAGGGGCATGGATTGGGTGAGCAGCCAAGGTGTTTTTGCCACTGTAGGGGAATCCAAAACTAGAGGGCACGGGTTTAAGGTGAGAGGGGAAAGATTTAAAAGGGACCTAAGGGGCAACTTTTTCACGCAGTGTGTGGTGCGTGTTTGGAATGAGCTGCCAGAGGAAGTGGTGGAGGCTGGTACAACCACAACACTTAAAAGGGATGGGTATATAAATTGGAAGGGTTTAAAGGGATATGTGCCAAGTGCTGGCAAATGAGTCTAGATAGAACATAGAACATTACAGCGCAGTACAGGCCCTTCGGCCCTCGATGTTGCGCCGCCCTGTCATACTAATCTGAAGCCCATCTAACCTACACTATTCCATGTACGTCCATATGCTTGTCCAATGACGACTTAAATACACTTAAACTTGGCGAATCTACTACCGTTGCAGGCAAAGCGTTTCATATCCTTACTACTCTCTGAGTGAAGAAACTACCTCTGACATCTGTCTTATACCTATCTCCCCTCACTTTAAAGTTGTGTCCCCTCGTGTTTGCCGTCCCCATATCTAACCCTCTGATGATCTTGTATGTCTCTATTAAGTCACCTTCTTCTCTCTAACGAGAACAGCCTCAAGGCCCTCAGCCTTTCCTCGTAAGACCTTCCCTCCATACCAGGCAACATCCTAGTAAATCTCCTCTGCACCCTTTCCAAAGCTTCCACATCCTTCTTATAATGCGGTGACCAGAACTGTACACAATACTCCAAGTGTGGCCGTGCCAGAGCTTTGTACAGCTGCAGCATAACCTTCTGGTTCCGGAACTCAATCCCTCCCTCTATTAATAAAGGCCAAAACACTGTATGCCTTCTGAACAACCCTGTCAACCTGGATGGCAACTTTCAGGGATCTGTGTACATGGGCACCGAGATCTCTCTGCTCATCTACACTCCCAAGAATCTTACCATTAGCCCAGTACTTTGCATTCCGATTACTCCGTCCAAACTGTATCACCTCACACTTGTCCACATTAAACTCCATTTGCCACCTCTCAGCCCAGCTTTGCATCCTATCTATGTCTCTCTGCAACCTACTACATCCTTCGTCACTATCCACAACTCCACCGATCTTAGTGTCGTCCGCAAATTTACTAACCCACCCTTCTAAGCCCTCATCCAGGTCATTTATAAAAATGAAAAATAGCAGTGGACCCAACACCGACCCTTGAGGTACGCCACTAGTAACTGGACACCAAGATGAACATGTTCCATCAACTACAACCCTCTGTTTTCTTTCAACAAGCCAATTACTGATCCCATTCCTCTGCATTTTGTATAATAGCCTACCTTATCAAATGCCTTGCTGAGGATATCTGGTCAGCATTGAAGAGTTGGACCCAAAGGTTTGTTTCTGTGCTGTATATCTTTATGACTCCAAGTACTTATTGCATTGTCGTCAATATTGGAATGTAGAGAACATTGGAGAAGCAGCTGAATTGCACACAGCAAGCTTCCACAAACAGCGAAGTAATAGCAGCCAGACCATTTGTTTTTCGTGAGGGATATGAGGGATAAATATCGACCAGCCATCTCCCGTTATTCTCTTTGAAGTCAGACAATGGGATCTTTCATGTCCACAAACCCATCCTTGCCCAATACTCACCAGTTCTAAATTCCTTGTGACCTTTCAACCCCATCAGTATTTCATTGCTTCACAGTTTTGTGCCCAGTGTCTCTAACCAATCCTCTTGAACCTTCTGAGTTTCACTTGTCTCACTCATGCCATCAAAGTTGCAAATTTCCGACTGTGATCTCTTTGTTGTCTGGCCTGATTTCTCCGTAGCTTTCATTGGGGGACACAATTCCATGTTTAATAGCCTTCCTGTCTGTTCCCCAACCCAGTGAGACTGACTGCTTTTGTATAGTTCCTTAACTTCTTGGAAGGGTCTTGATTGGCCGAATGGCCCAACCTGATGTTAGTTTGTACCTCTGGCAATGCAGTGATTCCATAATCAGCAGTGGATTCCTTCCAGATCCTCCACCTTTGGAGGATCACTGAGATCTACTTTGAACTTTCCTTGTCGACCTTTTGCTTCTTTGTGCTAAGGCCCACAAGCAGCAAGATCAATGGTCAGATGGATACTGATGGCACTCACATCTATCAGGGCTCCAACCCCCTTCACACCAAGTGGAGATCAATCTGATCTTCCTACAGCTATGGGAAAGACAAAAGCCATCAATTTCACTCCCTTACATAAATTGCACTCCCCTTGACACAGAGTCAACAAACCAATCACTTTGCTTGCTCAGGATAGTCGAAATGATGTCAGAATCGAACAGTGTGGTGCTGAAAAAGCGCCACAAGTCAGGCAGTATCCGAGGAGCAGGAGGGTCAATGTTTCGGGCATAAGTCCTTCATTAGGAACATCGACTTTCCTGCTCCTTGGATGCTGTCTGACCTGCCGTGCTTTTGTAGCGCCACACTTTTCAACTCCAACTCTTCAGCATCTGCAGTCCTCACTTTATCTTAATTAAGATGATATGAAAGCTTAGCATTCTGTTTGATCACAGGCTGAGTTTCAAACCCCAATCCCAGCCACGGTGAAAATCAAATCCTTATCACAACTCAGCGGAGGACTCTCTTCATCAACACACCTCCTGCCTGGGGACTCGATTTCATCAATGTTTTCGTTACAGCAACATCAACTCATTCAAAACTCAGGTACCCATGGATACCTTGATCTGCTCAGACATGTTACGACACATCTCTCAATCAGAAAGGACTTGAACTCTGGTCTGTTAGACAGAGGTAGAGAGACTAGATGAGAGTAGTGCTGGAAAAGCACAGCAGGTCAGGCAGCATCCTAGGAGCAGGAAAATCGACGTTTCGGGCAAAAGCCCTTCATCAGGAAGTGGTAGAGAGACTATCACTGTGCTATAAAAGTCTAGAGTGCCTTTACCCTTAAAGTCCATGATCTGTGCAAACCTGAAGTTTTAACTTCTCATGCAAACCACCCCCAAGACCTAAGCTGATGTGTCATTTACAACCTCATGTTGTCCCTTTGCTCTTCAAACTGTGTTCTTCTGTGTACTCCCTCTGTTAATGCCCCTTTATTAGTAGAAGAGCTATTAACTCCTTTATCCTAACAGTTTCTGTGAAACTTCCTTAAACTCCTTAGCTTTCTTTGTTTCTATCAAACTTTACAAGCTTTCCCAAAGCCCATTTTTGTGACAGACCACTTGCATCCATAGATTCCGTTGCGTGCCCTCTTATTCCTTCTTTCTGACTTTTTCCTTCCACAACGCCCCCTCCCTGCAAAGGCCCTCAGGACCCCTTCTGCATGAAACACTATATAAAAGCAAGTTGTTATTCCAATGTCTCAGAACAAGTAGGAGCACACAAGCTGAGGATGTAAAATTCAATAAAATCTTTATTAGCTAAAACACAATCTTTTGCAGGTGGAGATACCTTGAGGTATTTACACAGTTGGTGTCTTAAATGTACTTGAGCGCTCCATGTTGACTTTTCTTCTGCACAGTTGCTATGGAGTTGAAAACATTACAGTGACCACTGTAGCATGAATAAACTCTTTGATGTGTTCCAGACGTTGGATCTACAGTGGTCCTGTGGAATGTTTAAAGATTTGGGAGGCCACTTCTGTTTTATAAGAAAAATCTTTTCCTCCCTCTGTCCTATTGCATCCCGGCTGAGATTTGGAACTGCAGGTACCTAGTTATGGGCGCCATGGCAGAGTATTATTGGTTTTTTGAGAGACTGCATGATAACGTGCACACACACACACACGCACACACACACACTCCCTCCATGGACAATAATCAAGAGCAAGAACTTTGGCAGATTTTTAAACCCTTCCCAAGCCCAGAGGCTATAACGCTGCTCTGACTGTAGTTCACTAACTCATTACAGAATGCAGCCTGGGACTTCTTCCGATCCATATGGCTCAACAATGCCAGATAACCATATTGATCCATCGGGATAGCCATGGAAAATGAATTATTATCCATTCCCAATTTGATTGTACAGTACTGAAATGCCTGGGCAGCACTTTTACAGATGCAGCAAGATTTAAACATTGTTTTGATTATATGTGAAATAATAGGACAGTCATGAGTTATAGAAAATATAAACTTATTTTTCATGGCAGAGTCTTAATGTAAGGCAGATGACCGTATTTATTTGATATAATTCCATTTATTTATTAAACACATGAAGATTTTAGCAGTCCAGAAATGTATCATGATATGTCTTATCAAACTATATAAGGCAATGGAATTTAATGTGCCCAACTCAGAATCAGTCAATAATGCACTTGGGTTTACTAAGAATACTTTAAGATTGTTTTTGCATATTTGCATGTTGAATATTTTATAACACAGGCTTGGTTAAAACCAATGGAATAATACGGACACTGGCAGTATAGATATGAAGCTGGTTAAGAGACAGAGAAAAGTACACAGTGGTTTGGAGACTGGAAGATGATGGGGCTTCCCAAAGATGAGTGTTCCCATTGGGCTTCTTAATCTCTATCAACTACCTTGACTTGGGTGTGCAGAGCACAAATTTTGTGGCTGACACAATTCTTCTCTGTTGAAGAATTCAGGACAGTTCCTCAGTCTCGGCCAACATTCAGCCCTCATTTGACATTACCAAAAGTAAACTAATAGATTGTTTCAGCTTACCAGCTGGCTGTGAGATCCTTCTGTGTGCAAATTGACTCCTGTACATGTCTAAAAGGCATCACAAGCACTCCTTAATAACAAATATTCGCAAAGTGTTTTGGGGAAGACCTAACAGAATGATGAATACATGTTTTGTCTTTGCTTTCCATAAATGCAAACAGTTTTTAATAAATTGGCATTGACAAGAGGATGTCTATCTCTGAAAGAGAATGTCAAATATTTTTCACAGGGATTAATGCAAGAAGCCAGTACTTAACTCAATCAGGCATGTGTCACTGGGCCTGGTTTAACTCCTCCAGGTTGATGAGCTGCTGTCCCTGACCTGCCAAGTATAACAAACCACAGTGTGTCACAGATTCCTGCTTGTAGGTTTGCCCATGAAACCTTTCAGGTAGCTGACCTCCTTCACAGGGATTTGGTATTCCTTCTTTAAATAAACCAAAGTGCTTTTGAAAGATTCATCAGGGCTGGGAAATGCTCTTGTTAAGTGAAAGCTTTGTTTGGTATGCCCCACATATTTGATCTTGCAACTTAACCTATCATACATCTGGGAGGTATAGGGAATGCTGGCTGTTATCAACCTGGGACAGGTGTTTGTAACAGAACAATCTTGCTTTCCCACCATCACGAACTACACACACAAACACACACAGACAGACACGCACACATACATAGACAAACACACAGACAGACAGACACACAGACAGACACATTGTCTCATACACAATCTCACACAGACACAAACACACACAGACAAACACACAGACGGAGTGACACACAGACAGACACATTGTCACACACACACGCGCTGTGGGAATAGATTCAGTTGCTTAACTGAATCCTTATGAGTAATCATATGATGTCATTGCTTTGTGCAGTGAGTAACATTACTCCGATTACCAGCATCACAGTGTCTCTTTTGTCAGGCAGGCATATTGTGCTCCTTGTGCTGGAGCTTCTAATCATTAAGTTTTTAGCAGAATACCAACAAATGTGCCAGAGCTCATATCTGAAACTAACCACTCCCTCGCCCCACTTGCAATGCTAGGTGTATGAGAATTTAGTGACATTTCCTTGTCACCATAAATAAATCAATAGTTTTTCTCAAAGTTAGAGTTATGGAAGATGGAATGAGGCCAGTCAGTCCATCATAACTGTGCTAGCTTTTTGAAAGAGCTGCTTGTTCATAATGCAGTTCCAGTTCTGGCCTTTGGATTCAATCTAATGAGGTTGGCAAGCTATAGGTGCCTCGTGAGTATTCTCGACTATCCCTTGGAAGGTACTGCCACATTATTGACAACAATTTTCAGGTGATCGGTCAGGGCAAGGTGAGAGGGTTGATAGGGACCAGGAGGGAAGGATGCAGGATGGCCTTCAGCCCTGGTGGACACAATAGGAGCTGTCCTGTATTCCAGTGTCCTTCTAAATGTGATCACTTACACCAATCCAGACTGGCCCGAGTTTCCTTTTAAAGTGTAAAGCATGAGATTTAGACGGGTTCAGAGGAAAACGTTTCTCATCACGAGAGACTGGAAAGCACTTCCTGGGAAAGTAGTTGAGGCAGGAAGTACAACCTTAAAAAAGTACTTGGATGACCACTCATAACATGCCAGACTATGAGTCTAGTATAGGAACATAGGACACCCCAGTCCAACGCCAGCACCTCCAAATCATGACTACCATCGGTAGCAGTATATGTTTGGTGGGACAGACTGGATTAGCTGAAAGAACTGTATGGTTCCATGATTCCTAATTGAATCTCTCCTTTTCCAGTCTGGCACCTTCAATTTCTACTTACCTTCAGACAGCAGTCCCTACCAATCCCTCCTATGTTTTTGATCACCGATATGCAATTTCTTCCCAGTGCTCTGTCATGCTGAATGCACTCACTGTGTTACACCATAGATGGCAATCCTGGAACATTCCCCCATGACAATGCCATGAGCATACCTGCATCACGTACCCACAACGGTTCAAGAAGACACATGTCTTACCAGCCCCTTCCCAAAGGCAACTGGGAACAGGTAACAAATCCTGGCCTTGCGAGCAATGTCCACATCCCATGAAGGACTAGTAAAACAGTGAAGGGTTCATTGAGTTAGTATCGGGCTTTCTCAGTGAATACAGTATCAGCTGGATATTAGATCGATAGATATCCAACCCCTACCCCACACACCTTGCCCATCCCACCTTACACACACACACACACACACGTATGCACGCACGGACACACACGCACACACAGATATTCTCTCTCTCTCTCATTCACACACACTCTTTCTCATTCGCACAGTCTCTGTCTCACACACATACATATTCCCTCTCTCTCTCACACACACACACAGATATCTCCCTCTCTCTCACACATACACACACACACACGCACACACAGATGTTCTCTCTCTCTCATTCACACAGTCTCTCTCTCTCACACACACACACACACACACACATATTCCCTCTCCCTCTCTCACACACATACACACACAATCACACGCACACACAGATATTCTCTCTCTCTCTCTCTCATTCACACACACTCTTTCTCATTCACACAGTATCTCTCTCTCTCTCTCACACACACACACATATTCCCTCTCCCTCTCTCACACACATACACACACACTCACACGCACACACAGATATTCTCTCTCTCTCTCTCTCTCATTCACACACACTCTTTCTCATTCACACAGTCTCTCTCTCACACACACACACACACATATTCCCTCTCTCTCTCCCACACACACATACGCAGTCTTTCAACAGGAATTTTTGGATAGTCCTGATAAATAGAAACCGAACTCTTTCTCCCCCTCCAATTCCCAACCCTGGGGGGTAATCACACACCCCAACTATTGATACAGTCATTATTAACTCAGCTGATGCATGTGTGTAAAAGTTTTGGCCTTTGCCAGTCTCTGAGATTCAGCTGCTCAGCGAATTAATGAACTGAGGGATCAGGGCATGTTTCCTGTGCTTTTAACCAGAGTGCACTCTGTGCATTGTCCAGATCGCCAGTGACCTGTTTATAATGGTAGCACTTAGTCAAGCCCATGAAGCATGTTATTGGTGCCGTTGTCTGCATTAAGTGGAAAGGTTGCAATTCATCTGGTTCACTGTTTAAATCCACCCTAAGGCCACCTTTCAACCAAACCCCAAAATTCAAGCATGAATCGTGTGTAGACAAAAAGAGATACTGTGGGTCACTTGAGTTCTGCAGGAGACTGTAGTAGCTTTTAACGATTGATTTGTTTGTGGTACAACGAGGCATAATTTGCAAACGCTTAGTGTCTAGTTAAACAGAATATTTGCTTTGTTTACAGTGACTTGAAATGTTTTCTTATGGGTGGAATCTGACCACCCATTACGGTCATCTC
This sequence comes from Chiloscyllium punctatum, assembly GCF_047496795.1. Taxonomy (NCBI): domain Eukaryota; kingdom Metazoa; phylum Chordata; class Chondrichthyes; order Orectolobiformes; family Hemiscylliidae; genus Chiloscyllium; species Chiloscyllium punctatum. The sequence goes on from NC_092754.1 coordinate 9,615,242, forward strand.
TCTTGACCTGATCTCGGGAGGTTTTGAACTGTGTGTGTCAGAGCCTTTTGTCTTGCAGTTAACCTCTGGTTCTTAATCACCACACCAGTTATACTTGCTACATCCATGCCCTTTAACATTCTGTTTACTGGTCTGTGACTGGGGCCCAAGTTTAACTCTTTAAAAAACAAAGAGTACAGTTCCAGGCCTCTTAAACTGTGGGAGCAAGTTACTGGAGATGCTGGAAGTTATGTGTAGTGCTGACTGTAAAATAGCACAAAAGAACAAAAGGTACAAGCACATTACAGGAGATGCTGGAGTCTGTACTGAAAACAAAAAAAATCAGCGTTCTGCTGAAAAGTCATCCAGACTCGAAACGTTAGCTTGCTTTCTCTCCATGGATGCTGCCTGACCCGCTGTGTTTTCAGATAAAAAGGTACAAGTCAAAATAGGGGCAGTATGGTGGCTCAGTGGTTAGCACTGTTGCCTCACAGCTTCAGGGACCCAGGTTCGATTCCAGCCTCAGGTGACTGTGTGGAGTTTTCACATTCTCCCCGAGTCTGCATGGGTTTCCTCTGGATTCCTCCCACAATCCAAAGATGTGCAGGTTAGGTGAATTGGCCATACTAAATTGCCCATAGTGGTCAGAAGTTTGTAGGTTAGGTGCATTATCAAGGGTAAATATAGGGTAGGGAAACTGATCTGCATGGGATACTCTTTAGAGGGTCAGTGTGGACTTGTTGGGCCTAATGGCCTGTTTCCACACCATAGGGGTTTTATGAATTGGACTCTGTTAAATGGTTCAGAATGTGGGGAGTAATATGCTTTATTTGTCGTTCAATGCAATGAATAGATTAGCCAGTGCAAGTTGTAACAGATAAACATTTGGTTTAGGAATTCTGGACCCCACTAGTGGTGGCCTTATCTTCAGTTGCCTGGACCCCATCTGGAATTCCCTCCCTGCACCACTCCACTTGGTTCTCCTCCTTAAAAACTCTGCCTCCTTTGAGTGGGGCCTTGGTGATCGAAAATAGTAATAGCTCCTTCTGCTCGCTCAGTGTTGAAATGTGTGTGAGGCAGAATAGGATATTTCTTACATCAAAGGCACTGTGATTAGATGTGCAGATTGGATGGATTGGCTATGCTAAGTTGTCCATAGTACCCAGGGATATGTAGGCCAGATGGATGAGTCACAGGGTTACAAAGATAGGGTTGGGGGGGGTGGGATTGGATCTAGGTGGGGTGTTCTTTGGTGGGTTGGTACAGACTTTATGGGCTGAATGGCCTCTTTCCACATGGTAGAGATTCTATAATTCAATCATAAGTCATTGTTAATCATTGCAATGGGTGACATGACCTGGATTTATGTTAATCCAGTTCCCTCGTTCAATAAGCTACATAGAAAAGTACAGCACAGAACAGGCCCTTAAGCCCACGATGTTGTACCGAGACTTAATCTTAACGTTAAATATAGTAACTTATCCATGTGCATGCCCAGCAGTTGCTTAAATGTCCCCAGTAACTTCGCTTCCACCACCACAGCTGGCAACGCATTCCATGCATTCACAACTCTCTGCGTAAAGACCCTACCTCTGACATCTCCTTTATACCTTCCTCCAAATACCTTCAAACTATGACTTCTTGTACCAGTCAATCCTGGCCTAGGGAAAAGTCTCTGGCTATTGACTCTATGTATTCCTCTCATTATTTTGTACACCTTTATCAGGTCTGCTCTCTTCCTCCTTCTCTCCAGAGAGAAAAGTCTGAGCTTATTCAACCTTTCTTCATAAAGCAAGCCCTCCAGTCCAGACAGCATCCTGGTAAACCTTCTTTGTACCCTCTCCAAAGCCTCTGTATCTTTCCTATAGTAGGGCGGCCAGAATTGGACACAATATTCCAAGAGTGATCTCACCAGGGACTTGTAGAGCTGCAGCAAAACCTCACGGCTCTTAAACTCGATACCCCTGTTAATGAAAGCCAAAACACCAAATGCTTTCTTAACAACCCTATCCACTTGGGTGGTAACTTTGAGGGATCTATGTACTTGCACACCCAGATCCCTCTGTTCCTCCACATTGCCAAGCTCCTGGACTTCACTCAGATCAACTAGAATCATAGACAAGTGAAACACTTCATTTTCTTTAAGAACTCTGTGGGACCCACCTGTTGCCATAGTCTTTGGGACTTGACGAAGAATGATTTAGTGGGGAACTGTACAGTTAATCTTGGTTGCCATCCAATAGCAGGATGCAGGAAGATTGTGAATGCTGGATGCAATTGGTGCTCATAGAGAGACAAATTGACCAAAGTGCTTTCCATGATATTGAAGCATGGAGAAAGTTAGGAAAGGAGGCACTGAAAAGGCAACAGTTCACCTGGAGAGTGGTGACACTGGACAGTGAGATATTATTGGGCACCTTCTAGCAGTTGGTTGGACATCTGTGCTGAAAACATAACGGGATACAGCTCAACCACTGGTTTGAGAATTGTAGCATTTGCTCCAATTTTTCATCTTTCTTTTAGAGGGACAAAGTTAAAAGGTAATGGTGCTCCCTGTGGTTTTTTTTTCAGACTCCCCTCCAACGTCACTTTATCAAACTGATAAGAGGCAGCTTACTGATAGAGTCACACAGTCATACAGCATGGAAACAGACTCTTCAGTTCAACCCTTCCACGCTGACCAGATATCCCAACCCAATCTAGTCCCACCTGCCAGCACCCGGCCCATATCCCTCTCAACCCTTCCTATTCATATACCCATCCAAATGCCTTTTAAATGTTGCAATTGTACCAGCCTCCACCACTTCCTCTGGCAGCTCATTCCATACACATACCACCCTCTGCGTGAAAAAGTTGCCCCTTAAGTCTCTTTTATATCTTTCTCCTCTCACCCTAAACCTATGCCCTCTAGTTCTGGACTCCCTGACCTCAGGGAAAAGACTTCATCTATTTATCCTATCCATGTCCCTCATGATTTTATAAACCTCTATAAGGTCACCCCTCAGCTTCTGATGCTCTAGGGATCCTAACATGAAATGGATAAGGTCTGAGTTTTTCATCAGTAGGCCTGAATACAATGGTGGTGATGTCTTTATGAAGCATGCCTTTATTGTATAATTACTCTGGGCTTTGTATCAGTGCATTTGAAGTTTAATCTTCCCTTGTTGTTGTGCCCTTGTACTGTATTTACATTCATTATTTTGCTCTAATGACATTAACTGGCGTATCAGACACAAAGACTTCCATTTATATCGCATCTATCAAGACTTCCCAATCTCCCAAAATGCTTACTGTATTTGCAATGAAGTACTTTTGAGGTACACTGAAGTAATATAAGAATTATAGCAAGCAGTTTACAGCCCTCACAGATGGGAAGGTGATAACAACCAAATTGCTCAGATTCTTAAGTGATGTTGGTTAAGGGAATGTTGACGCTGACTCTATAAGACTATAAGCTATAAGAGCATTAGGCCATTTGGTCCATCAGATCTGCTCTGCCATTCAATCGTGGCTGGTAGGTTTCTCAAACCCATTCTCCTGCCTTTTCCCCATAATCCTTAATCCCCTCACCAATCAAGAATCCATCTCTGTTTTAGATACAGTTAATGACTTGGCTTCCCTAGCCCTCTGCATCAATGATTTCCACAGATTCACCAGTCTCTGGCTGAAGAAATTTCTCCTTATCTCAGTTCTAAAAGGTCATCCCTTTACTCTCTCAGGCTGTGCCCTCAGGTCTTAGTCTCTCCCACAAGTGGAAACATCTTCTCCACATTCACTCTATCCAGGCCTCTCAGTATTCTGTAAGTTTCAATCAGATCACCCACCTCCTTCTAAACTCCATTCAGTACAGATTCCGAGTCCTCAACCACTCCTCATTTGACACACCCTTCATCCCCAGATTCACTCTCGTAAACCTCCTCTGGACCCCCTCCAACACCAGCACAGCCTTCCTTTGATAATGGGGCCCAAAACTGCTCACAATATTCCAAATGCAGTCTGACCAGAGCCTTATACAGCCTGAGTAGTACATCTCTGCTCTTGTATTCCAACCCTCTTGAAATAAATGCTAACATTGCATTTGCCTTCATCACTGCCAACTGAACCTGTACATTAATGTGAGGAGAAACCTGAACTAGGACTCCCCTTGTGCGTCAGATTTTGGAAGCCTTTCCTATTTCGAACATAGTTGATGCCTCTATTTTCCCTAACCCTCTATCCAGAAGGCTGAATAGGCTGGGGCTGTTTTCCCTGGAGTGTTGGAGGCTGAGAGATGACCTTATAGGGATTTATAAAATCACGAGGGGCAAGGATAGGGTAAATAGACAAAGTCCTGGGGTGGAGGAGTTCAGAACTGGAGGGTGTAGGTTGAGAGTCAGAAGGAAAAGATTTAAAAGGGACCCAAGAGACAACTTTTTCACACAGAGGGTGGTACATGTATGGAATGAGCTGCCAGAAGAAGTGATGGAGGCTGGTACATTTATAACATTTAAAAGGCATCTGGATGGGTACATGACTAGGAAGGGTTTAGAGGGAAAAACGAGGTTAAAAACAATGACTGCAGATGCTGGAAACCAGATTCTGGATTAGTGGTGCTGGAAGAGCACAGCAGTTCAGGCAGCATCCAAGGAGCAGCGAAATCAACGTTTCGGGCAAAAGCCCTTCATCAGGAATAAAGGCAGTGAGCCTGAAGCATGGAGAGATAAGCTAGAGGAGGGTGGGGGTGGGGAGAAAGTAACATAGAGTACAATGGGTGAGTGGGGGAGGGGATGAAGGTGATAGGTCAGGGAGGAGAGAGTGGAGTGGATAGGTGGAAAAGGAGATAGGCAGGTAGAACAAGTCCAGACAAGTCATGGGGACAGTTACTGAGCTGGAAGTTTGGAACTAGGGTGAGGTGGGGGAAGGGGAAGTGAGGAAACTGTTGAAGTCCACGTTGATGCCCTGGGGTTGAAGTGCTCCGAGGCGGAAGATGAGGCGTTCTTCCTCCAGGCGTCTGGTGGTGAGGGAGCGGCGGTGAAGGAGGCCCAGGACCTCCATGTCCTCAGCAGAGTGGGAGGGGGAGTTGAAATGTTGGGCCACGGGGCGGTGTGGTTGATTGGTGCGGGTGTCCCGGAGATGTTCCCTAAAGCGCTCTGCTAGAAGGCGCCCAGTCTCCCCAATGTAGAGGAGACCGCATCGGGAGCAACGGATACAATAAATGATATTAGTGGATGTGCAGGTAAAACTTTGATGGATGTGGAAGGCTCCTTTAGGGCCTTGGATAGAGGTGAGGGAGGAGGTGTGGGCGCAGGTTTTACAGTTCCTGCGGTGGCAGGGGAAAGTGCCAGGATGGGAGGGTGGGTCGTAGGGTGGCGTGGACCTGACCAGGTAGTCACGGAGGGAATGGTCTTTGTGGAAGGTGGAAAGGGGTCGGGAGGGAAATATATCCCTGGTGGTGGGGTCTGTTTGGAGGTGGCGGAAATATTGATGGATGATTTGGTTTATGCGAAGGTTGGTAGGGTGGAAGGTGAGCACCAGGGGCGTTCTGTCCTTGTTATGGTTGGAGGGGTGGGATCTGAGGGCGGAGGTGCGGGATGTGGACGAGATGCGTTGGAGGGCATCTTTAACCACGTGGGAAGGGAAATTGCAGTCTCTAAAGAAGGAGGCCATCTGGTGTGTTCTGTGGTGGAACTGGTCCTCCTGGGAGCAGATACGGCGGAGGCGGAGGAATTGGGAATACGGGATGGCATTTTTGCAAGAGGTAGGGTGGGAAGAGGTGTAATCCAGGTAGCTGTGGAAGTCAGTGGGTTTGTAAAAAATGTCAGTGTCAAGTCGGTCGTCATTAATGGTTTAGAGGGATATGGGCCAAGTGCTGGCAAATGGGACTAAGTTAATTTAGGATATCTGGTCAGTATGGATGAGTTGGACTGAAGGGTCTGTTTCCATGCTGTGCATCTCTATGATTCTATGACTCTGAGTTGAACAACAGTCTAGGTTTGCAAATGCATTGAGGGGACGTTGTAACCTCTCCACTGTGTCAGACCCAGCTAGAGGGTATTGTCCTTCATACTGGTAGCCCCATCATGTGGCATGCTTTTGGTAATCCAATGGCCGGGAGCCTGCTGTCACAGAGGGAGTCCCTCTCAGACCGGGCTGGGGCTATCCAAATCAGGCTGGGGGAGGGGAGTAGGGGCGAGCTGCCCAGCTGGTGGCGAAATGCTGCCAAGGCCAACGGAAGAAAATCCACCCATGCCAAGCATTTAAGCAGCATGATTGGCTGCTGGGCATCGATGGTGTGGGCATCTGACCCCAAACCTGGCCCTGGAAATGGTGCCTGTTGGTGGGAAACTTCCCAATGCGCTTACTCTGTGCACCATGGAAACTGAAATATTCAGCCCCGAGTCATCCATTCAAACTGCCCAAGCAGTGTTGCTAGAGACCTGATGGATCCTTGGACAGTAGTTAATATTTGGCAAAATAAAAATCAAGCCTGTTGGAAATAATGAGGATGCCTTGACGTCAACATCTTGCACTTATCATTCTTAATAGAGTTATTAGTAAACAAGGACATATCTCATTCTCTCAATAATCTCTTTTATACTGGAATGATGGTGAATTAATCAGCTCCTTGGCCCTGCCAATCCTTCTTCCGTGGTTTTTTGTCCCCTGGTTATCTCCCTCTCCCTTTGAAACCTCGCAATTGTTGCTGCACCCATATGGGCGGCATGGTGGCACTGTGGTTAGCACTGCTGCCTCTCAGCGCTAGAGACCCGGGTTCAATTCCCGCCTCAGGCAACTGACTGTGTGGAGTTTGCACATTCTCCCCGTGTCTGCGTGGGTTTCCTCTGGGTTCTCTGTCCAAAAGTGTGCAGGTCAGGTGAATTGACCATGCTAAATTGCCTGTAGTGTTAGGTGGAGGGGTAAATGTAGGGGAATGGGTCTGGGTGGGTTGCGCTTTGGCGGGTTGGTGTGGACTTGTTGGGCCAAAGGGCCTGTTTCCACGCTGTAATGTAATCTAATCTAATCCATGGTCAAAGACCTTTCCAATGTATTCACAATCTGGAATTGAGCTCAAAGGAAGCTGTCTGGATGACTGTGATTCAAGACCCATTGGGGTGATGTTAGTTGTCCAACACAGAGACATAGTTCAACTTTCATTGAGTTATCAAAATTCCTGTAGAAAATAAGTGTTGAAGTGGATGTAAGTTACCACCTTGATGACTGACAAGGCAATAGCAGAACCATTCTCTGCAGACCTCCCAACATTCATAGAAACCCTACATTCCCTCAAATCCACACCAATCCTCTGAAGGGCATCCCACCCAGACCCAACTGCCTTCCCTATCCCTGCATTTCCGATGACTACCTACCTAGCCTGCACATCCCTGGTCCCTATGGGCACTTAGCAAGGCCAATCAACCTAACCTGCACATCTTTGGACTGTGGGAGGAAACCAACGCAGACACGGGGAAGATGTGCAAACTCCACACAGATAGTCACTGGAGGGTGGATTCAAACCTGGGTGTCTGGCACTGTGAGACAGTTGAGCTAACCACTGAGCCACCCATCTCATTTACTAGAATTGCTCAAAATATCACTTTATAGCTTCCCTTGCTCACTTGAAAACATTCAAAAAGTGCCACATCTAATTGATCTGCCATTCATATCATGGAATACAGAACATATACCAGGTTTGGATCTCAATGTCTGGTACTTTGGTTTCGTGTGGGCTAACACCAAATAGTGTCGTATCTCAAGCAAAGAGCCGAAAGCTGACAGTAACTCACAACATCAGTTCAAGTGAATGTTAACTGCAACATTAATCAATAAAAAAAGTACGTCAGTACACAGGAGTGACCTGGTATACCAAAAGATGCTGAAAGTTTGCTACTTCATCGGTCACAATATAAAAAGCCTATCATTTGTTCAGAGGTACAAGCTAGAGGTTATCTCCAAACTGTATCGTTGTCAGGCAGACTCCTGTCTCAGTTCAGAAACATAAAGTCATTCATATCACACTCTCCCCCATTCAAAATGTTATTCCATTAATCTCTCCTTCCTCCTCCTCTCCTGAAAGTGCTGACACTTGCTGAGGGGCGGGACAGTTCCCAGGGTCTCCCAGCCTTCTGGTCCCTCACCCATTCCTCAGGTCTAAGCGTAGGCAATGGGAATTGGCAGTTGTACAATTGTAGGGGGAGGAATACTGCCAAGTTCAAACTGTCCTCATACAAAACTCACATGCATTTATTTTCCATCAGGGACAAAAAATCAGAAGCAGGAATAAGCTGTAGAACACTGAGGCCGATTGTAATGTCTCGCTAATACATTGGATGAGATCAACAAGCACAGAATGAGTGGGGAGAGACAAGAGATAAAGAGCTGGGAATTAATGTCATAAGAGTCCATTGTAGATATCTCCCCTGGATTTTTATTTGAATGGAAAAATTAGGTTCAATACAGAAAATATGTCACAAACTGCAATTTAAATGCTAATTTTGTTAGATATGCAGTTCAGAATAACCATGCTTATACAATGTGTTCGGTTTTATTGTAGCAGGATTGAGTTCCGGAGCCATAATGTCATGTTGCAACTGTACAAAATGCTAGTGTGGACGCAATTGGAATATTGTGTACAGTTCTGGTCGCCCCATTACAGGAAGAATGTGGAAGCATTGGAAAAAGTGCAGATGAGATTTACCAGAATATTACCTGATCTGGAGCGAAGGTCTTATAAGGAAAGGCTGAGGGACTTGTGTCTGTTCTCATTGTAGAGAAGAAGGTTAAGAAGGGATTTTATAGGAACATACGAGATGATTAGAGGATTAGATAGGGTGGACAGTGAGAGTCTTTTTCCGAGGATGATGACATCTGCTCGTACGAGGGGCTTAGCTGCAAATTGAGGGGTGATCGATTTAAGACAGATGTCAGAGGCAGGTTCTTTACTCAGAGAGTGTTAAGGGTGTAGTCAACTTAGCCAAATTAGGGGCATATAAACAGTCCTTGGATAAGCACATGGATGATGATGGGATAGTGTAGGGGAAGGGCTTAGACTAGTTCACAGGTTGGCGCAAGATCGAGGGCCAAAGGGCCTGTTCTGCGCTGTATTGTTCTACATTCTATCCTTGTTTGCTCAGTATACTATCCCATATGAATGCACCTAGGCTTATGTGGAGCAGTTCATCAACTTTGCCCACAACTTACACCTTGCCCTCAAAATCACTTGGTCCATCTCGGACACCTCTCTCCTCTTTCTTGACCTCTCCGTTTCCATCTCCAGCGACAGTCTCCAGACGGACATCTACTACAAACCTACAAACTCCCATGACTACACCTCCTCCCACCCAGTATCCTGCAAGAACTCCATCCCGTTCTCCCAATTCCTCCGCTTCCGCTGCATCTGCTGGACAAGGAGACATTCCACTCGTGAGCATCCCAGATGTCCACCTATTTTGCTTTTCCTTCCTCCATCATCTAGACAGCCCTCTGCCGCACCACCTCCATTCCCCATTCCACTGCCCTAAACCACCGCCTCCTCCCAACACAATAAGGACAGGGTCCCCTTGTCCTCACCTACCACCCCACCAGTCTCCACATCCAATGCATCATTCTCAACCACTTCCGCCAACTCCAGATAGACCCCACCACCAAGACCATCTGCCCCTCCCCATGCCTCTCAACCTTCTGCAAGGACCGTTCCCTCTGACAGCTTTTGGTTCATGCAACCCCTGCCACCAAACCCCCAGGTCCCTTACCCTGTGACCGGAAAAGATGCAAAACCTGCCAGCACACCACACCCCTCACCTCCAACAAAGTCCTAAACAGTCCTACCAGGTGAGACAGAGGTTTACCTGCTCTCCTCCAACCTAGTTTACTACATTAGGTGCTCCCAATATGGTCTTCTCTACATCGGGGAGACTGAACGTAAACTTAGGGAACGGCTCACCGAGCATTCAGCCAGGCCCTCAGGGGCCGACTGGACCTCCCAGTCACTGCCCAATTCAATTCCCCCAACCACTCCCTTTCCGACATGACCACCCTTGGTCTCCTCCATTGCCAAAACAAATCACACCGCTATTGGAGGAACAACACCTTATCTTCCACCTGGGCACCCTACAGCCCGGAGAACTCAACATGGAGTTCTCTAATTTCAAATAACCTCCCATGCCATTCCTTGCCCTTCCCTGCCACTGCTCCCTGCCACTAACCGGATTCATTCCTCCCATTGATCAACCAGCTCATACCCTCTACCTGTCTTCACATATTCCTACTTCACTACCCTACCCCCGCCAACCCCAGTCCTGAAGAAGGGGTACACCCGAAACATCGACTTCTCCACCTCCTGATGGTGCCTGGCCTGCTGTGTTCTTCCTACAGCATAGGCTAGGGTTGTTTTCCCTGGAGCATTGGAGGCTGAGGGGGTGACTTTATAGAGGTTTATAAAATCATGAGGGGCATGGATAGGATAAATAGACAAAGTATTTTCCCTGGGGTGGGGTAGTTCAGAACTAGGGTGCACAGGTTTAGGGCTAGAGGGGAAAGATATAAAAGACGCTTAAAGGGCAACTTTTTCACACAGAGGGCGGTACGTGTATGGAATGAGCTACCAGAGGAAGTGGTGGAGGCTGGTACAATTGCAACATTTAAAAGGCATCTGGATGGGTATATGAATAGGAAGGGTTTGGAGGGATATGGGCTGAGTGCTGGCAGGTGGGACTAGATTGGGTTGGGATATCTGGTTGGCATGGACTGGTTGGACCGAAGGGTCTGTTTCCATGTTGTACATCTCTATGACTCTATGAATGGTTGGTGTGACAGGGTTGTTGGCATCTGCAGAAACCATGCCTCAGCTTTAAACAAAAGCAAAGAGAGCCACAAATGCTGGAAATCTGAAACAAAATAACCCCAGAAATTGCTGGAGAAACTAAACCGGTCTGGCAGAGTTAGCAGAGAAAGCAGAGTCAATGTTGCAGGAGCTTTCTCTCCACAGATGCTGCCAGAGCTGTTGAGTTTCTCCAGCAATATCTGTTCTCGTATCAAGTCAGACCTTTCTGGATTGAGGCAAGTATTGAAAACTTCTGCAAACACATAGAACCATAGAAGATAGGAGCAGGAGAAGGCCATTCAGCCCTTCATGCCTGGTCCGTCAATCATCATGATCATGGCTGCTTGTCCAACTCAATAGCCCAATCCTGCTTCCTCCCCATAACCTTTGATCCCATTCACCCCAAGTGCTATATCCAGCCGCCTCTTGAATAGATTCAATGTTTTGGCATCAACTCCTTCCTGTGGTAATGAATTCCATAGGCTCACCATCCTTTGGGTGAAGAAATGTCTCCTCATCTCCGTCCTAAATGGTCAACCCCGAATCCTCAGACTGTGACCCCTGGCTTTGGACATGCCCACCATCAGGAACATCCTCCCTGTACCTACCCAAAACACATCCTCCATTCTTTAGAAAGTGGCCTTTGTCCCTCTGGATTCGTTACAAGTCCTGGGACAAACGGCCAGGCTGTTGAGCACTTTAAAAAAACTCTTCCACCTAAATATCTCAAGTTGAAAATCCCACACACTAAGTTATAATCCAACAGGTTTGTTGGGAAGCATTATCTTTCGGAATGCTGCTCCTTCATCTAGTGGTTGTGGACCACCTGATGAAGGAGCAGTGCTCCGAAAGCTAGTGCTTCCCAACAAACCTGTTGGACTATGTTAAAAATCAAGATTAGAGTGGTGCTGGAAAAGCACAGCAGGTCAGGCAGCCTCCAAGGAACAGGAAAATCGACATTTCGGGCAAAAGCCCTTTATCAGAAAAGAGCCCTTATCTAATCTCCAGCATCTGCAGTACCCACTCTGTTAAAAATCACACAACGCCAGGTTATAGTCCAACAGGTTTATTTGGAACTATAACGTGGTGCGTGACTTTTTTTTAAACTTTGTACACTCCAGTCAAACTCCGGCTCCTCCAAATCACAAATATCTCAACTAAAAGATGTTTTATTTCTATTTTACAACAGCTCAAAAACAAAGTTAATTCAAGTCACGGGTCCTCTAATGCAATCAATTTGCAGCGGTGGCTTGCCGGTCGTATATTTAGATAGAAACAAGCTGCTTTCACTGTCTCTGTGTGTGTGAGTGTGTGTGCAAACTGCACTGTCATCATGTCGAGTCTAGTGGAGGTGACGCGCGTGCGGGCTGTGTGTGTGTGTAACCCGACCCTCCTGCTGCTCTTAAAGGTGTATTTGTTCAGAGGCTGTCCAAACATTTACTGAGACCAGCAGCCAAGGAATGCGGAGTTCTGTCAGGCTGTGTGCTCCCGGACCGTGGGAAAGCTTTCTTGCTCGCTCGCCTCGGGCAAAGAGTCAATAAAACTTGAGCCAGAGATTTACAAGCCCTGATAGAAGTGACAACGCAACAGGTCCCGGAGTGCTCGGGCTGTGTGGATCGGAGGAGGTTATCTCAGGGAGTGTGCGGACAGAGCACAAATTAACAATGGAGCAAACAACTCCGCAATGTTTGAGCTTTCTGAGAAAGGACCACCGAACCCGAAACGTTAGCTCTGGGTTCTCTCCACAGAGACCTGCTGAGCTTGACCAGCAATTTCTGTTTTTGTTCTGCAATGTTTCGTTTGACTGGTGTCTGGCATTTCAAAGAATTCTCACATTTTCATTTTCAAAAAATCTCCAAAGATTATAAAAATACTTTGGGACCAGTTTTTTTTTAAAAGATTGTTTTAGATGGGAGATCAAATTACGTTCAAGATATTAACAGGAAACGTCGATTCTCCTGCTCCTTGGATGCTGCCTGACCTGCTGTGCTTTTCCAGCAACACATTTTCATAATTAACAGGGAAAGACAGGGCTATTCCCACTGGTTGGAGATCCTAGATGGAGAGGGAATAGTCTAAAATAAAGAATTGTGTAACTATGGGAAAAGCTCAGTAGGTCTTTGGAGAGAGATATCCAAATTAACATTTCAGGTACAGTGACACTACCTCAGAACTGATTTCACGTTTTCCTAGCTACCATTAGTTGATTAGATTCCCTACAGTGTGGAAACAGGCCCTTCAACCCAACAAGTCCACACCAACCCTCTGCAGAGTAACCCACTCCCCTCTGACTAATGCACCTAACACTACAGACAATTTACCTGACCTGCACATCTTTGGATTTTGGGAGGAAACCCACACAGACGCAGGGAGAATGTGCAAACTCCACACAGTCACCCAAGGCTGGAATCAAACCTGGGATCCTGGCACTGTGAGGCAGCAATGCTAACCACTTGAGCCGCCATGCCAACCCAGATTCGACATAGGAAACGGAGCAGCCAATTTGTGCACAGAAACACCAATGTAACAACCAGGCAATGTACTTTAGTGATACTAGTTGGGGATAGATCTCCCTTAGCACAAAAGGGATGTTAGTTTAATAGCTCACTCATGAAAGATGGGTGCTCTGTCAGTGCCTCACCCGCTCAGTAGTACATTAGCTGTGACAGCTTAGATTAATTGCCCGGAAAGTACCTGAACCAACAATCTTTAATTTCAGAAAGAATAATATGCAGTCCTGTGGGGATGGATACACAGTACACAGCAATAATAGTTATATGCTAATAGTTAGACTGCATTAATAGGGATGTCAAGTGATGTTATGTCTCTGTACACAGTGCAAATAGTCATGAAAAAGGTTGTCAGTTTGCATTAGCAAGGTGTCCTGTCCTTGGCTAAGGATCCCCAAACATGTTTGTGATTTTTATTTTGTTCACTTGTGGGCCGTGGGCCTCTCTGGCTGTCTGTCCCTCACTGCCCTGAAGGTGGTGAGCTGCCGTCTTGTACTTCAGTACAATGTGTTCTGAACCCTTTACACAGAACCTACAATCTTCCATTTGAGACAAAAATTCTCATGGCGTTTTTCACAACCTCAGGAAGTCTCAAAGCATCAATAAAACACGTGATGTCCCTGCTGTAGCGTAGGAAGGCCAATTTGCTCACAGGAATGTGGCAATGACTCTGATAGTATGATTTCGATCATTGTGAAAGAGTGAGAAATATTTAGGCCAGCAGAGAGAATGAAGCAGAATCTGTGGAGCATGGAACAAAGTTAACACTTGATGCTATCGATTTGCGATGTTGACTGTTTAACAGGCGCTATCAGACCTGATGAGTATTTCCAGCATCTGCCTGTTTATCATTCAGATTTTCAGCATCTACAGAGTTTTAATTTTGTCATGGGACAACTGATATGTCCTTCTTCAAAATATGATATTTTATGTGCACCTGAGGGCACAGTAGAATCCCTACAGTGTGGTAGCAGGCCATTCAGCCCATCAAGTCCACACCACCCCTCTGACAAGCATCCCACACAGACCCACCCCTCTATCTGATTTTTGTATTTCCCATGGCTAATCCATACTTCCCTGGACACTATGGGCATTTTAGCACGGCCAATCCACCCAACCGGCACATCTTTGGACTGTGGGAGGAAACCCACGCAGATAACGGGCGAATGTGCAAATTCCGTACAGTTACCCGAGGCTGGAATCGAATCCAGGTCCCCCTGGAGCTGTCAAGCAGCAGCGCTGACCACTGGACTACTCAATTTAACAATGCATTCTAAAGACAGTAGGTGTTGCCATTGTCGACATTGTCTCAGTATTGCACTGAGGGTATCAGCTTAGATTTGGTACTCAAGTCTAACGTGTGAGACTTGAACCCACGATCTTCTGGTCCAGAGCAAGCCACTCCTAACACCACAGCCGCAACAACACTGTCCACTATTGTTATATGTCGCATGGCTGCTTCAACGAGATCAGCTCAAGGGATTAAGAAAGTATGAGATTGCAAGCTGTATTGAGATGATTGAAATATTTCTTCCTTGCTGACACCCAGCCAGTGAGGGACTTTTGGTAATTATTCAGGTTACAGTGAAACAAAGAACTAAAATGACAAAGTCCATTGTCATTTACTGAAGCTTCATAAAATCAGAATAATTTACTATCCGTATCACTTCCAACCATCATTCAGAAACAATAACTTTATGAATGATAATGAATGTAAGTTTAAAGTTAACACTGTTCTATATAAAAGCACCTGAGTCAGGTTACACAATACAACCTGAAAAATATTTATCTAATAACACATGGTCTTTGTAGCCTTGATTTCCCAACAGATAGTGAAAATGAATAAGGACGCTGTTGTAAAGTTGATAGAAGGCATTAAGAAATAAATTGAATGTAAACTTATGAGACTGGGAAAATGCCTCATCTTTATTGTCCTGCGCATGTGGTCCTTATCCTCAGGCTTTGAGGCACCTGTTGTGCAATGCAGTGGAATTCCATGTCATTATTGTATTGAGGCACTGTCCAATCCCCACCTGTGAGAAAGGCAAGCGAACATTGTGGGAAATCTCCTCCCTGTTGACTTGCTGCCAGCTATTATCGCAAACCTGTGGCTGGGACCAGCCCCAGTGAGTTAATGTTTAAAAAGAGAAACTGGTTTCAACAGTCAAGTACATAGCCCCTTTGCAAACTTTATGGCATTCACTTATCATCAGCCAATCTGACGTGTGTTGCTTAACTCCTTCTGAAGGCTGTGGGAACATTTTTGCTCTCACCTGCCTGATCTGACAGACGACTCAGCCCAGCTTTAACCCATAAACTGCCATAATCTTCCCCCCAAAGTTGGACTCAATATCAAAAGTTTACAGAGAACAAAGCTGTAAACATAAGCTGCTCATACCAGTGTTGTCAACTTTGTATATCTCCTTTTTTGTTATTTATTCATGATTTAAAGGATAGGTACAGGGCGGGGGTGGGGGCGATGGGGGGGGGGGGTTGGTCGGGGAGAAAGGGTGGGTGGGTGTGGCACAGTGGAAGGAACTTGTAGCTCAGATGTGGAGGACCTACAATGGGTGAAACACAAAAGTGATGGGTAGGTAAAGACCAGCTCATTTGTCAATCAGAACTGGAGAAGAGGAAAAGAGATCAAAGAGTTGAGAAAAGGCCAAGGCAGCAAGATGAGATTTAAAAGGAGACTCAGTCATAGAGCTGTACACCACAAAAACAGACCCTTCTGTCCAACTCGTCCATGCCGACCAGATATCTTATATTAACTTAATCTCATTTGCCAGCACTTGGCCCATATCCCTCCAAACCCTTCCTCTTCATATATCCATCCAGATGCCTTTTAAATGTTGCAATTGTACCAGCCTCCACCACTTCCTCTGGCAGCTCATTCCATACATGCACCACCTTTTTCGTGAAAAATTTCCCCTTAGGTCCTTTTTAAATCTTTCCCCTCTCACCCTAAATCCATGCCCTCTAGTTTTGGACTCCTCTACCCTTGGAAAAAGACATTGGCTATTTACCTTACCTATGCCCCTCATGATTTTATAAACCTCTATAAGGTCACCCCTCAGCCTTTGACACTCAGGGAAAATAGCCCCAGTTTATTCAGCCTCTCCCTATAGCTCAGACCCTCCAGCCCCAATTCCAACGACATCTTTGTAAATCTTTTCTGAACCCTTTCAGGTTTCACATCTTTCTGATAGCAGGGAGACTAGAATTGAATGCAGTATTGCAAAAGTGGCCTAACCATTGTATTGTACAACTGCAACATGACCTCCCAACTCCTGTACTCAATGCACTGAACAATAAAAGGAAAGTATACCATATGCCTTCTTCACTACCCTGTCTACTAGTGACTCCACCTTTGAGGAACTGTGAACCTGCACCTCAAGGTCCCTTTGTCCAGCAATAGGACCCTACCACTAAGTATATAAGTCCTGCCCTGGTTTGCCTTACCAATATGTATTTATGGAGAAAGTGAGGACTGCAGATGCTGGAGATCAGAGCTGAAAATGTGTTGCTGGAAAAGAGCAGCAGGTCAGGCAGCATCCAAGGAGCAGGAGAATCGACGTTTCGGGCTTAAGCCCTTCTTCAGGAATGAGGAAAGTGTGTCCAGCAGGCTAAGATAAAAGGTAGGGAGGAGGGACTTGGGGGAGGGGCGTTGGGAATGCGATAGGTGGAAGGAGGTCAAGGTGAGGGTGATAGGCCGGAGTGGGGTGGGGACGGAGAGGTCAGGAAGAAGATTGCAAGTTAGGAAGGCAGTGCTGAGTTCGAGGGATTTGATTGAGACAAGGTGGGGGGAGGGGAAATGAGGAAACTGGAGAAATCTGAGTTCATCCCTTGTCGTTGGAGGGTTCCTAGGCGGAAGATGAGGCACTCTTCCTCCAACCGTCGTGTTGCTATGGTCTGGCGATGGAGGAGTCCAAGGACCTGCATGTCCTTGGTGGAGTGGGAGGGGGAGTTGAAGTGTTGAGCTACGGGGTGGTTGGGTTGGTTGGTTCAGGTGTCCCAGAGGTGTTCTCTGAAACGTTCCGCAAGTAGGCTGCCTGTCTCCCCAATATAGAGGAGGCCACATCGGGTGCAGCGGATGCAATAGATGATGTGTGTGGAGGTGCAGGTGAATTTGTGGCAGATATGGAAATATCCCTTGGGGCCTTGGAGGGAAGTAAGGGGGGAGGTGTGGGCGCAAGTTTTGCATTTCTTGCGGTTGCAGAGGAAGGTGCCGGGCGTGGAGGTTGGGTTGGTGGGGGGTGTGGACCTGACAAGGGAGTCACGGAGGGAGTGGTCTTTTCAGAACGCTGATAGGGGAGGGAAGGGAAATATGTCCCTGGTGGTGGGGTCTGTTTGGAGGTGGCGGAAATGACGGCGGATGATACGCTGTACGTGGAGGTTGATGGGGTGGTAGGTGAGGACCAGTGGGGTTCTGTCCTGGTGGCGGTTGGAGGGGTGGGGCTCAAGGACGGAGGAGCGGGAAGTGGAAGAGATGCGGTGGAGGGCATCGTCGACCACGTCTGGGGGGAAATTGCGGTCCTTGAAGAAGGAGGCCATCTGGGTGGTACGGTTTTGGAACTGGTCCTCCTGGGAGCAGATGCGGCGGAGACAAAGGAATTGGGAATATGGGATGGTGTTTTTACAGGGGGCAGGGTGGGAGGAGGTGTAGTCTAGGTAGCTGTGGGAGTGGTCAGTTTATAGTAAATGTCTGTGTTGATTCGGTCGCCCGAGATAGAAATGGAAAGGTCTAGGAAGGGGAGGGAGGAGTCTGAGACGGTCCAGGTGAATTTGAGGAAGTTGTTGGTAAAGTGGATGAACTGTTCAACCTCCTCGTGGGAGCACGAGGCAGTGCCGATAGTCATCGATGTAGTGGAGGAAAAGGTGGGGGGTTGAGGTCGGTGTGGAAGGTGTTGGTAAAGTGGATGAACTGTTCAACCTCCTCGTGGGAGCACGAGGCAGCGCCGATACAGTCATCGATGTAGCAGAGGAAACACCTTCCACCCCGACCTCATTCAACAGTTCATCCACTTTACCAACACCTTCCACCCCGACCTCAACCCCCCACCTTTTCCTCTGGTACATCAAGCTGAATGTGGCCCTATGAATTGTGTGTGGGGTGGGGTGTAAGGGCATTAAATGATTTGTGAAGGACTACAAAGAGTCATGAAGGGACTCCCATTAAATGTTAGGACTAAAATGACAGTCAGACTATGATTTCGGATCCTAAGACTAATCATTCCCGGCCAAAGTGAGGACAAATTGAAGGCAAGAGAATTTTGGGGTCCCTCACACCTTCTCCCATCCCTCCTCCCGTATGGCTCTGTGGACAGCACGGCCACTTCCATGTAAACAATGTGGAGGTTTAAACTTCACTCCAGGGACTTGAACACCACATCTAGCCTAACACTACGGTGCAGTACTGAGGCAGGGCCACGCTGTCAGGGGTTCTGTTTTTTGAGGAACCTCTTGGGTGGATCACATGACACTACTCAAAGAAGACATCAAATCAGTTCTGCACTAAAATAAAAAAAACACAGATGCTGGAAATTAGAAACAAGAACATAAATTGCTGGGAAAACTCAGCAGATCTGGCAACATCTGCAGAGAGAAAACACAGTTAATGTTTCAGGACCAGTAATCCTTCTTCAGAATGGGATTACAGAACTCAGATGAGTTCACCCTGGTATTTTGGATAAAAGGAGTGGCAAAATGGTGTGTACTTTTAATCCTAAAGTCAAATTTCTGTTCCTGAAGAATCTTGTTATTAAACATACAGAGTCAGGATCCCTCCCCCTCCATAGTGAAGGTGTCACTGACAGTGTGCGCTGCTATTCTGCTTGATAGCAAGGTCATGTTCAATCCAGCCCTCAGCAGAGACACACAGAGACATGCTTCCAATAGGAATTACCAGTTCATGATCTGCAGCTACATGCTCATATATCTTCCTCCCTCCCCAACCCACCTCCATCCACCTATTGCACTCTTGTCTACCTTCTTCCCAGCCCCATCCTCCCTTCCATTTAACTCTCCAACCCCGAGGCTCCTAGCCTCATTCCTGATGAAGGGCTTTTACCTGAAACATCGATTTTCCTGCTTCTTGGATGCTGCCTGACCCGATGTGCTTTTCCAGCACCACTCTAATCTAGACTCTAATCTCCAGCATCTGCAGTCCTCACCTCCGCCTCAGTGGCACCACAACCAACTGCAGATAACATGTTACTGGCCCAGTTACAACAGCTAAAAGAGGAGGTTTCCCAGCCTGAGGTTGATCTATGTATTGGTTTATTTATTTGCCTGACTACCTCTGTATCTATCCGTCGATCTATCTATCATCATGTGTTTTGCTACGAAATATGGTGAAAAGTGTTGCATTGTGTCGCCACTCTCCAGCGTCATCTTAAAACACAGAAAACAGACCAAAATAGAATCTTAAGGCGGAAAAATGAAGAAATAAAGAAAAAACTATCAACTTCAGTTTTTCTTGTGAAGTGCTCCATCACGGCCCATGGACGGGTGTCCAGACAGGAGTTCCCTTTGTTGCAGTGCTAGCGCTGGAACAAGTGTCATCGTGCTATAGCGCCATCTTGCCTCTACCGACACTTTCGCCATTGTGAGTCCTTGCTGGACCTGGCCAACAGAGATATCACCAAAGCTGCCAGATACCACACACCGGCCCAAACTCGACTCTGCTACGGCAGCCATGAGTCAGCGCTCGGGTTGCCCCATCAATGCAGAGGCTGCTGGGAGCCCAAACCCTCTCTGACTGCCACCGCCATGGTTCCATGCTGGGCTCGCTCACCGCCGCTGATGCTGTCACCACAACTGAGCACTGCGACAAGAGGTTATTGAAATAAGAGAGAAAAGAAACAATGAAGAAATTAAAAAAAAAAGAAAAGAAATGAAGGAAAAAAGTGGATGGAGCAGACGAACTCCAAGTTCAGAAGTTCCACTCCACCATCTTATAGACTGAGGCAGCAAGGTAAGTGAGAAATATGAAAAGTAGCAGAGTAGATCCAGAGTAAAGGATAGAGCTAGAAGGAGGAGCAGAGATGACATGAAGAGGAGGATAAGAAAGGCAAGATAATAATGTGAAGACAAAATGTATGAGGTGAACATGAGAAGGTATCGACGGACAATGTAAATGACTGGACTGGGTGCAGTAAGAGAGGAAATGACAGGCAAGAAAAAGACGATGGACAGGAGAAGATGGGGTAGGTCAAAATAAAAGATAAGCAAGATTAGACAGTGACAAGCAGAGAGAGTACAGGATCATGGAGAGACAAACGAAAAACAGAATAAGACCACAGAATAATGGTGAAACGGAACAGAATACGAGAGCATGTGATAGAGAGGGAGACAGCAGAGTTTAATGGAGTACAGAAGGAGGATAAGTGGGGACAGGATAAGACAAACTAAAATGGGCACAGGAAGGTTACAGAGGGAGTTGGGGTAAGATCTAATATTGAGTTCTGATATTTGAATCAACACGGATAGGTTCACTAAATGGCTTGTCATGTGATGGACAAGGCCTACACATTATGAGAGAGAGATACAGGAAAATACATCCTGAAAAAAAACAGTGGTCAGTTTGTACATTATCAAATTGGAGATGCCCATCTCAAACCTGCAAATTCATAAACGAGAAAGAAGTCAGTGTCTAGAAATGTTCCCAGATTCTCTAAGAAATGACATGAATAACTGTGGTCATCAAGAAATTGATGCTTCAGAGCTGTGAGACCATGTCTTAAAGAGATAGATGAGGCATTTGTCCCATCTAATGAAGCTAAGATATTTATATTTATGAAACCAAAAATTCAAAATGACCTAATTAACTGAGATCCATGTTGCCCATTAAAGCCCCTACGAATGATTCCTGAATTATTACAAAAACAGAAATGTCTGGAAAAAGCTCAGCTGGCCTGGCAGCATCCATAGAGAGAAATCAGAGTGAACGTTTCAGGTTCAGTGACTTTTCTGAGGCTGCCAGACCTGTTGAGCATTCCCATCAGTTTCTGTTTCTCATTTCTGATTTGCAGCATCCGTAGTTCATTCGGTTTCCTGAATTATTCCCTCAGCTAATTTTCGTGGGAGGCTACCCGATTCTTCCGTACCTCCCAACATTGGTCCTCATCATACCTCTTATTGATTATAGCCCTACCGTGTTCATCCCCTATCCTGACATTTTCTTATACCAGATGTAAGTTTGCTCGCTGAGCTGGGAGGTTAATTTGCAGACGTTTTGTCACCCTACTAGGTAACAGCTTCAGTGGGCCTCAGGTGAAGCAGTGTACTCCATCTACCACCCCCTGAGAAAAAGAACAGGAAATGACATCACCACAGGAAATGACATCACCAACCCAAAGAAACCCAAACATATAAATAGAAAGCAGGAATTATGGACACTGCTTCGCCTGAGGCCCACTGAAGATGTGACCTAGTAGGGTGACGAAACATCTGGAAATGAACCTTCCAGCTCAGCGAGCAAACCTACATCCATAACCTCAACCTGAGCTACAAATCTTCGCAAAACTCACTATTTTCTTATACCATTCAAATGGAATTTTATACTCCAATATAATTTCCCTACAATTCCTAATATGCCTTATGTTTTTCACATACCTAACCAATTCCCCTTTAAGTGATATTTTGGCTAATCTATCTTGGTGATGCTGGGCAGGATACTGGAATTTCTTGCTTTGTCTTCAGATAGTCATAGAATCAATATCCCTACAGTATAGAAAGAGGCCATTTGGTCCATTGAGTATGTACTGACTCTCTGAAGACTGCCCCAACCAGACCCATCCTCCTACCCTATCCCTGTCACCCTGCATTTCCGATAAGCTGATCCACCTAACCTACACACTCCTGGATGGGCAATTTAACATGGCCAAACCACCTAACCTGCACGTCTTTGGACTGTGAGAGGAAACTGGAACATTGGGAGGAAACCCACACAGACACGGGGAGAAGATGCAAACTCCACACAACCCAAGTGCTTGGCGCTGTGAGGTAACAGTGCTAACCACTGAGCGCCAGGGACCCAAGTTCAAAATATTGCCAATTTGCTTCAGCAAGATGTTGACCAAATCAGGTCGCATCCCATCCGAAATATGGCACATTCGCCAATTTAACGTTCATAGCACTGTACTGCTGAAATATCAGTCTGGATTTTGTTGCTGGCATGGAGCTCAAATCTGACTCAACGGTGAGAGTGCAACCAAAGGCTTGAGCTGACAAGGAGTGTCAGGAGTGGAATTTACCCTTTGCCTTTGGCCACCACTATCATTTCAAGATTTAAAATGTTCATTCCAATAGGTTCTGCCAGACGCTAATCAATGTGGGTGTGATAGGATTTGAACTAGGGATCTTCGATATCACAGCATTCCACCCCTAGCACTTGTGCCACAGTCTTTTAGGAGTTTAATAATAGTATGCTGATTTTGTTTTTTGAACAGTGATGTACTGATAGAAAGTTATGTCAAATTACTGGTTTGGTCAGTTTGGGTGCATATTTTTATTTGATGTAGTAAGTGAGGATTTTTTTACTGGTCAGTGCAACGATCTAATTTAAACTTGTTCCATTCTGAAATAAATCACTTACCCTTTGAAGTTCTTGATTATTTTCATCTTCTGCTACTGTTGAAGATCCTGACCCCCGTTCAGCTCAGTTTTGTTGGTTTCCCAAGACCTTCACTAGCCAGATGAGGATACAAGAAACAGACTTGAGAAATGGGACACCAATCTATGAAGAAAAATATGTCTATAATTGTATTTTATAAAATCTTGAGGGGACATGAATAGGATGAATAGACAAGATCTTTTCCCCAAGGTGGGGGAGTCCAAAACTAGAGGGTATAGGCTTAAGATGACAAGGGAAAGATTTAAAAGGCACCTAAAGGACAACGTTTTCACGCAGAGGGTGATGCACGTATGGAATGAGCTGCCAGAGGAAGTGATGGAGATTAGTAGACTGACAACATTCAAAAGGCATCTGGATGGGTCTCTGAATAGGAAAGATTTAGAGGGATATGGGCCAAATGCTGGCAATTGGGACAAGATTATGGTCTTATGAGGAAAGGCTGAGGGACTTGGGTCTGTTCTCACTGGAGAGAAGAAGGTTAAGAGGGGATTTAATAGAAACATAAAAGATGATCAGAGGATTAGATAGGGTGGACAGTGAGAGTCTTTTTCCTAAGATGGCGACGTTGGCTTGTACAAGGGGGCATAGCTGCAAAATGAGGGGTGATAGATTTAAGACAGATGTCAGAGGCAGGTTCTTTATTCAGAGAGTGTTAAGGGTGTGGAGTGCCCTGCCTGCCAATGTAGTTAGCTTAGCCACATTAGGGGCATATAAACAGTCCTTGGATAAGCATATAGATGATGATGGGATAGTGTAGGGGGATGGGCTTAGATTAGTTCACAAGTCAGCGCAACATCGAGGGACGAAGAGCCTGTTCTGCGCTGAATTGTTCTTTGTTCTATGTTCTATTAGTTTGCAATATCTGGTCAGCATGGACAAGTTGGACTGAAGAGTCTGTTTCTGTGCTATACATCTGTAATTCTTAGTTCTTAGACAATGCAGGTAAACTCTGATTGGATTGAACGCTGGTCAGAAGGCTAAGATTGACAGTTAACTGTCCCTACTGCTACTCCATGCCAATGATGGCCCACAAATCAGCTGTATAAGTTGGCATTCCCTTGGATTGGATTAAACTTGCCATCCCAGTCAGGATCAATACCTTACACAACATTTAGCACAGGGACCATTTGAGGGGCACAGCAAAGATGCGTCTCTGATGAAGCTAGATAGGAAGCTAGAGGGAGAAAGGAATAGAAGGATATATTGAAGGAGGGTGGGTAAGGCTCCTGATCAATGGGTGCCTCGTGTAGGGAGGAGTGAGCAGTCCTTACAGGTCTACTCCTGGACTTGGCTTAAGTGGTCAATAACAGGTCCAGGCAGGGGGCTATGTGGGGATCATTGTGCCTGACTATCTGCCCCTTTTCTTGGTTACATCTGTGCTCAGATATCCATGGAGAGGGAGCATGTGGTGTTCACCTGCACAACAGCGGTAGGCACCACAAGGGCTGAGCTTCATCAACATCTTTTACAATGTTGTTTTGATCCAGTATGTTTCATTCACCTTTGATAAATCTCGGCATTAGGTTGTATTTTTGTGACAGTGCCCTATCAGGGGCTGGTTAACCTGATTTTAGCTTTGCTCTAAAATAGTAGAATGGAGCTTAAACATTTAGGATTAACCTGTACTATGGATGGTCTGTTTCTGTGCTGGAATACAATGTCACTCACTGTGTAACATGGACGGATGTAAAATTAGAAACATTCAGATTTCAAAAAGCAAAGTCAACACAGTCCTATTCTCTCATGTGGGAGATGATTGATGGTGGCTTAACCTGGGGGTCACTGTCCCTCAGGTAAGGGGAGAGATTGAGAGGGAGAATCTCAGCTGTTTAGAGGAACTGAACCACACTATTGTACCACTCCGCATTACAAATCAGCTATCCAGCCAACTGAGCTGAACCAACCCCCTGGGGTTACAGCATACACAATATCATTCATTTTTTCTCTGTCTAGCACATTCTTCTGAGGTGCTCCAGTACAATTTCAACACTCAATCTTCACAATGGACATCTCTTTCCAGGCAGGAGTAGAGTGGTGCTGGAAAACACAGCAGGTCAGGCAGCATCCGAGAAGTAGGAAAATCGACGTTTCGGGCCGGAGGCCTTCATCAGGAATGAGGCTGGGACCCTTGGGGGTGGAGAGATAAATGAGAAGCGGGGGGGGAATGTGGGGCTGGGGGGAAGGTAGCTGAGAGTGCAATAGGTGGATGGGGGGTGTAAAGGTGATAGATTGGAGGGGAGTGTGGAGATAATAGGTGGGAAGGATGATTGACAGGTGGAACAGGTCATGAGGGCGGTGCTGAGCTGGAAGGTTGGAACTGGGGTAAGGTGGGGGGAGGTGAAATGAGGAAACTGGTGAAGTCCACATTGATGCCCTGGGGTTGAAGGGTCCCAAGGCAGAAGATGAGGTGTTCTTCCTCCAGGCGTCAGGTGGTGAGGGAGCGGCGGTGGAGGAGGCCCTGGACTTGTATGTCCTCAGCAGAGTGGGAAGGGAATTGAAATGTTTGGCCACGGAACAGTGTGATTTACTGGTCCGGGTGTCCCAGAGATGTTCTCTGAAGCACTCTGCGAGAAGGTGTCCAGTCTCACCAATGTAAAGGAGACCACATCAGGAGCAACGGATACAGTAAAAAACTTGTGTGGAAGTGAAGGTGAAACTTTGACAGATGTGGAAGGCCCCTTTGCGGCCTTGGAAGGAGGAGAGGGGAGAGGCGCAGGTGCAGCTTTTGCTATTCCTACGGTAGCAGGGGAAGGTGCCAGGAGGGGACGGTGGCTTGTTTGAGGGCATGGACCTGACCAGTTACTCGCAGAGGGAACGGTCTTTGCGGAAAGCAGATAGGGCTGGGGAGGGAAATATATCCCTGGCAGGGGGTCCGTTTGGAGATGGCGGAAATGTCGGTGGATGATGCAGTTTATGCGTAGATGGGGGGGTGGAAGTTGAGGACTAGCGGGGTTCTGTCTTTGTTGTGGTTGGAGGGGTGGGATTCAAGGGTGGAGGTGCGGGATGTGGATGAGATGTGTTCTTTTTCAGGCACACAGTCCGAGCAGTTTGACAGTTTCCAGTCTCCCCAGTGTACAATGGCTGAAAGGCCTTAAATGGTGACCTTACCCAATTAACTCTAGTGCCGACTCAGCATATAGTCCTGGATGTTGGAATGTACTAGTCTG
Source organism: Chiloscyllium punctatum (assembly GCF_047496795.1). Lineage (NCBI taxonomy): Eukaryota > Metazoa > Chordata > Chondrichthyes > Orectolobiformes > Hemiscylliidae > Chiloscyllium > Chiloscyllium punctatum. Next base: position 9,641,333 of record NC_092754.1, read on the forward strand.
CAACTGCTCAGTCACGGGTAACGTTTTGCACTGGAAGACCAGCATGTTTGAGACAGACCAACAAGTATCCTTCATGGAGCTGTTGGAACATCCTTCCATAGAATCAGAGTCGTAAAGAAGAAAACAACCACTTTTGTCCAACCAGTCCATAATCCCAAACTAAACCGGTCCCACCTGCCTTCACTTGGCCCATATCCCTTCAAATGCTTCTTATGCATGTACTCATCTCAATGTCTTATAACCATTGTGACTGTACCCACATCCACCAGTACATCTGAACTCTCAGTCCACACACAAACCATTCTGAAATAATTGCCCCTCATCTCTTTTTTTTAAATCCTTTTCCTCTTATCTTAAAAATAGCTGCCTGATCTGGAAATCCCCCACCCTACAGAAAAGACACCTGGCATTCACCTTATCTTATACCCCTCACAATTTTATAAACCTCTATCAGGTCACTCCTCAATGCCCTACTCTCCAGTGAAAAACATCTTCGCCAATGCAGCCTCTCCTTATAACTCAAGCCCTCTGTACCCAGGAAACATCCTGGTAAATGTCTTCTGAACCCTCTCCAGTTTAATAATATCCTTACTATAACAGAGCGACCGGAACTGCACACAGTACTTCAGAAGAGGCCTGACCAATGTCTTGTACAACCTCAACATAACATCCCAACTCCTATCCTCAAAGATCTGTCAATGAAGACAGGAGTGTTAAATGTGTTCTTAACCACCCTGTCTACCAGTGACGCAAACTTCAAAGAATTTTGAATCTGAACCTCTAGGTCTTTCTGTTCTACAACATTACCAAATGCCCTACTTTTAATATATGTCCTTTTAATCCTCACACGTTCTTCCCTGTCAGGATATATAAATGCACTTCACAGTCAATTACTCTTTGGAGCATCGCCAATGTGTTTGTTTCAGTGAATTCCATGGGATTGTTTGCATCTTTCTAAATCGAGGTAACATTTCAACGGAGAGATTGCACTGCTGACAAGGTAGTGCTGCCTCGAGCCTGCTCTGTAGTCTCAGTCTAGATAATGAGCTCGGGTCTTGGAATATGCCTCAAATTCCACATGGTTCTCATCCAGATACTCAAATCTTTTTTTTTTAAATTGACGTACATTGAGTTTGCAATGAAGTGTGAAATAAAAGCAGCTTCCATCTGCCCCTTCCACGGGCACTTGCTGGGTTTCTTTCTCCCTGCCACAGGAACAGTTTGGAAATGTGGGCAGTAGAGACAACACCCAGGACCACCCCAATCCACCTCTTGATGTGTTACTGCTCGGTCGAGGTATCAGCACCGAACCCTTCCTGTTCTGCAAGGTTTCCAGCTGACCTGCTCAGGGGAGAAATTTGTTTAATTTTAAAGCTAGGGGGACACAATAAGGATAGAATGCTGTGTTCAGCATTCTTAAGCTCAGACAATACTGAAAAGGCATTGAGAATTGTTCCAGGTTTCCAGCCTTCCAACTGGGTGGCAATCCCATGAGGACTGTTTGATCTCCTTAGTATGGCACACATTCAAAAACAAACCTGCCTGGGAAAATCTCAATATGTAGCCTCATGCTGGAAGGGAGAGGGCTGCTCAGAGTTCAGATCTCATATCACTTCTCATCGAGAGGAAGCAGTGAACTCTAGCACAGGAGATATTTGATAAGGCACACATCCAGTAGTGTAGCACTGAACGAGGGTGGGAATAGAAGTACACAGCATAACAGGTGCTGAGCATCTGTTGGTATTCTGCTGCCTATAGGATTAAACTGACTGTCAAACAATCAATAGCCCATTCATTGGGAGTATGAGCAATGTAAGGCTCTCATGAGAAATGAACCTTCAGTGTTGTTCTCATTTAGTTTAGAAACACAGGGCATTTTATCTCCCATTTCTTCCCCTTACTTTCTGTCCAGTTTCCAGTTCTCCCAAGGGTTTGCTGTGTGTCACTCAGCTCCCAGCAGGATAAACACATGTTCATTCAATAGCCAGCGGTTTGTGGCATGTGTGGCAAGGCTATCCAACTGTGGAGCCCCTCACAGTGGAGCTCAAATACTGAAGGTAATGATGGATGATAATCAGGAGTAGCAATCCTGTCACTTGTGGATTTCAATCCCTTACTTCCTTCACCCGACCATTACCAGTTGAACTTTCAGCTGTCTAAACCCTCAGCTTTGGAATTCCTACCCTTAGGTAAAAACAAGGAATTCCTACCCAAAGCCTACCTCTCCCACTACTTCTGTCCCATCCTTTAAACCCACCATTGACTTTTAGCCAAATCTTCTTGTGTGGTTCAGTCTCAGTCCATTTTCTATAATGTTCCAGTGAAGCATCTTCAGTTGTTTTATTAGCTTAAAGGGTACTAAATAAACACAGCCTAACTCTGACTGACTTTCCCAGCCCTACTCCATGTCAGCTGTAGCCAATGGTACGTCTCCAGTTGTTGAGAGGATGTTTCCAGCAGGTCAGGCAGCATCCGAGGAGCAGGAAAATCGATGTTTCGGACCGGAGCCTAGTGATACCTCTCCAGCTGAACTCAAATCGACCGACAATGTTATCACAAACTGGGAGGCTTGTCTGGTACACTAACTCAAACTCTACCCTCCATACACCAAGAGAGAGTCATGGGGAGTGGGAGTGACACTTACAGCAATCCACTGTAAGTTCTTTAGTCCTTTGGCCAAGGCTTGTGTCGTGACCTCTCCCATGAACAGGATAAGGGTGAAGTTCACCCCAGTCCAAAAGGAAGGGGATCTAGTTCTGTTGCACCAATCTGATCCATCCAATCAACTGGCCTCCCCAAGTGCACCGTACTAAGAAGTCTAAATGGTTGTGGCAAAAATGTGCTTTCATATGGATGTTGCAGTCTGAAGCTATGGATGGTTATGGTAGAGGCTACAATTTTCTTGTTATCGTATGGAAAACCAGGAATCTCTCCTGTTCTTGCCACTTGTGATTGAGGGGTATTGGAAAGAATTACAAGTTGATACTCAGATGTTACGATATATGTAGAATTTTCCAAATATTAACTTGCATATATATAGTATCTTTAACAAAGTAAACTGGGATGTCGCAGGAATATCAAACAAAAATTGACATTGAGCCTTAAGGAAATGTTAGGATAAGTGAATAGAAGGTTTATCGAAGAGGTAGATATTAAAAGGATCTTAAGAAATAGAATAAGGGAGAGATTTGATAAGAGGAACATCCAGTCAGTTACCTTACTCCTTAGAACATTTAAATTAAAATTAATGTTTATCAATGCATTTTACTTCCCACTATAGATTAATGGAAGCATATTTGATTCAGGGAGGTCTTATGTTACAATAAATAGTGCCCTTGCCTTTGAGCCAGAAGCCCTGGGTTCCAGTCATGTTGGAAGGGCAAATCAGAGAAGGACTTATACACTTAATTGTAAGGTCCTAGGGAGTGTTGCTGAACAAAGAGACCTTGGAATTGCAGGTTCATAGTTCCTTGAAAGTGGAGTCACAGGTCGATAGGATAGTGAAGAAGACGTTTGATATCTCTTCTTTTATTGATCGGAACATAGAGTATAGGAGTTGGGAGGTCATGTTGCAGGTACAGGACATTGGTTAGGCCACTTTTGGAATATTGTATGCAATTCTGGTCTCCCTCCAGTTGGAAAGATGTTGGGAAACTTGAAAGGGTTCAAAAAAGATTTGCAAGGATGTTGCCAGGGTTGGAGCATTTGAGCTACAGGGAGAGGCTGAACAGGCTGGGGCTGTTTTCCCTGGAGCAACAGAGACCGGGGGGGGTGAACTTGTAGAAAGGTTCATAAAATCATGAGGGGCATGACTAGGGTAAATAGACAAGGTCTTTTCCCTGGGTTGGGGGAGTCCGGAACTAGAGGGCATAGGTTTAGGGTGAGAGGGGAAAATTTTAAAAGGGACGCACGGGCCAACCTTTTCACACAGAGGGTGGTGCTTGCATGGAATGAGCTGCCAGAGGAAGTGGTGGAGGCTGGTACATTAACAATATTTAAAAGGCATCTGGATGGGTATATGAAGCAGTTAAAGGGATATGGGCCAAGTGCTGGCAAATGGGACTAGATTCATTTAGGATGTCTAGTTGGCATGGATGAGTTGGACCGAAGAGTCTGTTTCTCTGCTGTATATCTCTATGACTCTAAGTCCGCTCCAGGACTTGATGGCCAAGGAAGGTGTGTTTGTGACTTGCCAAACAGCTGAGTATCAATTTAAAAGAGGCGGCACAGTGGCTCAGTGGTTAGCACTGCTGCCTCACAGCGCCAGGGACCCAGGTTTGATTCCTGCCTCGGCCACTGTCTGGGTGGAGTTTGTACGTTCTCCCCATGTCTGCGTGAGTTTCCTCCCACAGTTAAAGACAAGTAAATTGTCCATAGTGTTAGGTGGATTAGTGATGGGTAAATGTAGGGGAATGGGTGGGTTGCTCTTCGGAGGGTCGGTGTGGACTTGTTGGGCCGAAGGGCCTGTTTCCACACTGTAGGTAGCCTAATCTAAAATTCTTTCTAACACTCACCTTTTACAAATGGTAAGAGCAGGAGAGATTCCTGCTTTTTCACGGGATAGCAAAAACATTCAAACCTCTGTCATCTCCATCCATAGCTTCGTTCCACAATGTGTATGTCAAAGTGCGCACAGCCACAGCAACTTTGGCTTCTTGGTCCGGTGTTGATGGGGACACCAGCTGGTTGGATGGATCACATAAGTGACAACAGCAACAGGACTAGATTCCCTCCCTTCGGAGAGGAGGGGAACTGAAATATGAAGGTCTGCTTAACTGATATGGTTGCATCACGTTTACTGGGTGCCTGGAGATATCATTGTTGTGGTGCCAGATTTCAGGAAAAGGGAATCCATGTCACAAGATTGCTATCAAACTCAGCAATGGCTGATCAGAATCTTGTGGGTTTAAACCTCATACCAGAAACTTGGAGACAAAAATCAGTGTTGATATGCCAGTGCAATACTGTTGGAGGCTGCCTTTTAAACAGGAAACCAGGTGGACATGAAAGATTCCAGAAGGACAGGGAAGTTCTTCCTGGTGATCCGGTCAATATTTATTCCTCTGTATACATCACAGAGGTAGATTATCTAGTCACTATTGTTCTGGTGTTGTGTGGGGGAGCTTCCTGAGTGTAAATTGGTTCATACATTTCCTAGATTACCACACTGACTACCTTCAAAAGTACTGATATGCTGTAAAGAACTCTAGATCAGCCTGAAGGCATGAAAAACAGTACAGAAATTAGACTCTTTTCTGAAACGTTGACTCTCCTGCCCCTCGGATACTGCTGTGCTTTATCCAGCGTCATGTTTTTTGACTCTGACAAAGGCATTGTTTGAGGACTAACAGGTTAGACTGATGGCTGGCCAGTGATTGAAGCTACAGGTGGGTGTTGGGCTTAAGGGCCAAAGGCCTTCTCCATCCCTGGAACTCAGTCCAAGTAAGTGCCATTTTCTAACAAGCACAGAACCTAGACAAATTGATGACTAGATATTCTGATCTCTTCATTAGGAAGTCCTGACATAGTTCATTAACTCCTCAGAAAGGGGATGATCCATTGTTTCCTAGACTTGTTGGGTGGCCATGTGATCAGCACAGCAGATTTTCCATCAACACATTTTTCAGCTCTGATCTCCAGCATCTGCAGTCCTCACTTTCTCCTGGCTATGTGATCGGTCAGTCATTCTTTTCAAACATCGGGGCTCACATGTTATACGGAAAATACTGACCACCCACCAGAGGTGTTCCTGGGAACCCTACAGTTAGAGTCATAGAGTCATCGAAATGTACAGCGTGGAAACAGACCCTTCAGTCCAACTTGTTCATGCCTTCTTCACTATCCTATCGACCTGTGACTCCAAGGTCTCTTTGTTTAGCAACACTCCCGAGGACCTTACCATTAAATGTATAAGTCCTGCCAAGATTTGCTTTCCCACTTGATTTGATTTTACTTATTGTAGTCATATGTACCTAAGTACAGTAAAAAGCTTTGTTTTGTGAGAAGTGCAGGGAGCTCAGAGCAAACAAAGACATACAGAGGTGTTTAGACAGAGTGAGTTTTACAGGTTACAGCTGCACAGGAGGTGCACAAATTCAGATTAACATTATTTGAAGTTAGAGAGGCCCATTCAGCAATCTAATACTGGCAGGGAAGAAACTGTTCTTGAAATTTTTGGTGCATGCGTTCAAACTTCTTTTGCCTGACAGAAGAGGTTGTAGGAGAACATTTCTGGGGTGGGATGGGGTCTTTGATGGTATTGGCTGCCTTTCCATGGTGATGAGAAATGTAGATGGAGTCCATGGATGGGAAGTCGGCTTCTATGATGGTCTGGGCTATGCACACCACCTTCTGTAGTTTCTTACAGTCCAGGGCAGAGCAGTTGCCATACCAGACTGTTATGCACCCAGACAGTATACTTTCTATGGTGCAACTGTAAATCTTGGTAAGGGTCCTTATGGACATGCCAGATTTCCTGAGCCACCTGAGGAAGAGGTGCGTTGTTGGGCCTTCTTGACCATCGCACCTACCCAAGAGATCCAGGACAGATTGTCAGTTATTGTCACTCTGATGAACTTGTTGCTCTCAACTCTCTCCACCTCAGCTCCTCCTTTCTTCCTTTAGTTTTGCTGACTTGGAGAGAAAGGTTGTTCTCATTGCACCATTAGACCAAGCCATTTACCCACTTTGCTCCTGCCATCAGACCAGAGGGTATATGTTAATCTTCAGTTTCCCATTTGCCCAGCCTTCTGATGCAACTGAGCCCCAGGTAAGCCTGAATCTCACAGACAGCTGGCTGTGAAAACACAAGCAGTCATTTATCCAACAGCTTCTAAGCGTCATCTAATCCTTGAAAGCCAAACTCAAATTTTGTCACAAAATTTCATCGGATTTTGGTGATAGACTATTCGACCAATAGAGTCAAAGAGATGTACAGCATGGAAACAGACCCTTCGGTCCAACCTGTTCATGTCGACCAGATATCCCAACCCAATCTAGTCCCACCTGCCAGCACCCGGCCCATATCCCTCCAAACCCTTCCTATTCATATTCCCATTCAAATGCCTCTTAAATGTTGCAATTGTACCAGCCTCCACCACTTCCTCTGGCAGCTCATTCCATATGCCTCTCACCCTAAACCTATGCCCTCTAGTTCTGGACTCCCCGACCCCAGGGAAAAGACGTTGTCTATTTACCCTATCCATGCCCCTCATAATTTTGTAAACCTCTATAGGGACACCTCTCAGCCTCCGATGCTCCAGGGAAAACAGCCCCAGCCTGTTCAGCCTCTCCTTATAGCTCAAATCCTCCAACCCTAGCAGCATCCTTGTAAATCTTTTCTGAACTCTTTCAAGTTTCACAACATCTTTCCGATTGGAAGGAGAAGGAATAGACCAATGCTGGGGCATAGACTTGTTCTCTCACTTATTCTACCTGATGGCACTCAATTGCTTCCTTGTGGACATCTTGATCTAGCCTCGCAATGTTACTCTCCTTAACCACACCATGTGGGAGTGATTTTCCCTATTTGAAGTGCTCTCAGGTAAAATTTGTCTTTCTTGAATTCCTTATTCGATTTATCAGGGCCAGTCTTTTGCAGTTGCTGCCTATAACCTTGGGCTTTGTTACACATGGATATTCACATCTTCTCAATCAAGTCCCATCGTCAGTTTAAAGATCTTTATCATTTCAGTTCCATTTACAGAGGAGACAGTACATCTACTGGCGATGGTTCACCATTCTCCTATTTACTGGTTCCTTTGCCAATCCATGCTTCCAACAACTGCATTTAAATAGCACTTTCAAAGGAGTAAATTCTCCTCATGTACTTCACAACAGCATAAATCAAGGAGGAACTGACACCAAGCCAAAAGACCAAGACATTAGGATGGGTGATCAAAGGCTTAGTCAATGAGGTCAGTTTTAGATTGAATTCCTACAGTATGGTAATGACACCAACCCTCCAAAGAGCAACCACCCCCCCATTTACCCCTGACTAATGCACCTATCACTATGGGCAATTTAGCCTGGACAAATTCACCTAACCTGCACATCCTTGGACTGTGGGAGGAAACTGGAGCAAACCTACGCTGACACGGGGAGAATGTTTAAACTCCACACAGACAGTTGCCCAAGGATGGAATTGAACCCAGGTCTCTAGCGCAGTGAGGCAGCAATGCTAACAATTGAGCCACCATGCCGCCCATATTTAGGGAACATCTTCAAGCAGGATGGAGAGAACTATAGAGGTGGGGAAGTTGAAAGAAAGGGAATTCCTGATATTAGGAAACAGGCAGCTGAAAACAGGGCTACCGATATTGGGGGGAGGGGGACATAGTAAAGGGAAGGGAGGAGTGTCCCGTAGAGACAGGAATTGGAGGATAGAGCAGTTGTGGAGGGTTGTAGGGGCTGGAAGGGTTAGCAGTGTTGGTGTTTTGCAGCTATACGAACACGAGATTGAGAAAGATTTGGTGGGGAGAGTTTGCACGAGGGCGATGGGCAGTATGTTCGGACAAGCTTCAATATTAACCCGTCATAGCTCTGATAGACTGTAGGCAGGTGGATAGAATGGAAATGTGGGGCACTGTGGTGGGGGGTGAGAAGCCTTCCATTGATTAATGGCCCTGACCCCAGTCATACTGTCCTGACCACCCAACTAATGCGACTTAAGCTAGGAGCTTGGCCCAATCAGGATTCAGCAATTAAATGCTTTAAACCACTGAGCCTCCAGCACAGTCCACACCACAGATTTAATCTAATTCTGATGTGAGAAAAGTAGACCCTTCATGTAGTCAGTGCTGCTGTTAATCCGATAATAAGTGCAAAGATATTCTAGAAGCACCCCCTCAGGAATTTAAAGAGAAAGGATTACAGTGTAACAGAAGAGAGGATTTATCTAATACAGAGACAATAGGGAGCATTCACTTCTGTTTCTCGTACACTTCATTACCCGTTGTCCTCCTTTTCTGAAGTTATTTCCCCCATACCGGTTCTGAAACTGTCAGCACTGAACCTTCCTCTGGGACCTCATTCAAATGTGTGGTGTTAATTGTCATGGGGTCATCTGTGAATTTCAGGATTATTGTCAATGAGGAACCTGGCAGCCAAATCATTTCTCTCCTTAAGACATGAATGCCACCAGTCAGAGTGTGTGGGCAGTCTTCAGAGTGGAGATGTGGGTATCAATCAGAATGGGCAGAGGAGAACAGTCCAGAGTTCTTGCCTAGTGAAGGCGTGTAGGTACAGTACCAGGGAAGATGGAGTCATGACACCCAGCAAAACCAGTTAGACAGTTTGAAGATTCATCTATGAAACGTATGTCAAGGAGGAAGCAGGTGGAAAATTGGCAAGGCCTTTAAAAAAAATACAACAGTAGCTGAATTTCAGGAGAAATCTTCCCCTGTGTTTTTCATTATTCCTGTAACAGGACACAGCAGGTTAATTGAGAGGGCTATGGTGTCAGCAGACATCTGTCAGGACGGCAGTTCATTTGGCTTTTACGTTTGTCAGCAATCTGGGCAATTTTCCCACCATTTTCGGTCAAAGGCCGAGGCATTATCATGGAGCTTCACATTTTTTTTTAGATTAGATTAGATTACTTTACAGTGTGGAAACAGGCCCTTCGGCCCAACAAGTCCACACCGCCCCGCCGAAGCGCAACCCACCCATACCCCTACATCTACCCCTTACCTACACTACGGGCAATTTAGCATGGCCAATTCACCTGACCTGCACATCTTTGGACTGTGGGAGGAAACCGGAGCACCTGGAGGAAACTCACGCAGACACGGGGAGAATGTGCAAACTCCACACAGTCAGTCCTGAGGCGGGAATTGAACCCGGGTCTCTGGCGCTGTGAGGCAGCAGTGCTAACCACTGTGCCACCATGGAGTGTATCACAGGAGTTCATGTTTACACCTAATTTAGGCCTGAGTTTTAACTGCCTCTTAATTTAATATGCCACAGTTGAATCAATGCAATGGACTAACTGTTCACAGTCCATCATCACTGCATGCAAAAGCATTTGATATAAGAGTAATTTGATATAACTCAACAAACATTGAGGCTAACACTTCATCTGAGTGCTGTGTTTCTGAAAAACCCTTAAAATCAAGGCTCCATCTGGCTCTCTAGGTAAATATGACACAATCCTACCTCTGAGAGAGAGTTCTCCTGGTACGTAGCCAACATTCCAACTAATTAAACCGCATCGAAAAGAACACATTAACTGGTCATTCTCCTCTCCATTTTACAATTGACTGGTCTCCTCTACACTGGGGAGACAAAACACAAAGCCACTGGGTGGCTGTTATGCTCTGCTCCACCCATAAACATGGCCCCAAGCTTCCATGCACTTCATCGTGTCCCAGGATAATATCTCTGTCTCAGGCCTGCTGTGGTTCTCCAGCGAAGCTCAATGCAAGCTGGACAGACAGCTTCTCATCTCCCACCTTACAGCCCTCAGGACTCAACAATCCTTTTGCCAACTTCAGAACGTGAACCCTTCCTTCAGTGTTTATGACCCACCCCCACATGCCTCATCCTGCAGCACCTGGAAACCTTTCTCAGGTGAACAAGTAACTCCCTGATCTCCCCACCACAACCGAGATCAGAGAGTGCATCTGACCCTCCCTGGCCTCTTTGGTTAGGCCACACTCTTCCTAAAGCTGCTGCATTTTGCTTTCTTCAAGGGAGGAATGTAGCCATTCTTAAAGGAAAGAGTGTATCTGCAATTCACAGGTAATTGGAGAGTCCTTAGGGAATGGAATACATGGGAGAAGTGAAGACACATACAGACAGGTGGGTAAGACAGTGCTTAGCATGCTTGCCTTCAGTGTTCAGATCTTTGAGTATAGGAGTTGGGACGTCATGTTGGATAACATTGCCCCACTATTTTCTCCTGAAACAATGGGCACAGATCATTTTGCCACGTTTGGAATTTGGGCTGAGCAGCCATTCTGCATCGGACATGTGACTGAGAATAGGCTGCTCTTCCATTGAGGGCTGGGGAGCGAAGGGTCTTGCAACTGGATACTCTGCTCTTGCTTCCTCTGATATTGACCTACATGGTGCGAGGCAGGGATAAGGGCCAGGGGTGGATATTGTTAATGTTGGGAGATAGTATAAAATGGGAAACATCAACTCTGTCATTAGAAACTATGCCCAATATTGTTAATTATACAGAGTCAGGAGACAGAAGAGATAGTGAGGGGTTAGGTCAGCAGTGGCTGAGGAGTATGGTGACATGTGGATGAGAGGATTAGAGTGACAGGTAGGTGTGGGGTTATTCATTCACAGGATGTGGACATCACTGGCTAAGCCAGCATTTATTGCCCAGAGAGCTGTTAAGAGTCAACCACATGGCTCAGGGTCTGGAGTCACATGTAGGCCAGACAAAGATGGTAGTTTCCTCCTCTAAAGTGCATCAGTGAGCCAGATGGGTTTTTCTGACAATTGACTTGTGGCTATCATCAGAGATGCTTAATTCCAGCTCTTTACTGAACTCTTATTCCACCATCTGCCATGGCAGGATTTGAACCCAGATCCCCAGAGCATTACCAGGGTGAACAGTCCAGCATTGATACCACTGGGCCATTGCCTCCCCATTCACATCCATCTCCAGCACAAACATTAACCAACTTCTCAATGACAGGTGTAATTCCCAACAGAACCATCAGGGGAAGCTGCATTCTGGGAATAAAGATAAAACTGATAACTCTATGGATGTAATTTTAATATTGTGTGCATGCTCGTGAGTAGTAATATGTATCATTTATGCTTTAAAAAAAACAACGGAATGGTTTTTCGGTGTACAGTGTATTCATGGTTATTAATCTGAATTGGCATTTGTTGGGGGTCTGTTCTCAAATTACAGAGTGGAGGTTTATGGGAAAAGAGTGATTTGTCCTGCCTGATGACCTCCTTGTGTGTTCAGGGAAGGTTGATGGGACCCATTGTTGCCTCAACCTTGAAATAGGCTGTCAGGGCTCAAGGCAGACAAAAGGAGAAAAGGAAATGAGAGTAATTATCAATTGTTGCTTAAAGTTTAAATGAGGAGATTTAGTTCTTCATACACACAAAAAAAGAGAGGTTGGAAATGAGGGGGATTAAACTGGCCACCAGCACAATGAAGGAAGGGGTGAGGGTTTACTTGGAGAGTGGTTCTCCTCACACATTGGTATCATTGTTCTTTCACATCATTCTATTATGGCCATTGTTCTATTCAACATTAAGGTTGTCTAAACACAGCCCCTGTAGTGTGTTAGACAGAAAAGGCTAGGCTAAGTAAATAACCATTTTGTCCCCAATTTGTGCACACTCCAGTGTGCTCCAAGCCATCACGTGACTGCTGCTCCGGGGGAACATTCTGCTGTCCAGAATTTCCAAACTGCGTTTCTACTTGGTAGTGTTCAACACCTGGCAATGCCGGCTGGTAACCTTAACCCTCTCCGAATCCCCAGCCTCTCCGGGGCAACAGGCCGGATGAATAAAACTACAATGGGCTTGTGAACATTTGACACAGCATGACCAAACACCAGCACCTGAAGTCCGTTCATCTCTGATTATCATTCTGCTCTTTTACCAGACCTACCTAACAGTGAGGGATGTGCAAGGTAAACACGTTAAACATTTGCGGACTGGGATTACAAGATGTATGTACCAGTAGTGATTCAGTTAGCTATGCTTGAGTCAGGTAGTGGTGAATTCAAGACCTAGCCTAGAGACTTGGTCACAAAATCTGAGTTGAGGCATCACTCCAGTGTGATGTTGAGGGAGTGCTACATTGTCAGAGATGCTGCTTTTAGAGCGAGATATCAAATTGAGGCATTGTCTACCTTTTTAGGTGAATCTACAAGTCTGCATGATTCCATTTCAGATAACTGCAGGATAATCCCTTAACCACGATCATTAAATTGGATGCCTTCGGACCTTGATATTTGCAAATTAGCCTCCATGCTTTAGACATTATAATTGAGATGATACTATGAAAATACCTTACTTGGAACATTCTGAGGTTACAAAGGGCAGGAGAAAGGGATTGAGGTGCAGCAGACGGTGAAGGAAGCAAATAGTACGGTCTCCTTCAAGGTGAGAGGATTTGAGTACAGGAGCAGGGATGTCTTGCTGAACTTATACAGGAGTCTTGGTGAGAGCACACCTGGAGTACTATATGCAGTTTTGGTCTCCTTATCTGAGGATGTTCTGGTGATGGGGGGAGTGCAACGTTGGTTAACCAGACTGGTTCTGGGGATGGCAGGGCTGACATGTGAAGAGGGGTTGAATTGGTTAGGATTATATTCATTAAAGTTTAGAAGGATGAGCGGCATTCTTATTGAAATGTACAAAGTTCTAACAGGACTAGACAGGGTAAAGCTGAAAATGTGTTGCTGGAAAAGCGCAGCAGGTCAGGCAGCATCCAAGGAGCAGGAGAATCGACATTTCGGGCATGAGCCCTTCTTCCTGCTCCTTGGGTGCTACCTGACCTGCTGCGCTTTTCCAGCAACACATTTTCAGCTCTGATCTCCAGCATCTGCAGTCCTCACTTACTCCTAGACAGGGTAAATGCAGGAAGGATGCCCCTGATTACTGGCGAGTCCAGAACCAGGGATCACACAGTCTCAGGATAGAGGGTCAACCATTTGGGACTGAAATGAGGAGAAATGGCTTCACCCAGAGAGTGGGGAGCCTGTGGAGTTCAGCATCACAGAAAGCAGTTGAGGCCAAAATGTTGTTTGATTTTAGGAAGGATTTGGATATAGCACTTGGGACTGAATTAATCAAAGGATATGGGGGAAAGCGAGAACAAGCCATTGAATGGATGATCAGCCCTGATCATCACAAACGATGGAGCAGGATTGAAGGGCGAAATGGCCTATGTCTGCTTCTATTTTCAATTTTGTTCTGGAACTGAGTTGGCGAAGGGAGGGGTGGCAATATCTTTAGAGCCATACCTGTGCTTACTGGGAAATGCTTTCAGGATCCCTGAAGAGGGTCAAATAGCTCCCACCGACTCATGAGAGATCACGGTTCATGACCAATCAAAACAGAGGAGGCTTGTTCACAAGGACTGCTGTCATCTGGAAGAGGTGAAGTTGAAGCGAATGGACCAAAGCGCCCCCCCCCCCACCCCCTCCACCCCGCCAATTCCACTAAACCCTGCGTATACCTCCTGCTCTGCATGTGGCAGAGCCTGCAGGTTATGCACTGGCCCTATCAGCTATTTCACAATTTTTAAAATTCATTTGTGGCACATGGGCATCGCCGACTGGACCAGCATTTATTACCCGCCCCTAGTTGCCCTTGAGAAGGTAGTGGTGAGCTGCCTTCTTGAACTGCTGCAGTCCACCTGCTGTGGTTAACCCCACAATGTCTAAAGGGAGGGAATTCCAGGATTTTGACCCAGTAACAATAAAGGGATGGCGATATATTTCCAAGTCAGGATGGTGAGTGGCTTGGAAGCCAACTTGAAGGTGGTGGTGTTCCCACATATCTTTTGCCTTTGCCCTTCTAGTTGGAAGTGGTTGTGGGTTTGGAAAGTGCTGTCTGAGGATCTTTGGTGAATTTGCAAAATGTTGCAACTGGAATGAGAAACCTCAATCCTAAGGGATAAACTCAGGAGACGAGGACTGGGGCATTGCTCATACAAGGTAGCAATTAAATGACACTACCCATTGCTACCATTTCCATATAACACCTTGAACAATGAATGGAAAGGACCTTCCTGCTCCGACTTTGATGATGTGCATAGTTTTCAGGATCTTAGCAGTTTCCAGTCAGTCACTATTCACAAAGCAGGTAAAGAAACTGTGTATTCCAGAAAGCTATTTTGGAGCACAGGGAGGCAGGGGAAGACAGGGGTGAATACTCTCATCAGGCTGGAGGTGAGTGTGTGGTGGAAGGTGTTACTCATGCATCATGTACATATGCTAAAGGCCACCCCACGTCCCTGTCTATCAGCCATCCCCTGACCTCACCGAAAATCAACTTTGGCTGTCACTGAGAGAGTGTGGAATACACATCAGGCAAAGACAGATAATGGGAAATGTGGAGTCAGTAATTAATGAGAGGGAGGAAATGCAGCACCCAGACAGACAAAGACCATTAGAGCTTTACACTGCATGTGGGAGAAGATAATCTCGGGCACTTAACTCACCAAGCAGCGTGAAAGGAAGTAGAGGAACTCATTCAAGTCCAGTGAATTCATACTTCAGGATTTTCACAAAGAAGAATGGCTGAGTTTTGTTCAGGAAGATCAAAGTGGGTGCCAGCCTTTACCAACTCTCACACATTTCCATTGCCATTGTCTGTGTGGGTCCTGCATTGATGGAGGGTGCTCTGCACTGACAGCCAACAGAATGAGTCCACCCCACATCCCTTGGCTTCCCCTCGCTGCCCTCTGAATGCCTCTTAATTTGTGGAATGCACAGTTTCCCGACCTGCTGTGTGCACAGTGACTGAGCTCTCGATGGAGCTGGATTACAAAGATCATACAATCCAATCGACTGCCAATCATGTGAAGACTGGAGTGTCCTTCATCTGGTGAAGCCTCTCAGATGTAAAAGGGGCTACACAAGGGCAAGGGATTGTTGTAGCTGATAAAGCAGTGTCTAAATGTGGTGCATGTTGATACCCGAATAAAAGCAGCTAAAAGAACAAGCACCATTTTATTCTCAAAACAAAAACAGAAAACTTGGCATGTGTCGAGAGAAAGCAGAGTTAACATTGACCATGTTATTCTCCTTGGCAATTTGCTTTGTTGCCTGAAGCTGCTGAATGACAATTCCACAAGGAAACAGGCACCCTTACGTGGCAGATCTGCAACTTGCATGCGTGTCTTAACAATGACTCAGCTGAGAGGGAGTCATCACTGTTGAATCTGAAGCTGTTCTGACTCAACACCACCACCCCCGGGACTGCCAAGCAGGATCACTTGATAGGAATGAATGGCGGAATTTGATTTTAACGGTGTCTCCCATAGTGAGTTTCAAGGAGAAGGGGAATACATTTGGGCAGGAGGGTGGTCTGTGGAGATCTGGCTTTCTAACTGCCTCCACTCACCAAGGAGCATCAAAGGAAGCTAAGGAACTGATTCCCAAATAGGAAAGGTTTAAAGGGATATGGGCCAAGTGCTGGCATTTGGGAGTAGATTAGTTCAGGATGCCTGGTTAGGATGGACGAGGTGGACCGAAGGGTCTGTTTCTGTGCTGTACATCTCTATGACTCTGATCAGAATTGATTAACATGGATGTTTCCAAAGTTGGAGAGTTTGAGCTACAGGGAGAGGCTGAATAGGCCAGGGCTGTTTTCTCTGCAGGGTCGAAGTTGGGGGTGGTGGGTGGGGTGGGTGGGGTGGGGGTGGGGGGGGGTGGGGGGGTGGTGGTGGGGTAGTTGGTGGTGACCGTATAGAGGGGTTTATAAAATCATGTGGGGCATGGATAAGCTGAATAGACAAGGTCTTTATAGCAGGTAGGGGAGTCCAAAACTAAAGTGCAAAGGTTTAAGGTGAGAGGGGAAGGGGTTTAAAAGGGATCTAAGGGGCAACTCTCAGTGGCAGGAAGTCTGTGGTTGATCTTCCGACTCTGCTGCCAACGGAGAACCTTAAGTGGACAATTAATAGCCAAACTACCCTCCACCATAATTGGGATTAACCCAGGAACTTGCAATACATGGAGTCATAGAGCTGTACAGAATGGATCAGACTCTTCAGACAAACTTGTTGACAATATCCTAAATTAATCCAGTCCCATTTGCCAGGACTTGGCCCATATCCTTCTAAACCCTTCCTGTTCATATACCTATCCAGATGCCTTTTAAATGTTGCAATTGCACTAAACTCCACCACTTGCTCTGACAGCTCATTCCATACACGTACCACCCTCTGAGTGAAAAAGTTGCCCCTTAGGTCTCTTTTATATCTTTCCCCTCTCACCCTAAACCTATGCCCTCTAGTTCTGGACTTCCCCATATCAGGGAAAAGACTTTGTTTATTCATCCTATCCTTGCCCCTCATAATTTTATAAACCTCTATAAGGTCACCCCTCAGCCTTGGACACTCCAGAGAAAATAGCCCAGGCCTATATAGTCTCTTCCTCTAGCTCAAACCCTCCAACCCTGGCAACATCCTTGTAAATTTTTTCTGAACTCTTTAAGTTTCACAACATCTTTCCGATAGGAAGGAGACCAGGATTGCACACAATATCCGACAGTGGCCTAACCAATGCCCATTTCATAGGGAGTCATGGTATTATCAGATTTTCCATGTTGCTCATCCTACATTATGCCCTGAGGCTCCAAGTGCCTGTTAAGTGAATCCTATCACCTTCTTGGAAAAATAGGTGAATAACATGGTCAGCAGAATGGTTTGAGATTTCCTAAAGTCTTACATTTTTTCTTACTTATTTTTTCCAAGACTTTGCAAAGTAATACAATAATCACAAATTCTTTCTTTAAGCCTCCAGAGTCAATTCCAAAAGGCCAGATTCCTGCAATGCAACTTAAACAGACCAACATAGAAATAAGTTCTGATTCATTCAGCCATTTAAATACTGTGGCTACAAGAACAGGTCAAAGGATGAGAATTTTGTGGTGGGTATCTCGACCCCTTGTCTCCCTGAGGCCTGACCATCATTTCCAACCCACAGGTCAGAAGCTGGACAACATCCAGGCCAAAGCTTCCTGCTTGATTAACACCCCATTCACGATCTTCAATATCCACTCCATCCACCATTGATGCACAGTGGCTACAGTGTGTATTGTCGACAGGATGCCTGGCAGCAACTCACCAAGCTTCCTGAATAGCACCTTCCAAAGCCATGGCCACTACAACCTAGAAGGACAAGGGCAGCAAATCCATAGGGATACCACCAACTGCAACTTCCCCTTCCAGCATCACTGAGCTGGAACTGTATTTCCATTCCTTCATTACAGCTGGGTTAAAATCTGGAACTCCCTTCCAAACAACATTGTGGATGCCCTATTTCAGATTTACGGACATGAGTCAGGAAGGCAGCTTATCTCTACCTTTTCAATGGCAATTAGTGATGGGTCAAGACATTCTACACTTGCCAGCAATGCCCTGATCCAAAGAACAAATAATAATAAACACATTTGCATTCTGCTTTGTGCAATGGCAGGGTGGCTCAGTGGTTAACATGGCTGCCTCACAGCTCCAGGGAGCTGGGTTCGATTCCAGATTCAGGTGACTGGGCGGAGTTTGCACATCTTCTGTGTCTGTGTGGATTTCCTCCCAAAAGGTGTGTAAGTTAGGTGGATTGACCATGGGAAGTGCAGGGGCGGGATACGCCTGAGTGTCAGTGTAGGCCTGATGGGCTGAATGGCCTGTCCCCACACTGTGGGGATGCTATTAGTCTCACTCTGTCCAAAGGAAGCAGTATTGTACTGTCATGTCCAGTGGTTAGCACTGCTGCCTCACAGCGCTGGAGACCCGGGTTCAATTCCCGCCTCAGGCGACTGACTGTGTGGAGTTAGCACGTTCTCCCCGTGTCTGCGTGGGTTTCCTCCGGGTGCTCCGGTTTCCTCCCACAGTCCAAAGATGTGCAGGTCAGGTGAATTGGCCATGCTAAATTGCCCGTAGTGTTTGGTAAGGGGTTGATGTAGATGTAGGGGTATGGGTGGGTTACGCTTCGGCGGGGCGGTGTGGACTTGTTGGGCCGAAGGGCCTGTTTCCACACTGTAAGTAATCTAATCTAATCTAATCTAATCTAATACTTGGGTTGAGGACTATGTAACAGCTTGTTATTTTCTACATTTATCCTGCAGGGTTTAATTCAGAGCAATACACACATTACAGGCTCCTCCTGCCCAATCGGCATCTGAAAAGTCTCCACTCCTTCAATGCCATCGCATTGTGCTCCCTGCTATTGGTCCCCATGCCTTCATTTGTCTCTCCTCCAACCAATGGGATTTTCCTTCCCAAATCTCTCTGCGCCCCTCCCACTCGCTTTCCTCCTCACCTTGCACCAAGCTTTGTTCACCTGCCGCAGTGTCACCTTCTGTCAAATCACTGTCCTGCAGAGTGCCCTGAGATGCTCCATCCCGTGAAGGACATTATCAAAATGCAGAGCTGTTTTCTTACTGTGCTGGTGCTGCTGATCCGGAAACTTCAATGCATTGGCAGACTGGGTATTCCCGGGTAGCTTTCCTGTAAATGTCAGGGGATAATGAATACGTATGGATTAGAAACCAAACTGACCATATGGTCCCTTCAACCTGTTTCCCCATTCAATAAGATCATGGTTGATCCATTTGTGTTTTGAATTCCTCATTTCAACCGACCCACTAACCCATTTTCTCTCTCTTAGCTCTTATGAGTCCTGATTCAGCTTTCTTCCTTCCCAGCCTGCTGTTCTCTCCTTGTCACTTCCATATCTCTCTCTCGCTAGCCTCTGTCTCCACCTATCTAGTCCCCATCATCTCCTCCCCACTTAGGCTTTGGCATAAATCCCAGTTATTCTGAGCTACTAACAGTTCTGATGAAGGGTCACTGGATTCGAAAAGTCAACTCTGCTTTCTCTCCACAGATACTGCCAGACCTGCTGAGTTTCTCCAGCAAAGTCTGTTCTTGCAGCAGGCTATTTCCGAGCTTTATTCTGGATCTCTGAGCCTGGCTTCTGACTTCTCCTCATATCTCCCAGAGGAATGTTGGTGCAAGTTGGTAGGATCCATCTGACAGCAAACACTGAATTATTACAGAGCATTCTGCCCATTGTTCTGTCGATATTATGTAGTGCCAATCTCCTGCCTTTTCCCTATATTTCTGCAAACTACTTGCTATTCACGGGATGAGTGTTGCTGGCTAGGCATTTATTGCCCATTCCTAATTACCCAGAGGGGCAGGAGAGGTCAATCACATCACTGTGGGTCTGGAGGCATGTGTCAGCCAGGCCAGGTAAAGATGGCAAGTTCCTCATCTAAAAGAGACGTTAGTGAAGTAGATGGGTTTTTCCTGACACGGGATTCCTGGCCACTATGAGATTCATAATTCCAGATTTTTATTGGATTCAAATTCCACCATCTACCATCGTGAGATTTGAACTTGTGTGCCCTGAAGCGTTCCCTGGTTCTCGAGGTTAACAGTCCAGTGATAAGACCAATAGGCTGTATCCAAAACAAAACCAGCTAATGCCCTCTTGAATGCCTCAAGTGAACCTGGCCCCACCACATTTCCTGACAGTCTGGATCTATACTTGATGGAGTTTAGAAGGATGAGGGATGATCTGATTAAAATGTACAGAATACTGAATGGCCTGGACAGAGTGGATGTTGGGAAGATGTTTCCCTTGTTAGGACAGACGAGGACCCAAGGGCACAGCCTGAGAGTAAAGGGAAGATCTTTTAGAATGGAGATAAGGAGATACTTCTCCAGCCAGAGTAGTGAATCTATGAATTCACTGCCACAGAAAGCTGTGGAGGCCAGGTCATTGAGTATATTTAAGACTGAGGTAGGTTCTTGGGTATCAAAGGGATCAAGGGTTACCGGGAGAAAGCAGCAGAATGGTATATGAGAAACTTATCAGCCATGATTTAAAGGCGGAACAGACTCGATAGGCTGAATGGCCTAATTTCTGCTCCTATGTTTTATGGTCTTGTCCATTCCACACCGTAACTATTTATCAAATGTAAACTCTGTGGGAAGCTAGGGAAGTGATTGCTGGGTGAGATGCCCGCAAACTGGAGGTTGACTGATGTGGTATCACTATTTTAAAAAGATGGGAAGGACAAGCCAGGGAACTATAGACCAGTGAGCCTGACATCGATGGTGGGCAAGTTGTTGAAGGGAATAATGAGGGACAGGATGTACATGTATCTGGAAAGGCAAGGACTGATTAGGGATAGTCAACATGTGCATGGGAAATCATGTCTCATGAACTTGATTGAGTTTTTTGAAAAAGTAACAAAGACGATTGATGAGGGCAGAGTGGTATATGTGATCTATTTGGACTTCAGTAAGGCGTTGGAGGAGAAAGTGAGGACTGCAGATACTGGAGATCAGAGCTGAAAATGTGTTGCTGGAAAAGCGCAGCAGGTCAGGCAGCATCCAAGGAGCAGGAGAATCGACGTTTCGGGCATGAGCCCTTCTTCAGGAATGAAGAAAGTGTGTCCAGCAGACTAAGATAAAAAGTAGGGAGGAGGGACTTGGGGAGGGGTGTTGGAAATGCGATAGGTGGAAGGAGGTAAAGGTGAGGGTGATAGACTGGAGTGGGGGTGGGGGCGGAGAGGTCAGGAAGAAGATTGCAGGTTAGGAAGGCGTTCGACAAGGTTCCTTATGGGAGACCGGTTAGCAAGGTTAGATTCATGGAATGCAGGGAGAACTCGCCATTTGGATACAGAACTGGCTCAAAGGTAGAAGACAGAGGGTGGTGGTGGAGGGTTGTTTTTCAGACTGGAGACCTGTGACCAGTGGAGTGCCACAAGGATCAGTGCTGGGTCCTCTACTTTTTGTCATTTATATAAATGATTTGGCTGTGAGCATAAGAGATACAGTTAGTAAGTTTGCAGATGACACCAAAATTGGAGGTGTAGTGGACAGCAAAGAAGGTTATCTCAGATTACAACAGGATCTTGATCAGATGGCCAATGGCCTGAGGAGTGGCAGATGGAGTTTAATTCAGATAAATGTGATGTGCTGCATTTTGGGAAAACAAATCTTAGCGGGACTTATACACTTAATGGTAAGGTCCCAGGGAGTGTTGCTGAACAAAGAGACCTTGGAGTGCAGGTTCATAGCTCCTTGACAGTGGAGTTGCAGGTAGATAGGATAGTGAAGAAGGCATTTGGTATGCTTTCCTTTATTGGTCAGAGTATTGAGTACAGGAGTTGGGAGGTCATGTTGTGGCTGTACAGGACATTGGTTAGGCCACTGTTGGAAAATTGTGCGCAGATCTAATCTCCTTCCTATTGGAAGGATGTTGTGAAACTTGAAAGGGTTGAGAAATAATTTACAAGGATGCTGCCAGGGATGGAGGATTTGAGCTACAGGGAGAAGTTGAATAGCTGGGGCTGTTTCCCCTGGAGTGTCGTGGGCTGAGGGGTGACCTTATAGAGGTTTATAAAATCATGAGGGGCATGGATAGGGTAAAAAGGCAAAGTCTTTTCACTGGGGTGGGAGAGTCCAGAACTAGAGGGGCATAGGTTTAGGGTGAAAGGGGAAAGATGTAAAAGGGACTTAAGAGGCAACGTTTTCATGAAGAGGGTGGTACTTGTATGGAATGCACTGCCAGAGGAAGTGGTGGAGGCTAGTACAATTACAACATTTAAAAGGCACCTGGATGGGTAAATGAATAAGAAGAGTTTAAAGGAATATGGGCCAAATGCTGGCAAATGGGACTAGATTGGATTGTGATATCTGGTTGGCATGTATAAGTTGGACCGAAGGCTCTGTTTCTGTGTTGTACAGCTCTATGACACCACAAATAATAAACTGGCTACTTCCTACCTGCTGCCCTCTTCCCTCCAAAATCACAGAAATCCTCAGTGGTGTGTATTGTAAGTGGTGCAGACTATTTCCTGTTACTATGGTGGCTGTACTTTACGACAGCTCTAATTTCTCCACAGGAAGGTGTTAAAGTGATACTGGGCCTGGGAAGAAAGATTGACACAAGGGGGGACTGGCTGGAAACCCTCAAAGATGTGAAAGCAACTAATGTGTGACACTGCCAGTGATAGAAGTTAATCTTTCACACATAACCGTAAGGTGAGAGACATTTTAAAGTTTATTGCAGAAAAATGCTTTTTGAAAAGAGCAGCAAGTGAGAGACAGCTGATGACACTACACTGGGCTTGTGTTGCTGATCTGGGAACTTCAAATGAATTGGCAGACTGTGTATTCCCGGGTAGCTTTCCTGTCAGAGTCAGGAGATGATATGCATGCACTGATTAAAATCTCAAGGTTTCCCCATTCAATATGATCTGTTTGTGTTTCAAATTCCACATTCCCATCCTCCTGCAATGCCTGTGATTCTTTTGCTTCACAAGATTTATCGTCCTGCCTTAAAAATACTCAATGGCTCTACCTCTACTGCATTCTGAGGCAGAGATACCCCACACCCGTCACACATCCTTCCAAGAGAAATAAAAACCTCCTCATCTCTGTCCTAAAAGAGAAACCATTAAAGTATAAAACAGCGTCTCCTAGTTCTGGACTCATCCACAAGAGAAAGTAGAGTTGCAGGTAGATAGAATGGTGAAGAAGGTGTTTGGTATGCTTTCCTTTATGGGACAGAACATTGAGTATAGGAGTTGGGAGGTCATGTTGCGGCTGTACAGGACGTTGGTTAGGCCACTTTTGGAATATTGCGTGTAATTCTGGTCACCTTGCTATTGGAAAGATGTTGTGAAATTTGAAAGGGTTCAGAAAAGATTTACAAGGATGTTTCTAGGGTTATAGGGAGAGGCTGAACAGGCTAGGGCTGTTTTCTCTGGAGCATCGGAGGCTGAGGGGTGACCTCATAGAGGTTTACAAAATCATGAGGGGCATGGATAGGGTAAATAGGCAAAGTCGTTTCCCTGGGTGGCAGAGTCCAGAATAAGAGGGCATAGGTTGAGGGTGCGAGGGGAAAGATATAAAAGAGACCTAAGGAACAACTTTTTCATGCAGACGGTGGTGCATGTGTGGAATGAGCTGCTAGAGGAAGTGGTGGAGGCTGGGACAATCGCAACATTTAAAAGGCATCTGGACGGGGACATGAATAGGAAGGGTTTGGAGGGATATGGGCCAGTTGCTGCAGGTGGGACTAGATTGACTTGGGGTATCTGGTCGGCATAGAGATGTACAGCATGGAAACAGACCCTTCAGTACAACCTGTACCATGCCGACCAGATATCCCAACCCAATCTAGTCCCACCTGCCAGCACCTGACCCATATCCCTCCAAACCCTTCCTATTCATATACCCATCCAAATGCCTCTTAAATGTTGCAATTGTACCAGCCTCCACCACATCCTCTGGCAGCTCATTCCATACAGGTACCACCCTCTGTGTGAAAAAGTTGTCCCTTAGGTCTCTTTTATATCTTTCCCCTCTCACCCTAAACCTATGCCCTCTAGTTCTGGACTCCCCCACCCAGGGAAAAGACTTTGTCTATTCATCTTATCCATGCCCCTCATAATTTTGTAAACCTCTATGAGGTCACCCCTCAGCCTCTGACGCTCCAGGGAAAACAGCCCCAGCCTGTTCAGCCTCTCTCTATAGCTCAAATCCTCCAACCCTGGCAACATCTTTGTAAATCTTTTCTGAACCCTTCCAAATTTCACAACATATTTCCGATAGGAAGGAGACCAGAATTGCACGCAATATTCCAACAGTGGCCTAACCAATGTCCCGTACAGCCGCAACATGACCTCCCAACTCCTGTACTCAATACTCTTGACCAATAAAGGAAAGCATACCAAACACTTTCTATCTACCTGCGACTCCACTTTCAAGGAGCTACAAACCTGCACTCAAAGGTCTCTTTGCTCAGCAACACTCCCTAGGATCTTACCATTAAGTGTATAAGTTCTGCTAAGATTTGCTTTCCCAAAATGGAGCACCCCGCATTTATCTGAATTAAACTCCATCTGCCACTCCTCAGCCCATTGGCCTATCTGGTCCAGATCCTGTTGTAATCTGAGGTAACCATCTTCGCTGTCCACTACACCTCCAATTTTGGTATCATCTGCAAACTTACTAATTGTACCTCTTATGCTCGCATCCAAATCATTTATGTAAATGACAAAAAGTAGAGGACCCAGCACCGATCATTGTGGTACTCCACTGGTCACAGGCCTCCAGTCTGAAAAGCAACCCTCCACCACCACCCTCTGTCTACCTTTGTGCCAGTTCTGTATCCAAATGGCTAGTTCGCCCTGTATTCCATGAGATCTAACCTTGCTAATCAGTCTCCCATGACGAACCTTGTCAAACGCCTTACTGAAGTCCATATAGATCACATCTACTGCTCTGCCCTCATCAATCCTCCTTGTTACTTCTTCAAAAAACTCAATCAATTTTGTGAGACATGATTTCCCATGCACAAAGTCATGTCGACTATCCCTAATCAGTCCTTGCCTTTCCAAGTACATGGACATCCTGTCCCTCAGGATTCCCTCCAACAACTTGCCCACCACCGAGGTCAGGCTCACTGGTCTATAGTTCCCTGGCTTGTCCTTACCACTCTTCTTAAACAGTGGCACCACGTTTGCCAACCTCCAGTCTTCCGGCACCTCACCTGTGACTCTCGTTGATACAAATATCTCAGCAAGAGGCCCAGCAATCACTTCTCTAGCTTCCCACAGAGTTCTCGGGTACACCTGATCAGGTCCAGGGGATTTACCCACCTTTAACTGTTTCAAGACATCCAGCACTTCCTCCTCTGTGATCCGGACATTTTGTAAGATGTCACCATCTATTTTCCTACAGTCTATATCTTCCATATCCTTTTCCACAGTAAATACTGATGCAAAATATTCATTTAGTATCTCCCCCATTATCTGTGGCTCCACACAAAGGCCGCCTTGCTGTTCTTTGAGGGGCCCTGTTCTCTCCCTAGTTACCCTTTTGTCCTTAATATATTTGTTAAAACTCTTTGGATTCTCCTTAATTCTATTTCCCAACACTATCTCATGTCCCCTTTTTGCCCTCCTGATTTCCGTCTTAAGTATATTCCTACTTCCTTTATACTCTTCTAAGGATTCACTCGATCTATCCTGTCTATACCTGACATATACTTCCTTCTTTTTCTTAACCAAACCCTCAATTTCTTTAGTCATCCAGCATTGCCTATACCTACCAGCCTTCCCTTTCACCCTGACAGGAATATACATTCTCTGGATTCTTGTTATCTCATTTCTGAAGGCTTCCCATTTTCCAGCCATCCCTTTACCTGCGAACATCTGCCTCCAATCAACTTTTGAAAGTTCTTGCCTAATTCTGTCAAAATTGGCCTTTCTCCAATTTAGAACTTCAACTTTTAGATCTGGTCTATCCTTTTCCATCACTATTTTAAAATGAATAGAATTATGGTCGCTGGCCCCAAAGTGCTCCCCCACTGACACCTCAGTCACCTGCCCTGCCTTATTTCCCAAGAGTAGGTCAAGTTTTGCACCTTCTCTCGTAGGTACATCTACATACTGAATCAGAAAATTGTCTTGTACACACTTAAGAAATTCCTCTCCATCTAAACCTTTAACACTATGGCAGTCCCAGTCGATGTTTGGAAAGTTAAACTCCCCTACCATAATCACCCTATTATTCTTACAGATAGCTGAGATCTCCTTACAAGTTTGTTTCTCAATTTCCCTCTGACTATTGGGGGGTCTATAATACAATCCCAATAAGGTGATCATCACTTTCTTATTTCTCAGTTCCACCCAAATCCCAAATAACTTCCCTGGATGTATTTCCGAGAATATCCTGTTTCAGCACAGCTGTAATGCTATCCCTTATCAAAAATGCCACCACCACCCACCCCCCACCCCCCCCCCCGCCCCACCCCCCTCATCTCCCGCCTTCCTTTCTATCCTTCCTGTAGCATTTGTATCCTGGAACATCAAGCTGCCCACCCAGTCCTGCCCATCCCTGAGCCATGTTTCTGTAATTGCTATGATATCCCAGTCCCATGTTCCTAATGATGCCCTGAGGTCATCTGCTTTCCCTGTTAATCTCCTTGCATTGAAATAAATGCAGTTTAATTTATTTGTCCTACCTTGTCCGTGCCTGCCCTGACTGTTTGACTCACTTCTGTTCTCAGCTGTACCCGTCTCAGATTGATCTCTTTCGCATAATTTCGCATACACTGTTTTTATTTCAGATTTCTTGCACCCACAGTTCTTTGAAATTATATTACAACATCAACTAGAGAAAATCGGTTGGCTCAGTTGGCTGGATGGCTGGTTTGTAATACAGAGTGATGCTGACAGCATGAGTTCAATTCTTACACTTTCCAGTATTTCAAAAATGTATGGTGGCTCAATGTATAGTGCTGCTATGTTACAGCACCAGGGACCAGAGTTCAATTCCAACCTCAGGCAACTGTGTGGATATTCTCCCTATTTCTGTGTGGGTTCCCTCCAGCTGCTCTGGCTTCCTCCCACAGTCCAAAGATGTGCAGGTTGGTCATGCTAAGTTGCCTATCATATCAAGCGATGTGCAGGCGAGGTAGATTAACCATGGAAAATACAGGGAGAGGAGGGTGGGCCTCGATGGGATGCTCTTCGGTGGGTCGGTGTGGACTCAATTAGCCAAACAGCCTGCTTCCACACTGTGGGAATTCTATACTTTATTCACAAAGAATATCTTTGTATATACAACAGTCACAAATGCACTTTGGTTCTGGACGGGAGCATATCAAGGAAACAAACACTGGAAATTCATTATCCAGACAAACCAGTTCAGGATCCTCCTTCTCAGTCTCACTCCTTGCCTGAGGTGTGATGAGCCTCATGTTAAACTCTCCTCTGGTCATCTCCCGCTAACGAGGGTGATGTTACCCATTAATCAGAGTAAGGCCTCCAAGCTATGACCTCCAGGTACAAGTTGGAGTTCCCATATTTATGTTTGCTGTAATGAGGCGAGTGAGAGTTTGGGGCTGGCCACAAACCACACGCACACAAAAAAGTCAGCTTTAGTGCAATTTGAGCATCTGATGGTGGAGGCTGCCTTGGCTTGACAGCACTGTTCATTACATCTGTTTGGGTGAAGGTGTGAATATTACTCAGTGACTGAGGGGAGGCTGGGTTAGCACCTGCCTCAGTGTGCCAGTGTTTATAGCAGTGAGAGATTCACACTGAGTAGAAACGGTGCTAATTCCTCACACAAAACTGCCAGCCATTCGTGACTGACCTGCCTCCTTTTATTGCAAGTTGTTAGTTACCCACAGCACATTCCCTCCAGACTCTGGTGTCTCTGGTCCTATCCAGCATTGAGTCGATTTTAAAATTCGTGTTCCTGTTCTAAAAGGAATCTAAAAATCCCTCTGTAGTTAGCACATCTGCCTCACAGTGCCAGGGACCTGTGTTCAATTCCAGTCTCAAGCAACTGTCTGTGTGGAGTTTACACATTCTCCCTGTGACTGCGTGGGTTTCCACTGGGTGCTCCGGTTTCCACTCACAAGGGTGTGCAGGCTAGGTAGATTAGCCATGGGAAATGCATGGGGGATAAGGTGGGGGAACTGGATCTGCTGTTTGGAGGGTCAATGCAGACTCGATGGACTGAATGGCCTCAATGCACTCTGTAGGGATTCTATGACCTCGCCTGTCTTCATCTCCATAACTATCTCAGACCTACTCATCCTTCACACACACACCCCACCCCCACCCCGGGATATCAGTTTTCCTCCAACTATGACCTCTTGTACATCCCAGATATCTAATGTTCCATCATTGACAGCTGTACTGTCAGCTGTTCAAGCTTGAGGTGGTAGACTTAATCCACGCTCCCCCCGCTCCGACCCACCCACCAGCAGCCGTAATGCGGATACCTTCCTGCATCCCAATCCTCTTAAATCATAAAGTCATATAGCACGGAAACAGGGAGAAAGTGAGGCCTGCAGATGCTGGAGATCGGAGTCAAAAAGTGTGGCTCTGGAAAAGCACAGCCAGTCAGGCAGCATCCGAGGAGCAGGAGAGCCGATGAAAAGCTTATGCCCCTTGGATGCTGCCTGACCGTCTGTGCTTTTCCAGCACTACACTCTTTGAGCACAGAAACAGACCCTGGACGCTGGACTCCCAATCCACCTAACCTGCACATCTTTGGATGATGAGATGAAACCCATGCAGACACGGGGAGAATGTGCAAACTCTACGCAGACAGTAGCTGAGGGTGGAACCGAACCCGGGTGCCTGGTGCTCTGAGCTTCATGCTGCCCTTCAATAGATAGGAAATAATATGAGTTTGGTAAGATACTGTGAGAGAACTTGTTAAGGTCTCACAATGACAGAACCTTCAACGGCCCAATGCCTCAGACTTAGTGAAAAAACATAAGATTCAGCCCGTTGTTTTTAAGATCTGTTGCTGATGGGTTTTCATAGCATTTCAAATACTAAATTGACTAACCCACCGTGGCTCAGTGGTTAGCAGTGCTGCTTTGTAGCATCAGGGTCACAGGTTCAATTCCAGCCTCGGGTGACTGACTATGGAGTTTGCATGTTCTCTCTGGGCGCTCTGCGTTCCTCCCACAGTCTAAGTGGATTACTTGCAGTGTGGAAACAGGCCCTTCGGCCCAACAAGTCCACACCAACCCTCTGAAGAGCAACCCACCCAGACACATTCCCCTACATTTACCCCTTCACCTAACACTATGGGCAATTTAGCATGGCCAATTCACCTGACCTGCACATTTTTGGACTGTGGGAGGAAACCGGAGCACCCGGAGGAAACACACGCAGACACGGGGAGAATGTGCAAATTCCACACAGATAGTTGCCAGAGGCGGGAATTGAACCCAGGTTTCTGGCACTGTGAGGCAGCCGTGCGAACACTGTGCCACCATGCCGTCCAAATTGGCCATTCTAAATTGCCCATAGTGTTAGGTGTATTTGTCAGAGGGAAATTGGTCTGGGTAGATTACTCATTGGAGGGTTGGTGTGGACTTGGGCTGAAGGACCTGTTTTCACACTGTAGGGATACTAATCTTAAAAAAGCCTTTAATTCAAGGTTGCAGGTCCAGGTTCTTTCTGATTCTGCAATAGTCTGATCCAAGGTGAGGGTTAGAGCTGAACATCAGAAACCCACACACCTTCCAGCCCTTGGCACCCAGGCTGCTATTATAGAAAAGCACTACAAAAGCCTGTGGGAAAGATTCCATTAAAATGTACTGGGTAACCCACTGACAGGAAGGGGCAGAGTAATTGCTGAGTCTGCGTGGGGTGGGGGTGGGAGAGTCAAATTCACATTGTCCTGTCTCCATTGAGAGTCAGGAAATTAGTATAAAATGTATTACTGCTCCTAAGCTCAGCTTCTTTTCTCACTTATGCAATCAGGAAACTGGCTGGACCTAAAACACACAAATACTACTTCCACCACCCCCACCTCCAATGCCAGTGATTAGAATGTAAATCGTCTTCACACGCATTAGTGCTGAGTGCCCGAGGCAGTTAATTGATGATTATTATGGAATTCAGTTTTTCTCAAAGTGCTGAACAAGGATCAGGGACAGCGGTCATGGATCCTTGTTTCAAGGGTTCATTGACTCAAAGGCATTTTGAAACTTCAGTGAAAATTAGGTTCAATGATAGCAGCCTCTGTGAGACCATGTCCCAATGTTAAATCTAACACAGCAAGGTAGGAGCACACACAAATACCAACAGTCCCTATAATTCCAGGAAAAAGGAGGCAGATTAAGGCCAGATCACAGACAGGGAGTTGTTGCAGAGACACATGCCTCCTCGATTCTGACCTAAAGATATACAAATAGATAGATATACAAATAGACATAGAGATGTACAGCATGGAAACAGACCCTTCGGTCCATCTCCACCATGCCAACCAGATAGTCTAACCTAATCTAGTTACATTTGCAAGCAGTTGGCCCATATTCTTCTAAACCCTTTCGATTCAAATACCTACCCAGCCTTTTAAATGTTCTAATTGTACCAACCTCCATCTCTTCCTCTGGCAGCTCATCCCATCCCCTGTGAAAAAATTGCCCCTTGGGTCCCTTTTCTATCTTTCCCCTCTCACCCTAAATCTACGCCCTCTAGTTCTGGAGCCCACATCCCGGGAAAAAGACCTTGTTTTATTTATCCTATCCATTCCTCTCTATTAAGCAGAAATTGTTGGAGAAACTCAGCAGCTCTGGCAGTATCTGTGGAGAAAAGGCAGCATCACCACTTTGAGTCAGAAGCCCTACAGTGCAGAAACAGGGCATCCAAGTCCACGTGTGGCTCTGATGAGCATCCCACCCAGATGCACCTCATCCCTGTAACTCTGCATTTCCTCATGGCTAATCCACCTAACCTGCATATGGCTGGATAATTTAGGATGGCTAATCTACCTAGACTGCATATGCTGCACAATTTAGGATGGCTAATCCACCTAACCTGCATATGCTGCACAATTTAGGATGGCTAATCCATCTAACCTGCATATTGTTGGACTGTAGGAGGAAACCAGAGCACCCGGAGGAAACCCACATAGACATGGGGAGAATGTGCAAACTCCACACAGACACTCACCCAAGGCTGGAATCCAGGTCTCTGACACTGTGAGGCAGCAGTTTTAACCACTGAGCCTCAGTGTCTGGTGACCCTTTGCAGAACTGTACAGTTATATATAGGATCCCCAATGTGTGAAAACAGGCTATTCGTCCTAACAAGTCTTCACCAACCCTCCGAAGAGAGCATCCCCCTAATTTATTCCTGTAACCCTGCATTTCCCATGGCTTATTCACCTAAACTGCACATCTTTATTTCATACAAATAGGAAAGCACTGAAGTTTCCTATGCAATCATAGGTAGAGAGGAATGGGGAGGCTATTCAGCCCTTGGAACCTGTTCGCACCATTCACTGACAACATGGCTGATTTGCAAACAAATGATATTGATTAAGGAAGGCAGAACAAAGATGAGCCATTCTCAGATTGAAAATTAGCAACGGATTCTTAATCACTTGCTGTTTTTGGAAAAGAGTTTCAAATTTTTAACATCCTGTGTGAAGAAATGTTTTCTTCATGGCAGTCCCAATCTATCTTTCCTACTCTTCCTCAAATAATGGAAGTAATTTATTGCCATTTAGTTCTCTGAATGGATCACCTTAATATCTTAAAAACTTCAATCATTTCACCTCTCTACCTACTTTGACTTGGGTGTGGTCTCCAAACATTCTTTCATGTGAAACAGCATTTATTATCTGTCCCAATTTGTCCTTGAGAATATCTTTGGAGCCACCTTCTTAAACAATGCAGTTAAGGCAGCAGTCCCAGGATTTCAAATGTGACAATTGAAGAACAGCAATGATGTGGAGATGCCGGTGTTGGACTGGGGTGTTCAAAGTTAAAAGTCACACAACACCAGGGTCTAGTCCAACAGGTTTATTTGGAAGCACTAGCTTTCGGAGCACTGCTCCTTCATCAGGTGGTTGTTCCAAGTCAGGATGGTGCATCTACTGGGGATAACCAGTAACGTGTTGCCTATAAGGATGGTGCAATCAGAGATAATCAATCATTTCAAAAGGAAATTGTTTGTGAAGCACATTTGCAGAGTTATGACGAGGAGATTGATGAGGCTTCTTCTGGAATACTATGTCCAGTTCTGGTTGCCCTTTTATAAGAAGGGTATTACCAAGCTGGAGGGGGTTCAGAATAGATTTAAAAAGATGTTGCTGGCTATGGAAAGCTGGTGTTATAAGAAAAGGCTGGATAAGCAGTGAATTTTTCCAGTGGAGCATAGGACATTAAGAGGCGACCTGATAAAAGTTTAGAAAATAAATGAGAGGTATAGATACAGTTAATGGTGGTTGACGTTTCACTAGGATGGGGGGATTTTAAGACTAGGGAGCCCATTTTTTAAGGAAAGAGGAGAGAGATTTTAAAAAGACATGAGGCCAATTATTTTTATATACAGAGGGTGGTTCGTGTATATAAACCGAATGTCCTGAGGAAGTGGTGGATACGGGTACAATTGCAATATTTAAAAGACATTTGGATAAGTACATGACTAGGAAAGGTTTGGAGGGATATGGGCCAGGAGCAGGCAGGTAGGACTAATTTAGCTTGGACATATTTGACATGGACTGTTTGGATTGAAGGGTCTGTTGCCATGCTGTATGACTACAATAGAACAGGAGAATAAGACTAAAATAAAACAAAGATCTGTGGATGCTGGAAATCTGAATTATAAACAGAAATTACTTGATAAATTCAGCAAAGTTATCTGGTCAGCATGGACAAGTTGGACTGAAAGGTCTGTTTCTGTGTTATATACCTCTACAGGTGGTTAGCACTGCTGCCTCACAGTGCCAGAGACCCGGGTTCAATTCCCACCTCAGGCAACTGTCTGCGTGGAGTTTGCACATTCTCCCCGTGTCTGCGTGGGTTTCCTCCGTGTGCTCCGGTTTCCTCCCACAGTCCAAAAATGTACAGGTTAGGTGAATTGGCCATGCTAAATTGCCTGTAGTATTAGGTGAAGGGGTAAATGTAGGGGAATGGGTCTGGGTGGGTTGCTCTTTGGAGGGTCGGTGTGGACTTGTTGGGCCGAAGGGCCTGTTTCCACACTGTAAGTAATCCCATCTAGACTAATCACTCAAAGCTGGTGACATCTGTGGAGGCAAAACAGAGTTAGCATTCTGAGTCCAGTGAATGTCTAGGAAAGGGGGCAATATGTATATTCGGAGACTTCCAGGAACACAATCTAACATAGAAAACAAGTAACCTTTTCTGTACCCCCTTATAGGGCAGTAAGACTGCTTGACTCCCTCTACACAGAGCAAATGTGCACTCACTGAGCTAAATGGCCTTCTCCTGTTCCATAATGCTTCCATATGTTGCCTGCCTGTCTTCACATTCCTAAAGGCTGGAGCATGGTCTAGAATTCTGTTGCCTTGGGCTATCTGTAGTTAAATAGGATGTGCCTGTGATTTGGAAACTCAATGACCTGTCATCACTAGGTGCTAAGTGGTAGTTTGAGGGGCGGGCAAGCTAAATTAACATGCAAGTAGGTGGAGAGAGGAAAGCTAGTATAAATGGCACTGTCAGAACAGTCACTGGCCTCTGCAAATGGGGCTTTGCAGTGAATATGTCAGGATAGGAATCAATCACATCAACACCATGTGATTAAGGAAAAGGTGCCTCAGGGACAACAGTCTGTCACTGTCTGCCTGGGAAAAGGAGCAATCTGTCAGAGTCATACAGCATGGAAACAGACACTTCAGTCCAACCTATCCATATTGACCAAGTTACCCAAACTAAACGAGTTCCATTTGCTTGCATTTGGTCCATATCCCTCTTAATCTTGTCTATTCATGTACCTGTCCAAATGTCTTTTAAAAGTTGTAACTGTACCTGCATCTACCCCTTGCTCACCCCTTTGTGTAAAAAAGACCCCTCAGGTCCCTTTGAAATCACCCGTCCCACCTTAAAATTATGCTCCTTAGATTTTGAACTCCCCATCCCTAGGGAAAAGACCTTGGCTATTCACCTTATTATGCCCCTCACAATTTTATAAACCTCTATAAAGTCAGTCTTCAACTTCCTACGCTCCAGTGAAAAAAGTCCCAGCCTATCCAGCCTCTCCTTGTAACTCAAACCCTCCAGTCCCAGTAACACCCTTGTAAATCTTCTCTGCTCACAGTCTCCTACTTAGCAATATCCTTCTTATAAGCAGAACAACCAGGACTGAACAAGGTAACGCCAAAAAATGTTTTCAGAGATCCCAGGGACACAATCTAACAGACACAACAAATGCCAACACCTCTGTGCACCACCAGTTTTTGGAAGCTAAGAATCCAGGGTTTGTTGGACTGGGGTGTACAAAGTTAAAAATCACACAACACCAGGTCATAGTCCAACTGGTTTATTTGGAAGCACTAGCTTTCAGAGCGACGCTCCTTCATCAGGTGGTTCATCACAACCACCTGATGAAGGAGTAGCACTCCCAAAGCTAGTATTGCCAAATAAACCTGTTGTACTATAACCTGGTGTTGTGTGATTTTTAAACTAAGAATCCAGGGTGCATTCTGGGCCCTAAGCGCCAGTTTCAGATTATAGAGCAACAACTTTGTGGTTCTACATTTTGATTGCAAGATTCTTTTAAGAAAGGCCTGTTCAAAGGTGAAGTTGAGATTTTTTTTATTTCAAAATATACTTTATTCATAGAAATAAATCTTTGGTACTTGTACAATTGGTCATGTCGTTCACTTATATACACATTGCATGTCTTAACATTACAGAGAACAGATTGAATTAATCAAATTTACTGTTATCGTATTTACAGTTCCCTTTATTTACCATCCAGTCTTTTAGTGTTTAGCTGTGGCTTCAGTGGAACCCACCTACTGAGTGGGACCCCTGTTATATGATTGCAAAGGAACCTTCAAGTTGAGATGTCTGACTTGGGGCACTTTGTGACAGGTTGTGAGGGATGCAGTGATTGCAACTTGCATTCGGGAGTGTAGTTCTGATCAATCCACTTGCCAGAAACTTGACTGTCAAAAACACCACGGTACAGTTTCGACAAACAGTTGTGTCATGGCATATGTATATATATATATGATTTATATTTATCATGGCCAAAGAGACAAATTACCTGGTCGCAATGGCATCGCTGTTGGTGGGATCTTGCCGTGCACAGTGTTTCCCAATGCTCTAAACAGCAACTTTGAAATCATTTCACTGGCTGTGAAATTGGGAACTCTGAGGTGGTGTGAACTGTGATGTAAATTCACCATCCTGTCTTGGAAATACATCACCATTCCTTCACTGTCACTGGGTCAAAATCCTGGAATTCCTTCCTTAACAGCCTTTGTGGGTCAGCCTACAGCAAGTGGATTGTAGTGGTTCAAGTTGGCAGCTCTCAAGGGGCAACTAGGGATGGGCAATAAATGCTGGCCCAACACCTACATTCCACAAATAAATAAATCTTTCTTCCTTTAAAAGAGCCTTATAAGAAAAGCAAAGAACAATGCTTCGTATTGCATATGAAACTCTGGGGTCAAGAGTGCACCTTCTTGATAGTCCGGACAGCAGCCAATATGACTACACTCTCAGAATCCCTACAGTGCAGAAAGATGCCATTCGACCCATCAAATCTACACCAACATTCCAAAGAGTGTCCCAACGAGACTCCAACCCTGTAATTCTCATGGCTAATCCACCTAACCTGCTCCTCTTTGGAGCAAACTAAAGTACCCAGTGGAAACCCACACAGACATATGCAAACTCCAAACACACAGCCACCCAGGACCCTAGGACTGTGAGGTAGCAGTGCTCACCACTGAGCCATCGTGCCACCCATATCTTTGCACATTGAGCAGAGAGTCTCCCACAGCTGCTGTCTGTCATTACATCGACAAATGGATTGCCTTTTCATCCCAGCTGTTTAGGGTGAATGCCACAAAAAAAATAGCCATTCTCCAGTCTCCTGGCCAGCATTCCTCTCTTAGACAACACCCTGAAAGGTCAGTGTGTGGGGTCAAACTGGGTGTTGTCCAGGAGACCTGAGGAAATCCCAGCTCATTGAAAGGACAGCACCTTTAATATAAAATATTAATCTCTTAGTAATGCTGAGAAAGCAGGGCTAAGTTCTGTAACTATAATAAGGACAATGGTCTCACTCCAAAACTGAAAAAAAGTCCTAATATTACCAGGATAATGTCTCCAAGTTGGCCTCCCATTTCCTACTCTCCAGTAACTTGAGCTCATTCAACATTTGGATTAGCCATATCCAACTGTACAACAGTCCATTCACCCATCAGCCTGGTATTTATTGATCAACATTGATATCTAGTTCACAAATAACTCATGTTCAATTCCCCCCATGCCCCATGCCTCATGCCTCATGCCTCATGCCTCATGCCCCATGCCCCATGCCCCAAGCCCCATGCCCCATGCCCCATGCCTCATGCCCCATGCCCCATGCCTCATGCCCCAAGCCCCATGCCCCATGCCCCATGCCCCAAGCCCCAAGCCCCATGCCCCATGCCCCATGCCCCATGCCCCATGCCCCATGCCTCATGCCCCATGCCCCATGCCCCATGCCTCATGCCTCATGCCCCATGCCCCATGCCTCATGCCCCATGCCCCATGCCTCATGCCTCATGCCCCATGCCCCATGCCTCATGCCCCATGCCTCATGCCCCATGCCTCATGCCCCATGCCCCAAGCCCCATCCCCCATGCCCCATGCCCCATGCCCCATGCCCCATGCCCCATGCCTCATGCCCCATGCCCCATGCCTCATGCCCCATGCCCCATGCCCCATGCCCCATGCCCCAAGCCCCAAGCCCCATGCCCCATGCCCCATGCCCCATGCCCCATGCCCCATGCCTCATGCCCCATGCCCCAAGCCCCAAGCCCCATGCCCCATGCCTCATGCCCCATGCCCCATGCCCCATGCCCCATGCCTCATGCCCCATGCCCCATGCCCCATGCCTCATGCCTCATGCCCCATGCCCCATGCCTCATGCCCCATGCCTCATGCCCCATGCCCCATGCCTCATGCCCCATGCCCCAAGCCCCATCCCCCATGCCCCATGCCCCATGCCCCATGCCTCATGCCCCATGCCCCATGCCCCATGCCTCATGCCTCTCCACCTCTAACCACCTCCAACCCTATAATCCTCTGAAATATCTGTAGTGATTGGAACCAGGTAGATCTTATTGAAAATGAAATCCTTGATTGGGTGGTTAACCTGGGCCAATCAGGGAGCCCTTGCTGACTAATATAAAAAGGGCATAAAAAAATTAAAATGGCATTAAAAATAAGCACGACCGCAGTTAGGCTGTAGTGTGGGGGATTAAAAAAAGAAAATAAGAAAAGAAAAAAAACAGGAGTGTCAGGGGTTCTGTTCAAGAAAAAAAAGAACAGGTGTGACGAGGGGTCTTAAAAAAACAATAAAATAAAAAGGGCATTAAAAATAAGTGCAGGTAGACAATCCTTTATCCAAAACGCTTGGGACCAGCTGGTTTTCAGAATTTGGAATTTTTCGGAATAAATAAATTAAAAGTTCAGAATAAGTGACAGTTCAATGCTGAAATTTTAAAAAAATCTTACCAAACAAGCTGACTCACTGCGAGTACTACGGACCCTGAGACAGAATTCACTGGCAGGAATGGCTTCAGCTACCTGGGCTCAAATGTGTGGAAGATGTTCATCTCTGAACATCTCCCTCTTCCTGTCCACCTTGAAGCTTCTGCCAAGACCTGTGTCAATTCTTATCTGAATGCCGTCTTATTGGCTAATGACTGAGTGGCCAATTAGCTCAAAAAGAAAATCAAAAAACTGTAGGTGTTGTAAGTCAGCAACAAAAACAGAAATTGCTGGAAAAACTCAGCAAGTCTGTGGAGAGAAAGTAGAGTTAATGTTTTGTGTCCAGTGATCCTAATCCAGAACTGATTGTTTCTAGGATAAGGTAGTTACACATCACAGATGATGCCAGACCTGCTGAGTTTTTCCCACAGTTTCTGCTTTTGGGTTGGTTAGCTCAGTTGATGCCAATAGCATGGGTTCACTTCCAATGCTGGCTGAAGTTACCCTGAAAGACTCTCCTTTTTAGTCTCTCCCTTCACCTGAGGTGTGGTGACCCTCATGATGGCTTTCCCTTGACCTTTTGTTAACAGTTCAAAACCAGGTGGGAATGGGTATCGTTAGGAGGATGCAGGACGATTTCAGAGTATTTGGTTTGGCTGAGTGAGTGGACAAGTACATGGCAGATGGAATACACCATGGATAAGTAAATTATTATCCACTTTGGTAGGAAGAACGGAGAATTTCTTAAATGTTGAGAGATTATTGAAATCCCAAAAAGTACCTGGATGTCCTTATTTATAAATCACTGAAAGCTAACTTGCAGGTACAATAAACAATTAGGAAAGCAAACAAAACATTGGCTTTTATCACAAGAGGATTTGAGCCAAAGAGCAAAGATGTCTTGCTTCAATTTCACAGAAGCTTTGAGAGACTACTCCTGGAGTAGTGTGTGCAATTCCGTTCCCGTTGCATAGGAAGTGCTATACTGGCCATAGAGGGAGTGTAGTTGGAAGGTCACCAGACTGGGATGGTGGGACTATGTTATAAGGAGAGAGGGAACAGACACGGCTTGCACTCTCAAGAAACCGGAAAACTCAGGGGAAATCACGTGGAAACTTGTGCGATTCTTAAATAGAAAGGTATTTCTCTAGGGTGGGGAGAGGTCTAGAACCGGGAAACACCAGAGTCACAGCACAGAAACGGACCCTTTGGTCCAACTCATCCATGCTGACCAAGTTTCCCAAACCAAACTTGTCCCATTGGGATAAACTAGGAGAAAGTTAAGATTGCAAATGCTGGAGATCAGAGTCGAGAGTGTAATGCTGGAAAAACACAGCAGGTCAGGCAGCATGGAATGGATTCCTGATGAAGGACTTATGCCCGAAATGTCGATTCTCCTGCTGTTCAGATGCTGCCTGACCTGCAGTGCTTTTCCAGCATTGCACTCTCGACCCCGTTGGGAATTAGGACCACAATGAAGAGAAATCTCTTCTCTCAGGCGAGAATGTCTTTGAAATTCTCTATCTAAGAAGACTGTGGATGTGCAGTCACTGAGTAAAGTCACCATAATTTGCAGAGGACCATAGGATTTTTCTCTCTTTCAAGAGACAGTTGGTGGTGGTGGTTTAGCTCAAGGGTTATAATGCTGCAGGCAAGAGGTGAGGTTGAGAAGTCAGAACTTTTGTGGTAACCACAGCCAGCCCAGGGATTAAATCGACACTCTAAATATCACTTCTCAATACAAAGTTACTATCCAAGTTAACCAAGCCCCTGAGTCACCTGGCAAGTTCAAAACAGAGATGGATAGAATTCTAACTAAAACAATGACATCAGAGGATTATGGAGATAACATGGAAATGTGACATTGAGGTAGACGATCAGATGTGATCTTAAATGGCAGAGCAGGCATAAAGGGCCGTCTCCTGCTCCTACATTCCCAAGAAATGCCTTGGTCATTCTACTATATAAAAGGCACTACATAAATACAAACTGATGCTGTGCAGTGACTGCACTGTCCAGGTTTGGAGGCAGACCTGACCTCCATTTGTCACGGTAACATTAGGAAAGGCATATATTATCCACCAAAATGGCAGTGTCAGTCAACTGCAGTAAGTACTGGCTGGCATGAAGAAGAATGATGAAGCCTTGTTTCATGGTGATAGTTCATTTGAGATCATTCCCGTATGTCACAGATGTTTATAATTGTCTTTCCTGTGCTCTCGTGCCTTGCTTCTCAGTGGACTTGTCATAATGAACCCTTGACTCGTTCCAAAAACAGCGCAAACCATTACATAGTCAGTTGCTGGGCATTGGTTCACTGATTTCCTGCAGCAATAATTTATTCAATAATCAAAACAGCTGGAACACACAGGAAAACCAATGCTCAAGGGTCACCTTTTGCACGCCTGACGTGCAGTTATGTCCCTGCAAAGTACTCAGATTGGGCTACTGTGGCATGTCCATCCTTCAGATTAGTCACAGCCAATGTCACCACTTCAGGTAGTCTTTAAAGGTTCCAAAGCATTGACTTTGCCCAATGCCCCAGCTGGAACTCTTGCCTAAACCAATGCCAAAAGAGATCACATTGTGTGGTCACCCATTTAAAATTGCAGCACAAAAGAATGTTTTGCTCCATCCAGCCTGTGAAAGCTTGGATTACAAAGAAACCTGTTGGACAATAACCCAGTGTCATGTGACTTCTGACCTTGTCCACCCCATTCCAACACCACCACATCCCAGTTTAATAATAATCCTTCCTCTAACAGGACAACCAGAGCTGCACACGCTTCCTCAAACAGCTACAAAATGTTCCATGACAAGTTGATGGGGAAGCTTTCCATATTTTGTTTGCTCCCTTTGGACCAAAATTGCTTTGTCGGCTCCTGTTTAATTTTGAGTGTTTTATCAGGAGATAGGATGACATTCCCTGGACAGGATTACCAGTTGAATTTACTCAAGTGCAGACACAAAAATGTATAGAATGGAGGTAGATAGAGCAGCATTTTGAATTTCAAATGCTTATTGATTACTCCAAAACAAGTAATCTCGTCAGTACAGTCACTGTAACAATAAGGAGCAGCAGGTTCTGATCTGAGGGATATACTTCTAATTAACTACAGGGATCTTGTCCAGCTGCAAGAGGAATAGTGATCTCCATAATTATGCTCATCTTCCATGTTCCCTCACCAATGTGCAATGCCACTCCGAATTAGATAGTCAACTGTCACTTGGAAGTCCTCACCTTCCCCATTCTATCCCAGTTGCATGAATACAGAGTAAGTTACTTTCTGCTCAGGCTTGTCACTTACAAGATGGTAGCACAGGAGGAGGCAGTGTTGGGCTCCTGTGCCCAGACTTGTCCTCTTCGTCCATTTTTCCCTATCCCATTCTCCTCTTTGTTTTTTCAGTTTTGTTTAGTTTTTGCTCAAACCTACCTGTTAAGGAGAGTTCTTCAGTAGGAAACTGGCTTCAAAGTGTTCCGGAGCAGAGGCAACTTGGCTACAGAGTGGGCCAGCCTGTGAGGTCTGGAGCGGGGCACTGGCAGCAACATGGCGTGGGCTAGCATTGCACAGAGTGGGGACTGTGGTGTAGCACGGAGTGGGGACTGTGGTGTAGCACGGAGTGGGGACTGTGACGTAGCACGGAGTGGGGACTGTGGTGTAGCACGGAGTGGGGACTGTGGTGTACTACGGAGTGGGGACTGTGGTGTAGCACGGAGTGGGGACTGTGGTGTAGCACGGAGTGGGGACTGTGGTGTAGCACGGAGTGGGGACTGTGGTGTAGCACGGAGTGGGGACTGTGGTGTAGCACCGAGTGGGGACTGTGGTGTAGCACCGAGTGGGGACTGTGGTGTAGCACGGAGTGGGGACTGTGGTGTAGCACAGAGTGGGGACTGTGGTGTAGCACCGAGTGGGGACTGTGGTGTAGCTCGGAGTGGGGACTGTGGTGTAGCACGGAGTGGGGACTGTGGTGTAGCACGGAGTGGGGACTGTGGTGTAGCACCGAATGGGGACTGTGGTGTAGCACGGAGTGGGGACTGTGGTGTAGCACGGAGTGGGGACTGTGGTGTAGCACGGAGTGGGGACTGTGGTGTAGCACGGAGTGGGGACTGTGGTGTAGCACGGAGTGGGGACTGTGGTGTAGCACGGAGTGGGGACTGTGGTGTAGCACCGAGTGGGGACTGTGGTGTAGCACGGAGTGGGGACTGTGGTGTAGCACCGAGTGGGGACTGTGGTGTAGCTCGGAGTGGGGACTGTGGTGTAGCACGGAGTGGGGACTGTGGTGTAGCACGGAGTGGGGACTGTGGTGTAGCACCGAATGGGGACTGTGGTGTAGCACAGAGTGGGGACTGTGGTGTAGCACGGAGTGGGGACTGTGGTGTAGCACGGAGTGGGGACTGTGGTGTAGCACGGAGTGGGGACTGTGGTGTAGAACGGAGTGGGGACTGTGGTGTAGTACAGAGTGGGGACTGTGGTGTAGTACAGAGTGGGGACTGTGGTGTAGTACAGAGTGGGGACTGTGGTGTAGAACGGAGTGGGGACTGTGGTGTAGTACAGAGTGGGGACTGTGGTGTAGCACAGAGTGGGGACTGTGGTGTAGCACGGAGTGGGGACTGTGGTGTAGTACAGAGTGGGGACTGTGGTGTAGCACAGAGTGGGGACTGTGACGTAGCACGGAGTGGGGACTGTGGTGTAGCACAGAGTGGGGACTGTGGTGTAGCACAGAGTGGGGACTGTGGTGTAGCACAGAGTGGGGACTGTGGTGTACCATGGAGTGGGGACTGTGGTGTAGCAC
The DNA here is from genome assembly GCF_047496795.1 of Chiloscyllium punctatum. Lineage (NCBI taxonomy): Eukaryota > Metazoa > Chordata > Chondrichthyes > Orectolobiformes > Hemiscylliidae > Chiloscyllium > Chiloscyllium punctatum. The sequence continues at coordinate 9,683,806 of NC_092754.1, forward strand.
AGAGTGGGGACTGTGGTGTACCATGGAGTGGGGACTGTGGTGTAGCACGGAGTGGGGACTGTGGTGTAGCACGGAGCAGGGCTCTGGTGTCACATGGACCGGGACTGTAGCAGTGGAGAAGGAAACGTTAGACTCTTTAAAAGTTCTAATTTCTTATTTTTACCTTTTATTTTAAGATGGCACCTACACATGGCGACCGTACTCACTTTTGACTGGTTTTATATTCAACCTGCGTGACAACAGATGATTCAAGCAATTTAGTGCAGACATAAAGCCAGGAAACTTGTCCTCAGTCAAGTTATAGAGTCATTGAGATGTATAGCACAGAAACAGACTCTTTGGTCCAACTCATCCATGCCAACCAAATATTCCAACCTAATGAAGTCCCACCTGTCAGCAACCGACCCATATCCCTTCAAATTCTTCCTATTCATATATCCATCCTGAGGCCTTTTAAATGATGTAATTGTACCAGCCTGCACCACTTCTTCTGGCAGCTCATTCTATACATGCACCACCCTCTTAGGTCTCTTTTATATCTTTCCCCTCTCAGCCAGAACCTATGCCCTCTAGTTCTGGACTCCCCAACCCCAGGGAAGAGACTTTGTCTATTTATCTTATCCATGTCCCTCATGATTTTGTAAACCTCTATAAGGTCACCCCTCAGCCTCCGATGCTCCAGGGAAACAGCCCCAGACTATTCAGCCTCTCCCTATAGTTCAAATCCTCCAACCCTGGCAATATCTTTGTACATCTTTTCTGAACCCTTTCAAGTTTCACAATGTCCTTCAGATAGGAAGGAGACCAGAATTGCACGCAATATTCCAAAGGTGGCCTAACCAATATCCTGTACAGCCACAACATGACCTCCCAACTCCTGTACTCAATACTCTGACCAACAAAGGAAAGCATACCAAACACCTTCTTCACTATCCTACCAACTTCCACTCCACTTTCAAGGAGCTAGGAACCTGCACTCCAACGTTTCTTTGTTCAGCAACACTCCCTAGGACCTTATCATTAAGTGTATACATCCTGCTAAAATTTGCTTTCCCAAAATGCAGCACCTCACATTTATCTGGATTAAATTCCATCTGCCACCCTTCAGCCCATTGGCCCATCTGGTCAAGATCCTGTTGTAATCTGATATAACCTTTTTCGCTGTCCACGACACCTCCAATTTTGGTTTCATCTGCAAACCTACTAACTATACCTCCTATGTTCAAATCCAAATCACTTTTATAAAGAAAGAAAAGTAGTGGACGCAGCATCGATCCTTGTGGCACTCCAGTCTGGAAAAACAACCCTCCACCACCACCCTCTGTCTTCTACCTTCGAGCCAATCAAAGAGATTGCCTTTGCCTCAAGGGACCCTGAGCAGTAAGTCAAGGATAGCCTCCAATACCAGCTCCAAGGCTTGGACAATGTGGGTCAACAGCTCAGGACAGTCAGAGTCAGGACACTCTCCACATAAAGGGGTGAGGGGCTGTGTCAGGCAGCCTACTACCCTTCTTGACTCTTCCTTCCCTATTGGGAGGCGTTTCTCCCCTGGAATGAGAGATGGGGGTGGGGAGACAGGCTAGGTATTAAGGGAAATAACAGTGGGTGGGTGCAGCTGTTACTGTTGTTGCGGGTGGAGAGTTTTCTGGAGTGATTGGGAGCATGCAGGGTGAGTGCTGTCAGGGGTTGGGGTGGGTGAGAGTGAGGGAAGATGTTGCAGACAACCTGGTGAGAATTGTAGAGAATGAGCCATGGTGGAGTTGGGTAAAGAGATAGAACGAGCGTGAGGTATCAGAGAGAAGATGGTGGCACTTTGTGGCAGGGTGGAGAAAATCATGTACTTTCTTCTGACATATTGCTACGTATTCCTCTCAGACAGCTGAGACTGCACTGACCTGGATGGCACAGTTGGACTAGGCTTAGCATGGTCTAATGTCTTGGCCGCTGCTGGTCCTGGGAGAATGAAGAAGCCTCTCTTCTGCACCATACTGCCCAGCAGGACATCTGGGAGTGCCGTATTCCACCATCTGTCACATCTGGGGCAAATATCAGGAACTGGGCAGGGCAGCTCCAAACTAACTGGGCTTCTCTTGGTGCAAATGGATGGTTGAGAGAGTGGCACTAGAAAAGCACAGCAAGTCAGATAGTATCTAAGGAGCTGGAGAATCGATGTTTCGGGCAAGACCCCTTCATCAGGAATCCTGATGGGTGCTGACTCGGATATTGCCTGACCTGCTGTGCTTTTCCAGCACCACTCTGATCTCCAGCATCTGCAGTCCTTACTTACTACTGCAAAAAGATGGTGCCAACTCCAGCCTTTTTTAAATCCCAGAATATCCTCGCAGTGGGGATTTATGTGGGAACGTTATGCAGTAGGTGAGTCTAGAATTGGATGAGAGGGATACTATAGGGATAGGGTGGGTAGTTAATGAAGCCTGTTGGCTCAGGTGTGGCAATAAAATGGACCAGTCCCTCGGATGAAAAACCCTCAAAAAAAAATTGGCACTTAACTGAAAGAAAAAGGATTCATCCTGTGATTTTTGACAACAATACAAGAATCCCTGATGAGAAAGCCTGGGCCCCAAAAAATTGCACATCAGCACATTTGTTTTGCACACTCTGTCAGGAAAATGAAACACAACATAGGACCTGGCACAGACGCTACCAGATTGACTGAGCTTTTCCGGCCATTTCTGTTTTTGATAGGATTTGTTAAAATGAGTTTACGCTGATAATCCTACACCATAGCCAACTGGAAACTTTTCAGCCAAGAACGACATTATAATCTTAAAACTCAAACTCCAACAAGAATGAAAACTGATTGCTACAAGCCTTGCAATCATGTCTTTCTAAAAATCACAGACACCATAGCTCATATAGAAATTGACAGTTTTGAACCTTTCAGTGAAATCGAAGAGGCTGTTTGAAGGTAGAAATTAGCAGCGATTAAAACCAAGTCTTGAAAATAATGAGGTTGAACTTAATAACAACTAAAAGTCCTTGTGTGTGTTTAAGGCTGAGATCGATAGATTCGTGATTATTAAGAGAATCAACAGTAATGGGGAATGGGCAGGAAAGTGAACATAAGGAGTGTCAGATAGGCCACGATCTTCTTGAATGGTGGAGCAGGCTTGAGGGGCGGATAGCCTACTCCTGTTTCTAATTCTTATGGTAAGACACCACTCCCAAATTATCCTGCAGCCTTCAAGTGCAGTATAAAGATTAGAACAAAGACTAGAACTTTTAGACTCATTTATCTCGCTTAGGTCACTCAATGAGTTCAAGTACTGAGGCTGAAAGATAATTCTCTCCACTGGGGCAGAGTCATTTGTCAACTCAGTGGTCTTCATTCAGGAGATATAGATGAACACAATTGTAATAATTGATGAATATCAGAGTTGAAATGTTCTGCTTTGGCAATAATTGAAGTTTAGAATGGGATTCTCTGAGAAATAAGAGTATTTTCTCTCTTTCTCCTCGAACCTATCTAACATTGGGATTGATTCTTTTCCCACCTGGCTTTAAGTGCATGTTTAGACCTTTAATAAACTCTGATATAATTTAGAATTAATGTTGTCTCACAGAGTCTTCAGTGACTCAACAATCCGATGCTGTTTGGAGGGGTGTACATCACTGAGGTATAGCCCCAGACTGTAATAATGTGCGGGATATTATTATAGAAATATAGAATCATTGAAAATAGGTGCAAGAGTAGGCCATTCAGCCCTTCGAGCCTGCATCACCATTCAATATGATCATGTCTGATCACTCAATCTAAGTATCCTACTTTCTGTTCATGTTCCTTGATCCCTTTAGGTGCAATGGCCAAGTCCAGATCCTTCTTGAATATACCCAATGAACTGGCCCCAGCAGCTTTCTATGGGAGATAATGCCATGAGTACGCAACAATGAGTGAAAAAATTCTTCCTTATCTCAGTCCTGAATGGTTTACCCATTATGATTAGACTGTAACCCCTAGTTCTGGATTTCCCCAACGTTGAGTTTCATAGGATTTTGTGTTTCTATGAGATTCCCCTAATTCTAAATTCCAGTGAGTACAAGCCCAATCAATTCAATCTTTCTTCATGTATCAGTCATCTTGGTTAAATAGGCTCACAGGAAGATGGTAATACTCTCAGTTAAATACTTTACTTTGCAGACAGATGTATTGGTGCTTTAAACTCGTTTAGCATCTTGAGAATTTCTTTCTCAATCTACAGTTCAAACAAATAATTTGAGAGGTGTTATGTTCCGAGATTATAATTCACCAGAGTTGTACCCATGTGTTTGATACAGAGCTCATTATTTATATGTAAGTAAATCCTTTTGATAAGTAGAAAGAGTGCTTTATTGAGAGTGGTACAAAGACCTAAATTTAGATCTCTGGATCAGGTCTAGCTGACCTTAAATCAATATAACATTGGGGTTTAGAAATTCTTTGCAAAGTTAAGATCAAAATCCTCACTGAATGTCCTAACAAGATGACATATTCTATCAGAATTGGACAAGTCTTTCAGTTAGCAGTTCAGGTAATTGATTATATTAGTACACAAAATTCCATTTAGGACCTCCATCAGACCAAGTGATGGGAGATGACACTGATGCAAATAGAGCCATAGAGATGTACAACATGGAAACAGACCCTTTAGTCCAACTCGTCCCAACCAGATATCCCAACCCAATTTAGTGTCACCTGCCAGCACCTGGCCCTTATCCCTCCAAACCTTTCCTATTCATATACCCATCCAGATGCCTGTTAAATGTTGCAATTGTATTAATCTTCACCACTTCCTCTGGTAGCTCATTCCATACACGTACCACTCTCTGTGTGAAAAAGTTGCCCCTTAGGTCTCTTTCCCCTCTCACCCTAAACCTATGCCCTCTAGTTCTGGACTCCCCCACCCAGGGAAAAGACTTTGTCTATTTATCCTATCCATGCTCCTCATGATTTTATAATCCTCTATAAAGTCCCCTCTCAGCCTCCGTCGCTCCAGGGAAAACAGCCCCAGCCTATTCGACCTCTCCCTATAGCTCAAATCCTCCAATCCTGGCAACATCCTTGTAAATCTTTTCTGAACCCTTTCAAGTTTCACAACATCCTTCTGATAGACAAGAGCCCAGAACAGGATGTAATATTCCAACAGTGCCCTGATCAATGTCCTGTACACCCGCAACATGACCTCCCAACTCCTATACTCAATGCTCTGAGAGTTGGAGTTCATAGCATAATTAAATATTTATTTCCAGAACCAGGAATACAAACTATCCAATGAGATAATGAAACAGATACTCCAGATCCACAAAATGCCTTGGTCATAAAGTACATGCAGCCCACAATTGGGAACTGTAGTGATTGGAATGAGGTCGGCCAGGTGGATCTCATTAAGTGTGAGCTCCTGCTTGGCCCAGATGAACAATCCCAATCAGGGAGCCCTGGCAGACAGATAAACAGGAGTCTGAGGGATTCTTCTCATTCTATGGATTGGTTTTGAACTAGTTGGCCAGAGTCCATGTACTGTGCACATGTAAGCAAAGGGTGACTTGGTGATGGGCTACCTGCCTCTGGAGTTATTTCAGGAACTTTAATAAATAGTGGTCAATTCAGTGGGAGGAAGCTAAGAACAAATAATAGGAGTCAGAACATCATATGCTTCTGGGGGCTATGGTTAAGGAGGCAAGATCCTGACAAAGTAGACAACCTGAAATCTTAGTGAGAATCCATTGTCACCAATGTAGGCAGGCAAGAGCTCAATAGCTGTACAGGCACCCCAGACCCAGCCGTCAGGCAAAAGTACATTCATGACCAAAAAGATGAAATTTGCACAGAAGGCAGAAAAATACTCTGTAGAGCAACTCATAATGGAAAGTAACTTCACCTACAACACCATCCACATCAGTGCAGCCAAGGAGATATCAAACCTCACATTCGGTTATACGTTGGCACATTACTCCCAAAAAATCCTCAGTGCAGTTTGGAAGAACAGCAGCTCATCCTCCGTTTGGGAACCCTGCCGCCTTATATAGAGATCAACAATTTTAGAGTTTGGGCACTTTCTCCCCCACCCCTTACACATTCGGACTTGTCATCACATGGCCTGCTACCACTAGGTCCCATTGTTGAGCGCGTTCTGGCTATGTTTGCAGATGATGCAAAGGTAGGTAGAAGGGCAGGTAGTATTGAGGAGATGGGAAGGCTGCAGGAGGATTTGGACAGGCTAGGAGAGTGGGCAAAGAAGCGACAGATGGACTACAATGTGGCAAAGTGTGACGTCATGCATTTTGGTAGGAAGAATAGAGGCATGGACTATTTTCGAAATGGGGAGAAAATTCTGAAGTCTGAAGTGCAAAGGGACTAAGGAGTCCTAGTCCAGGTTTGTCTTAAGGTAAACTTGCAGGTTGAGTCAGTAGTTAGGAAGGCAAATACAATGTTGTCATTCATCTTGAGAGGACAGGAATAAAAGCAAGGATGTACTGAGGTTTTAAGAGACTCAGATCAGACCAGATTTAGAGTATTGTGAGCACTTTTGGGTCCCATACCTCAGGAAACATGCATTGGCCCTGGAGTGGGTCCAAAGGTGATTCACAAGAACTAGCTGAGGAATGAAAATTTTAATATATGAGGGACATTTGAGGACTCAGACTATACCCAATGGAGTTTGGAAGGATGAGGGGCAGTTTGATTGAAACTTACAGAATACTGAACAGCCTGGACAGAATGGACATAGTGAAAATGTTTCCATCAGCAGGAGAGACAAGGATCCTAGGGCACAGCCTCAGACTAAGGGGAAGATCCTTTAGATTGGAGATAACAAGAAACCTCTTCAGCCAGAGAGTGGGGAATCTATGGAATTCATTGGCACAGAAGGCTGGGGAGGCCAAGTCATTGAATATATTTAAGACTGAGATAGATAGGTTCTTGAGTATCAAGGTGATCAAGGGTTACGGGGAGAAAGCAGAAAAATGAGATTGAAAAAAAAGTATCAGCCATGATTGAATGGCAGAGCCTACTCAATGGGCCGAATGGCCTAATTTCTACTCCTATGTCTTATGGTCATATTAGCAGCTATTCATTCTCCCAGGCTATCCCCTCCTTAGTCTGTTCAACTGTTTCTCTTAGGGCTCTACCTCCACCTAACATTTGTATCTTCCTCTCCCCAGTATAAAAACCCATCCTTTTCCCAGCTATAATCAGTTCTGAAGAAGGCTCATTGGACCTAAAATGTTAACTCTGCTTTCTCTCCACAGATGCTGCCTGACCTACCTGAGATTTTCCAGCAATTTCTAAAACCAGTAAAAATCTGAAATGAAGCAAAAAGTCTCCCATCTGACAGTACGGGACCTAAGTGCAAGCAGGAGAGTCAACAGTTTGGACATAATACCTTCATGAAGAATGTGGGGAATGGGGAAGTGGGTTGTGAGGGGTTAGCTTAGAAGGCGATAGGTAAATGCATGGGATGTGATAGTGATAGGTCAGAGCGGATCGGTGGGAAGGAAGATGGACAGGTAGGACAGTTCAAGATGGCAATGCCGAGGTGGAGGGTTGGATCTGGGATGAGATAGGGGAGGGGAGATGAGGAAATTGGTGAAATCGACTTTGATGCCGTGTGGTTGGAGGGTCCCAAGGTGGAAGATGAGGCATTAATTATCCAGTGATAAATACCACTAGACCATTGCCTCCCATTTGTTTCTACACCACGTATTGCTATGGACAGTTCACAACAACACATCTACCCTTACCAAGGTTCAAATTCTTTGTGACATTAGTTCAACACCTCAAACCTCTACCACATATGATATCACACCACTGTTTTTATCAATCTATGCATGTTGAGCCAGACTCTGCAATATCTTGAGATTAAATTGGTTCAAAAAGAAAGTGACATAGTCAGGAAATGCTACTCCACCATGAAAAAACCCTCAAAAACTCAACCTTCCGGATGTCAGCTCGAGACTCCAATGAGGGAAAAAAAACAAACATGAGCAATACATTGAGCAAGTAATTAACATTGTATATCATGGACCTGGGGCATAGAAACATGGTCCTTACAACCACAGGATTGAAAAAGAGTCCATGTTTTGTCATTCACCACTTCTTTGCCCTTAACTATGAGATCTTCCCACATACAGGCAGACATTCTTAAAAGCTTTGACATGGAATCACCTCAAGAATCAGGTCTATTTGGATTTATTTACCATATTTGGCAATGTGGTCCTTCTAATGCTACGTCACAATTTCTCCTTAGACATTACGACGGAGCAATTATTACCTATGCAGCATTCCCACAGACACCTGGGAATCACTAGCCCAAGACCCTCCAAAGTAGAGGAAGAGCATCCAGAAAGATGCAAGCACCTCAAGACTTGCTGTTGGGAAAAATCAGAAGTCAGGCCAAAACAGCACAAGGAGCGGGCTGCTACACCAACTCTCCCACACACGCCTTCGCGCGACCACCTTCTTCCACAGACTGTTACACTTGGTGCAGCCGCATCGATCTGTATAGCCACCTACAGACTGACCTTGAGAGTGGAAGAGTCTTCCTCGTCTGTGAGGGACCACCAATGAATGAATGATTATCTATTGAAGGCAGATAAGACTTGTCAGACCAGTAATGTCCTGGGTGCCACAATACCGCGAGGATGTAAAAGCATGGGAGAGAATGCAGAAGCAGTTTACAATAAAGGTTCCAGGGTTGAGAAGCTTCGGTCCTGAGGCTAGTTTGAAGAAGTTGTGAATTTTTCTTTAGTCGAGAGTGTGGTGCTGGAGAAGCACAGCAGGTCAGGCAATATCCGAGGAGTAGGAGAATGCTGTCTGACCTGCCGTGCTTTTCCAGCGCCAAACTGATCTCCAGCATCTGCAGGCCTCACTTTCTCCTAATTTCTCGATGGTGACAAGGCAGCAAAGGGAAGATCTGATCGAGGTTTTCAAAATTCTGAGCAGGCTGAATCGATTTAATGGAGAGAAACAGTTCTGCTTTGCCAAAAGAAAGAGAGCAGAGACTTAACGTAATTTGCAAAAGTAGCATGGGTGGAAGCAAGGGAAGAAAACTCAGTGAATAGTCAGAGTGTGGAATGAACTGCCTGGAAGTGTGAAGGGGTGGCACAGTGGCTCAGTGGTTAGCACTGCTGCCCCATAGTGCTAGGGTTCCAGGTTCAGTTCCAGCCTTGGGTGATTGTCTGTGTGGAGTTTGCATATTCTCCCCGTGTCTGTGTGGGTTTCCTCCGGGTGCTCCAGTTTCCTCCCACATTCAAAAAATGTGCAGGTCAGGTGAATTGGCCATGCTAAATTGTCCATAGTCGTTAGGTGCATTAGTTGGGGGGGTGGGTCCCTCTTCGGAGGGTCGGTGTGGACTTGTTGGTCCGAAGGGCCTGTTTCCACACTGTAGGGAATCTAATCTAATGAAGGTGAGTTCAATTGAGGCATCAAAAGGAAAATGTGCAAGGGTATGGGGAAAAGCAGGTGATTAGCATTAGGTAATGATGCTCACCTGGTGGGCTGAATGGCCTCTCTGTGCCATAACAATTCTGTGATTTCCTGATAGTATGTTGCTGAAAACTAACATTTACAAATGATTATTTACAAACACTTTGGGTTATGATTGGATGGATAAGTTTGATCAGATGTTTGTTAATGAACATAAGGCAAATAAAAATTTGTCGCAAAATAATGATCACCTTAATGGGTCTTGCACGCTTTTAGATTGGAATTCCAATAAGACATAAGAACTAGGAGCAGGAGTAGGCCGTCTGGCCCTTTGAGCCTGCTCCACCATTCAGTAAAGTTATAGTTTATTAGGCAATTCCTTATTAAAAGTATTCCAGACATAGACAGTGCATACAAGGTGCTAGGAATGTCATATTACTGAGCGCTTCACGCTTCCTGCCGAAGTGTAAAGATCAAACACTATCCAATTGCTTTAAGCCAATGCACAGCTGGATGAGTGGTAATGGCTATTCACTCTAAACTAGGGCAGGTATGATGGTACAAAGGAAAACAAAGAGGACGAGATTTCTCTTGTATTGTCATGTTGTATTCCAATGGGACACAGTTATAAAATTCCCTATGACACTTCAGAATTCCCTAGCATTGGAGTTTATTTACTTTATTCCTGGTGTAAGCACATTAGCTGTGACAGTCAAGAGTATCTACAAAAAGCATTAGTATATACTACCAGAGCTATCAAATCATACATCTGATGATACACCATTGTCTGGTGGAATATTTTGATGATTGTACATTGAGAGCGAGAACTGAGTTAATAGCATGGTCATACCTTTAAATTGGTCTTTTGCAGACTTTATCAAATCAAGCGACACTTCCTGATGTACAATAGAACCCTCAACCTTGACAGACATTGACTCATTTCAAATGTCTTCTATACTGCCAGCAGATCAATGGAACAAAGTTCACAGCCTCAGTAAGATTGCGGATTTCACTAAACTCTAGAAATATCTTACAGTATTTGAAATGTCCCTAGTCAAGGGTTTTTGAAATAAGCTATTCACATGTTTCATTTAAACCCCATTTTGATGGTGATGGACATTCTTTCCTCAAGGACCTCACTCTCTATAAGAGAAAGAGCTCTTGCTGAACTATGTCTCAGATCATTCTTCACAATATATGACCAATACTTGAAACACTGCTTGTTTAGTTCATTCTGGATAGTCTCCTTGCAGTCCCATTGATCAAGCAATCAAAAATCTATTACAAACAGTGAGGAATTTTTAACTTAATTTCCATTACTTCAGGGTCATTGCAGGAACATGAATAAACTTCAATATTATCAGACGACACGTCCCCACTTGGAATCCAATTCCACTTTTAATTCTACTTCCATGATGTACAATTCCCCTCGCGTGGAGGAAGGCACTGATCTGGGGTTCCATCTCAGTCATAAATTGGAGAAACTTAAGCAATATGGGAAGGTTTCGCATAAGGCAAACTGCCCAACCAGTTAGACTGGATCATTGGCAATATTTCTCTTTGCAAAACAGATCTGACATGATCATTGAAGCCTCCAGGTGTTCCAGCTGTGGTCTGGACATAGGTACCTGAATAGAAATACCTTCTAAAGTAGTGACCTGTTGTAGAATTACTCTTGAAAATGTTACATCCTCTGGACTGTGAAATTCCAGCATTGTTTAATCTTATGTTTAATTTTTTAGCAAGCTAATTATAGTTCCTGGTCTGTCATAGAGCTTGGGACCAATGTTTTACAAGTTACTTAGTCAGGGATATTGCGAAAAGAGCAAAACACTTACTGCTGCAAATTGAATTAAAGAATATTTGGCAAACCCCAGGTTGGTTTCAGGCAATAGATCAAATTGTAAAGTCAATGCCAGGATTTTTCTGCTACAAAAACTGGATTAGTGGTGCTGGAAGAGCACAGCAGTTAAGGCAGCATCCAACAAGCAGCGAAATCGACGTTTCGGGCAAGAGCCCTACAAAAACTGCCTGTGAATGGATAACTAACACTGAGTATTTGAAAGTACTTTTGGTGCCTTTTCTACATTAAATACAAAGAACAGTATAGCACAGGAACAGGCCCTTCAGCCCATCAAGCCTGTGCCAACACACAATACATTCCGAAACTAAAAACCTTTTCCCTTTACGCTGTCTATGTCCCTGTATTAGGAGAAAGTGAGGTCTGCAGATGCTGGAGCTCAGAGTCGAGAGTGTAGTGCTGGAAAAGCACAGCAGGTCAGACAGCATCCGAGGAGCAGGAGAATCTATTCCCAACTAATTGTATATCTGTCTAGCCGCCTCTTAAACTTAGATTCTTGCATCAAAACCTTGCAACTTGACCAATCTTAGTTCTCTTTTTGGACTTCACTTGCTTCAGCCTGTCTACTTTCACTGACACATGCGCTGCTTAAGAGATAATTAAAATTTAAAACAAGATTTTCTACTGGAAGTAAGATTGAATTTCCTTTATTTCCCCAGAACCTATTTAACATTGATTTTGGTTCTTTCCATCTGACTCTGAATGACACATTTAGTTTAAATTAAAGTTTTAGAATTTATATTGTCCCACAGTTTTCAGAAACTTGAGAATCCCACTCCTTACTCTATTTGGTAGGGGAGAACGTTATTGAGGGCTAGCTCCCAGACCCTAACAATATCCCGGAAATTATGACGTAGGAGCAGGGTTAGGCTGTTCGCCTCTTGAGTTGGAGAAAGTGAGGACTGCAGATGCTGGAGAGTCAGAGTCAAGAGTGTGGTGCTGGAAAAGCACAGCAGGTCAGGCAGCATCCGAGGAGCAGGAGAACCAATGTTTCAGGCATAAGCACTTCCTGATGAAGGGCTTATGCCAGAAAAGTTGATTCTCCTGCTCCTCAGATGCTGCCTGACCTGTTGTGCTTTTCCAGCACCACACTCTCAACCCACATTCTGCCGATCGAGTCTGTTTCTCGACTCAAATAAGATTGTGGTTCATCTGATAATCCTGAACTCCACTTTCTTGCCTTTGCCCTATAATTTTTGATTCCCCCCGTACTGTTTAAAGGCCTGCAGATCCTTGCCTTGAATGTACTTAATGATGCAGCTTTAAGCTAGTTTGAAAGACGATTAGGAAGATACTAATAATATTGACTGGATTTTTTTCCTTTGGGTAGATCTGGATAAGTCCATTTAACATCTCTGTCTTTCTTGATCTAAAATTAAGGGGAAACATTTGAGGTGTCCTCCTAATCTGTGCTTATCTCCAAAAGGGATAATCCATTATCCCTCCCCCAACCAGCATTCCCTCTCACCCAACTTTCTTCAGTACAACACCAACAGTAAACCTCAGTCATCACCCACACCACATCTGCCAAAAAAGCTCCACCACATGGGCAAAACAACCTCCCTCCACACACTACCCCCCCCAGCCAAAACTCCTTCCTGCGTCATCATTGGAAACAGATTATCAGTGCCGTGTGTAGGAACTTGCTGTGTCCAAAACGACTACCACCTGACATTATAAATTCGTTAGGAGCCACTTTGAGGTGCCCTGAGAGCAGGAAAGGCACTAACTGAATGCATTTTGTCAAGGCAGAGAATCACCAGCCTGTGAGCAAATGCACCCTTTGCAACAAAGTCAGGAGTTTGCGGGGGAAAGAGGGTTGGAATTTGTCTCAATAGAAATCAGCAGCCCACTAAAATAATGGTCAGGTCACCACTGTATGATTCTCCGTGAAGTCTGAAGGGAATAGGAAATGGTGTGATGTACTCTTATCATACATCTTGAGATTCATTCATCGCCGGTCTCTGTTCCTGCTCCTGCAATCATGGGGAAGGTGGTACTAGGCCAGGGAAGCAGTAGTCAGAGCCTTTAGGTTCTCCCAGTGTTGTATTGACATTGCAGTGTTGTTCTTGACTTTCATTCTCCTGTCTGCGTTTTTTTTTAAAGATCAGGATCTGGATATATCATGTCCCACTAAAGGCTTGGGCTGGTTTCTTCACCAACAGCAACACTTCCAGGCAGACAACACTTTGAAAGCTCAGGTTTATAGACAGACAGAGATTGGAGTTGAAAGGCCCATGCTGTTTGGGATACCAGTATTCCCGGAGGCTGTGGGAAGCAGCCCTGGGGTCCAACATAAAAGAGAAGATTCTTGTGCTGTTCCCTGTGGCGATGAAAGAGAAAAGCAGGGAGTGGGCCTGCTAATTGAGAGGATGATAAAGATTATTGCTTCATGGTGATTATGTCTAATGACACGCTAAATGCAAGAGGACAGCGAGTTCCGGGGAAAGAAAAGAACTTGAGAACAGGTTTTCCTAAAACTAAAGTCTCATGTTGCTAAATATTAGTTGCAGTTATCTGTTCTTCAGGACAACTGGCTGCTCTGACAGGTAATTGGTATCTCATTATTGTATGTGAGGACAGCATTCGTGATGGAAATACCAGCTTTTCATACCATAACCCCCTAACCTCTCTCACCCTGACGTCTTGTGCCTCTGTTTGCGTTGCCATTGGTGATTGGGTCATCAGCACCCTAGACCCACACCCTAAATCCATCTGTTTTTGGAACTCCCTCACCAACGTTAAGGTCCTGCTTTAACTCACTCTCTGTTGGTTCATGGGATATAGGTGTCACTATGCTCATACCTTAATGGCCCCTGGAGAAGGTGGTGGTGAGCTGCCTTCTTGAACCAATGCAATCCTTGGACAGTGCTGTTGAGAAGAGAGTTCCAATATATTGGCAGTGAAGGAATGACAATATATTTCCAAGTCAGTAAATTGTGTGACTTGGAGGGGAACTTGCATATGGTGATATTCCCATGTTGCCCTTGTCCTTCTGGGAGGTAGACGTCATAGAGTTAGATATTGCAATCAAAAGAGCCTTGGTGATTTGCTGCAGTGCATCTTGTAGATGGTACACACTGCTGCCAGTGTGTTTCCGAGGTGAAGGGAATGAACGTTCAAGTTGGTGGGTGTGGTACCAATAAAGCAGGCTGTTTAGTCCTTGATGACATCCATTGTCTTTTCGGGTCTGCATTTACTGTGGTTGTTTCCAGAGCTTAGATCATTGTTGGGCAGTCTGTCCAGGTTAATTCCTTTTCTTCGACTTTGTAGTGGTTTGAGAGGACTGAGTGGTTTGCTAGGGCCATTTCAGAGAGCAGTTAAGAGTCAACCATGTCGCTGCGGGTCTGTAGGCATGATCAGGTAAGGGTGGCTACTTCTTTCCATAAAAGGTAACAGGAAAGCAGATTAATCTTTACAACAAACCTTTATGGTTAGCATTGGAGTAGTTTTAAATTCCATGTTTATCAACCAAAATCTAATTTCACCACTGCCATTTCTCCCCAATGATATTACCTGTATACCATACCAGCAGAATCCTTTTAGAATTCCTACAGTGTGGAAACAGGTCTTTCAGCCCAACAAATCCACACTGACCCTCTGAAGGGTAACCCGTCCCCCTAACCTACACACTCCTGAACATTATGAGCAATTTAGCATGGCCAACTCACCTATTCTGCACATCTTTAGATTGTGGGAGGAAACCAGACCACTCAGAGGAAATCCACACAGGGAGAATGTGCAAACTGCACACAGACAGTTGCCCAAGGCTGGAATTGAACCCAGGTCCCTAGTGCTATGAGGCAGCAGTGCTAACCACTGAGCCACCATGCTACCTATTTTAGTCAAGCAGAGATTTGGGATGCTTTTCTACTTTAGACAGTTGCAACTTTATTTTAGTTGTCCCAGCATCAAGTGATGGAATGTTTCTGGTTCAGTTAGCCATGTGGTGTTGAGTTAATTCATCCCAACCACAGAAACAAAGGACGAGCTATAACTGGCTGCACTGCACAGGGAATCCCAGGAGGCGGCGACACTCAATCCCTTTGCCTTCTCGTTACGAAGTGACCCAGTACCCCCTCCACAATGTGGGTTTGTTTTGAATGCTAGTGGCACTATATATATAAGCATGGTTCTGTTGCTGTCTTGAGTGGATATTGAAGAGAGATAGCTGTAAAACCCCTGGTTAACTCACCTACGGACCGCTGCTGCCAGAGTCTGGTGTGAAGAATCGTGAGCCTTGGGTGAGAACATCATGGTGTTACTGGGGCTGGTGGAAATCCTAAATCTAATGTGACAACTATCACAGCTCCTTTTTCTTAATTCATTCATAGGGTGAGGATGTCGCTGGCTGAGTCAGCATTTATTGCCCATTCCTAATTTGCTCAGACCACAGTGAAGAGTCAACCACATCGCTGTGGGTCTGAAGTCACATGTAGGTCAGACCAGGTAAGGATGGCAGTTTCCTTCCTTAAAAGGACATTAGTGAACCAGGTGGATTTTTCTAACAATTGATTCATGGTCATCCGTAGAAATCCTTGAATTCAAATTTCACCATTTACCGTGGTAGGATTTGAGCCCAGGTGCCCAGGACATTACCTAACCCTATGGATTAATCATCTAGCGATAATATCACTAGATCATTGCTTCTCCAGTGATATGGTGGTTCTGTATTTTATCTCAGATTAATCCAACCAATGCAGCTACTAGTTGTGGCAGCACTGGAGAAACAGTGACAGCCCCTTGTCCTTGGTCAGACATCCCCAATTCCCCAAACCCCAACAAACATGCTGCTTTCACTCAATGTGGGTTTTCAATTCCTTCCATGCCTTCATTGGGAGGGTCAGGGAGCTCAGCTGGCTCCAGTGTGGTATAGAACAACGCCAATCTACAGATTCAATCTCTGCACCTTCTGTTGCAGGTTATTGAAGGGTCAACTTCTTGCCTTATCCCTGGTTTGCAGAATGATGACCCCCACCCTAGATATAACCAATGGTCTCTTTCCATTGGAGGGAAATGCTTATGGAGGGTGGTATGGTGGCACAGTGGCTTGCACTGTTACCTCAGTGCTAGGGACCTGGATTTGACTCCATCCCTGGGCGATGGTCTGTGCAGAGTTTACACATTCTCCCCACATCCACGTGGATTTCCTCCCACAAAGATGTGCAGTTCAGATGGATTGGCCTCCGGAAATGGTTATGGGGTAGGCTTGGCAGGTGGGATGCTGTTCAGTGGGTCAATATGGAATCAGTGGGTTCCACACTAGGAATTCTATGATCCTTGACCATGGCTAACTACTTTTCCTGTTTTTGAAACAGTCAATTTTGATCCCAAGCTAGGAGACGGACACAACTGCAGATGATGGAGTTCAGAGTCAAGAAGTGTGGTGCTGGAAAAGCATAGATCAGGCAGTATCCGAGGAGCAGGAGAGTCAACATTTCGGGCACAAGTCCTATTCCCCAGATGCTGCCTGACCTGCTGTGCTTTTCGAGCACCACACGTTTTGAATTTGACCCCACGCTATCGGTTTCAAACCTGTCATCAATTTTATAGAAATTGACTCACAGGGCACAGGCATCACTGGTTGGGCCCAGTATTTATTACCCATCCCTAGTTGCCCCTTGAGAAGGTGGTGGTGAGCTACCTTCTGGAACCGCTGCAGTGCTATATGCTATGAGTAGACCCACAATGCTGTTGGGGAAGAAATTCCAGGATTTTGACCCAGTGACAGTGGAGGAATGGTAATATATTTCCAAGTCAGGGTGGTGAGGGGGTGAATTGTAGTGGGTGTCTCCATGTACATGCTGCCCTTGTCCATTAAGATGAGATGGTCACGAGTTTGACAAGTGCTATCTGAGGAGTTTTGGTGAATTGTCATGGATTCCTCTTTTATTGTTCCTTTACATGAAAACCTCTGAGGGATATCCGTCAAACTTTCACCGGAATGAATCGCCCCTATAGCTCCATCTTTACTGTAGCAGCAAATCTTACCTCATGATAAAAACATTACTTGAGCTCGTTAGAGAGTGGTGGGTGACTATTGACCCTGTTTGAATCCAGGTGGTCTCGTCTGTCTCTTTTCTGTTACTGGATGCCTTTATGTCTTGTTATTTTTTTATTTCTGGGTCACTAATGCAGATAATTGCTGCAGGATTTTCTCTGTCTCACTGACAGTTTATTGCACTGAAGCGCTGACAGGGCTCTGATCATGGGACTTCTCTCATTGTTTTGCACTGTCATTGTTAGTTTTTGGTGACTGCAGACAGGCCTATGAGGGCATTGTCTGAGCACAGAAAGCTAGGTATGTCATCATCCACATCAGACCAATCTCTGTGCACTACCACACTCTGTCCTCAAAGCAATAGTGGCGGGTAGAGATTGTCACACATCTCCTCCTGGAATGTGCCTTTGCAAATGAAGTCTGGAGAAAGATGCAGTGCTTTTTCCTCAAGGTTCGCCCGAGCAGCTCCGTGATACAGGACTCTGGGCTCTATGGGCTGTTCCCCAGGACATGTGCTGGGACAAACAAACATCAACTGTACCTAGAAGACCATGAACTCAGTGAAAGACACTCTTTGCTCTGGCTGAAATGTGGTCTTCCAGAGCAAGGAGTTGACTGTGACCAAGTGTTGCGGACTGACACATTCCAAAGTCCAGGACTACGTGCTGAGGGCCGCACTAAAGCCTGGGGCAGCTGCTGCCAAGGTGCAGTGGGGAAGGATCACTGTCTGAGGTCTTATGGCCAAAGTACAACAGGGGTCTGTTCAGTTATTGGACCATCCTGGAGGCTCAAACATATGTGCAGTAGAACCTTGATTATCTGAATGAGATGGGTGGGAGTATTTTGTTCGGATAATTGATTGTTCGGATAACCAATCTGATCGTAAACAAGCAGTAGTTTATGAGTGCTGGTTATCCGAACATTTCTCGATTATCCAGCAATGCACACCATAATGCTGTCTAATTGATAACCAAATGCTGAATTGCCTAATGCCGTTTTTATGGGACCTTACGAACTTGTTTGGATAATTGATGTTCAGATAATTGAGGTGGTACTGTATATAATATCTTGCATAAGAAAGAAATGTCTTGGGTTTGTTTGTTGGAACTGTTGGAAAAGTCAAACTCCAATGTTTGCATGTTCTCCATATGCTAAGACTGCACAGAACCAAACAGATTTAGTGGCTGTGTATACAAAGATTTGAACAAAATATATATTTGAAATAAAGAAAATTCCTGCAGTGATGCAGCTGCTCTGGTGCCTGATATTCTTCAGCTCCAGTCCTGACCATCCTGTGAGGATGAACCAGTTTGATGACACTCTCAGCCCTGAGCCAGGAGGTTGTCCCATTTGGACTCAGAGGCTGGAAATACTGTGGTGAGTAACTCACTCCTGACTGCCCAGAACCTGTTCACTATCTGCAATGCACAACTCAGGAATGTGATGGAATCCTTGCCATAAGATTAGATTAGATTACTTACAGTGTGGAAACAGGCCCTTCGGCCCAACAAGTCCACACCGCCCCGCCGAAGCGCAACCCACCCATACCCCTAACCTAACACTACGGGCAATTTAGCATGGCCAATTCACCTGACCTGCACATCTTTGGACTGTGGGAGGAAACCGGAGCACCCGGAGGACGTGCAAACTCCACACAGTTAGTCACCTGAGGTGGGAATTGAACCCGGATCTCTGGTGCTGTGAGACAGCAGTGCTAACCACTGTGCCACCGTGCCGCCCACAAACTTGAATGAGAAAGAAGCTCCAACAACACAAGCAGCTTGATATCGTCGAGCATTCAGTCCCTCCGTCACTGGTGCATAATGGCGACAATGTGAGCCACCACTAAGATGGAAATCATCAAGGCTCTCCACCATCTCAAAACAAAAGAGTAATAGTTGTATGGAACCATTTCCACCTGCAAGTTCCTCTCTGAGCCTCACATCAACTTGAGTCGGAACTCATCCTACTGTCCCTGAGCCAAATTCCTGAAACTTTCTTCCTACCAGCCCTGTGGGTCTGCTTACCCCATGGACTGCAGTAGCTCACCACCACTTCTCCCAGCTAATGCTGGCCCAACCAAGAAATGCCCCCATTCTTTCAAGATTTTTTTTAGCATTCTAGATTAGTGCAGGAGAAGACTGCGCCAATCATGGAATAATTATTACATTCACGGGACATGGCATCACCGTCTAATTGCCCAGAGGGTATTTAAGAGTCAACCATATTGCTGTGGATCTGGAGTGGCATCTAGGCCAGAGCAGGCAAGGATAGCAGCTACCTACCCTAACTGACATTAGTGAACCAGATGGGTTTTTCCTACAATTGACAATGGATTCATGACCATCATTAGACTCTCAATTCCAGATTTTTAAAACTGAACTCAAATTTCACCATAGCATTCGATCCCAGGACCCCCAGAACATTACCTGGTCACTGGATTAATAGCCCCGTGGTAATACAACAAAACCATTGCCTCCCCAGCTCCTCATTGAAACAGTGCAATTGGATCTTTTACAACATTGTAAGAGGGTATTGAGTTAATATCTGATCTGAAAGACATACCCTCAACAGGGTGGCAATCCCTCAGGACTGCAACAGAGAATTAGCTTTACTTTTGAGCTCAAGCCCCAGAATGCAATTTAAACCTAAACCCATCTGACTCGATCAGCAAATGAGTTACCAATGGTATCCAAGTTGAAATGGTAAAGAATTGTGATTGAATAGAGAAAGGTTATGTTCTTTGAGGGCTCCTTATAAAAACCTGGTCGGAGAGAGTAGGAGAAGCTCCTGACCACAAAAAGGGATGTAGGTGCTTAGACTCTTGGACAGACTACTTCATATATCTTTAAGGGAAAGTTATAATGAAGCAGAGGAACTACATGGCTATGGGGAAAAAGAGCAGGGGAGTGGAACCTATTGAGGAGCCAGTAAAGTGATGTAAATCTCTACTTATATCCATAGGGGCTAATACTTTTTGAAAGAAAAACCAGGACATCAGATTCTGCCAATAAAAACACATATGATAGGGATCTGGTTACTTTGCTTGAACTTCTACCCGATCAGTTTATAGATTCTGAGTCTTTGGTTTCCTTTCTTATTCGCATCTCTTTAAAGCCTGACTTCTTTTCTCATTCCTTTGCACTCCTGGCTAGACTTTAATCTTGGAGACTTTTGTTTCGGTTTCTTGCCTCCTACCAGAGCCTTAGCATTAAGACAAAAGGCTGTTTACACTAATAGACTCCCGAGCCTTTCAGAGCCGAAACAAATAGCACAGTGGTAACCGAACAGAATTGAACATTTCAACGTTTTTCCATCTGTTCACAAAACCAATATTGACCCAAGCCCCCCCACTGTACGTCTGCCTTAGTCGAAGTTTTACCAGACAAATAAGGTTTATATAGAACAGACCCCAGGAGGTGAGGCTAAACGAGAGGGAATAATAGAATGTCCGGGATTGTTCGCTCCAACCAGCTCATAAGGGATGAGCCAAGCTCCCTTGTCATTGCCTGTAGGTTTATCTTGAAAGATCTGACGCCAAGCAGCCTGTCTCCATGGGCTGGTCTGAGGCCATGCATTGTTCTTGCCCTGAGGAGAAGGCTGGCCCAAGGTGATGGCAATCAGTTCCATCCAGTCAGCTTAGGTGATCTGGAGAATTAAGTTTTCATGAAACAGGCCCCATTTGATTCGAAGTTAGTTAAAAATACCCAGTTGAGGGAATCGGAAATACAAACACATGAGGGCCCTATAAATGCAAAAATCAAAATTAATTCCCTTATTCAATACATGAACATGCATATTGCACATCAAATGCGTTTTATTTGTAGATTTATCCTTTAAAGCATTTTCCTTAATGATGGGTATCTAAGATCTAAAGAATCCTGTCAGTTGAATCCAGCAACTCATTAAAGGGCAGATTAACAAAGAGATGGAGGGGCACCAATGTCATGTGACCCAATAGACTAAAAGTGTTAGTGTCCCAACCTCAGCCGATTAAAAAAAATTGTCCTGTGTACAAGGGCTCTGTCCTTGGGCCTCTACTGTTTGTAATTTTTATTAATGACTTGGATGAGGGGATTGAAGGATGGGTCAGCAAGTTTGCAGACGACACAAAGGTTGGAGGTGTCGTTGACAGTATTGAGGGCTGTTGTAGGCTGCAGCGGGACATTGACAGGATGCAGAGATGGGCTGAGAGGTGGCAGATGGAGTTCAACCTGGATAAATGCGAGGTGATGCATTTTTGGAAGGTCAAATTTGAAAGCTGAGTACAGGATTAAGGATAGGATTCTTTGCAGTGTGGAGGAACAGAGGGATCTTGGTGTGCAGGTACATAGACCCCTTAAAATGGCCACCCAAGTGAACAGGGTTGTTAAGAAAACATATGGTGTTTTGGCTTTCATTAACAAGAGGATTGCATTTAAGAGTTGTGAGATCTTGTTGCAGCTCTATAAAACTTTGGTTAGTCCGCGAGGAGAAAGTGAGGACTGCAGATGCCGGAGATCAGAGCTGAAAATGTGCTGCTGGAAAAGCGCAGCAGGTCAGGCAGCATCCAAGGAGCAGGAGAATTGACGTTTTGGGTATGAGCCCTTCTTCAGGAATGAGGAAAGTGTGTCCAGCAGGCTAAGATAAATGGTAGGGAGGAGGGACTTGGGGGAAGGGCATTGGAAATGCAATAGGTGGAAGGAGGTCAAGGCAAGGGTGATAGGCTGGAGTGGGGGTGGGGGCAGAGAGGTCAGGAAGAAGATTGCAGGTTAGGAAGGCGGTGCTGAGTTCGAGGGATTTGACTGAGACAAGGTGGGGGGAGGGGAAATGAGGAAACTGGAGAAATCTGAGTTCATCCCTTGTGGTTGGAGGGTTCCTAGATGGAAGATGAGGTGCATCTGCTCCCAGGAGGACCAGTTCCAATACCGTACAACCCAGATGGCCTCCTTCTACAAAGACCGCAGTTTCCCACCAGACGTGATCAACGATGCCCTCCACCGAATCTCCTCCACTTCCCGCTCCTCCGCCCTTGAGCCCTGCCCCTCCAATTGCCACCAGGACAGAACCCCACTGGTCCTCACCTACCACCCCACCAACCTCCACAATACAGCGTATCATGCGTTGTCATTTCTGCCACCTCCAAACGGACCCCACCACCAGGGATATATTTCCGTCCCCACCCCTATCAGCGTTCTGAAAAGACCACTCCCTCCGTGACTCCCTCGTCAGGTCCACATCCCCACCAACCCAACCTCCACTCCCGGCACCTTCCCCTGCAACCGCAAGAAATGCAAAACTTGCGCCCACACCTCCCCCCCTTACTTCCCTCCAAGGCCCCAAGGGATCCTTCCATATCCACCACAAATTCACCTGCACCTCCACACACATCATTTACTGCATCCGCTGCACCTGATGTGGTCTCCTCTATATTGGGGAGACAGGCCGCCTACTTGCGGAACATTTCAGAGAACACCTCTGGGACACCCAGACCAACCAACCCAACCACCCCGTGGCTCAACACTTCAACTCCCCCCTCCCACTCCACCAAGGTCTTGAGCCTAAATTCCATTCAGGTGCATTCCTTTCCTAGAATTCTCACAGTGTGGAAGCAGGCCATTTAGGCTTTCAAGTACACACCAACCCTCTAGCATCCTGCCCAATCCCTGTATTTTCCAGGACAAATCCACCTAGCCTGCATATCCTGAGACATTATGGGCAATTTAGCATGGCCAATCCACCTAATCTGCAGACACAGGGGAGAACGTGCAAACTCCACACAGACAGTTGCCTGAGTGTGGAATCTGAGCCCAGATCCCTGGTGCTGTGAGGTAGCGGCGTGAACCACTGAACCAACATGCCACCCTTTCTGTCATGGCCTGGGCCAGAATGTATTGCTCATCCCAATTACCTAGTTAAGAATCTACCCCATTGCTGTGGGTCTGGAGTCATATGCCAGCCAGACCAGGCAAAGATGGCAGATTTCTGTCCCTAAGACGACATTAGCAAACCAGATGATACAATAATTGCTCCAATGGTTAAATGGTCACCAGTGGGCTTTTTATTCCAGATTATTATAGAATTCAAATTTCACCATCTTCTGTGGAGGAATTCAAATCTCCAGCCTGAGAACATTAGGTTGGGGTTCTAGAGTACTCAGAGCTAGTGAGTATTGCAGATAGTCCAGTGACTTTCTCAATATTACGTGCAATAGGAAACACTATCTTTAAAACATTGAGCCACATGAGGACATATTAGGTCAGATGGATAAAAACTGGATCAAAAATAAAAGGAAAGCCTTAAACAAAGCTGAGGGAGGAATAGCAGTAGAGAAGGAGAAACCAAGGGAAGAAATTCCAGAATTTAATGCTTTCATAGCTGAAGGTACAGCTGCTAGTAATGGAGTAAGCAAAATCAGAGAGGTTTAATTTACAGAAATGCAGAGGTCTCAGTGTTGTCAAGCCTCAAGAGATGATGGAGTAGGGAGATTTGAAGACAAGAATGTAGAACATTCACTTGGGTGAGATACAAGAAGTTTGGCCACATCTATGTGTTAATAACTGGGTAGGCGATCAGAGTATCAAGGAGGATTCAAGAAGAATACGCTGCCTTCATGTGGCTCTCCATCAAAACTTTGCTTGATAATGCTCCTGTGAGGTACCTTGGGACGTTTTACTATGTTATAGTGTTGTACAAATGCAACCTCTTTGAAGTTCTATAATTTGCTTCACAATGCATATTGTGACATAACAAACACGAGAAAATAAGCGATTCCACTTCATAGTTCTTGTCTCTTGTAACTAATGTCACACTATCAGCTGCTGCCTAGAGCATGTTGTAAACTAAAAACTTTCCAAAGCAATATCTCAGGCCATAAAGTAAGGTCCTTGTACATCAAATGCACCATCATTAGCTGGTAGTGAAAGCGTTTTTAGTGTTTTATTGCAGTCACTGTCTGCACAAGCTAATAAAATCACCCTGTCAGAGAATCCATCCACCATTTAAGGTGTAAATACCAATTCCAAGCCAGCAGTGCTTGTGAATTAATGCCCAGGTTTCATATGTTATGAATTAGCATCAAGTTGTCTCCTTCTAAATAAGTCCCAAAGGTTTCATTTGGCAATAACAATGGGTACAGAATCAGCAAACACACTTAGGGTTTAGGAAGGATACAAGTTGGGACCAGACAAAGGTTTCAAAGAAAATTTACTGACAATGGAGGCAGTTTGGAGAAGCTGCACTCGGTTGATTGTGAGAAAGGAGGGATTTTCTTATGAGGAAAGATTGAGTAGGTTGGGCTTGTTCTCATTGGAGTTTAGAAGAATGAGAGGAGGCCTTATTAAAACATAAGATTCTTTGAGGACTTGACAAGTCAGTAAGGTAATTTCCCTTTGTGTGAGAGTCTGGGATCAGAGGACTTAATACCAGAACAAAAAGTTGCCCATTTAAGACAGATAGAGTCGTCGAGTCATAGAGATGTACAACATGGAAACAGACCCTTTGGTCCAACTCGTCCATGCCGATCAGATATCCCAACCTGCTAGCACCAACCCCAGGGAAAAGACTTTGCCTATTTATTCTATCCATGCCCCTCATGATTTTATAAACCTCCATAAGGTCACCCCTCAGCCTCTGAAGGTCCAGGGAAAACAGCCCCAGCCTATTCAACCTCTCCTGATAGCTCAAATCCTCCAATCCTAGCAACATCCTTGTAAATCTTTTCTGAATCCTTTCAAGTTTCAGAATATCCTTCTGATAGGAAGGAGACCAGAATTGAACGCAATGTTCCAAAAGTGGCCTAACCAATGTCCTGTATAGCCGCAACATGACCTCCCAATTCCTGTAGTCAGTACTCTGACCAATAAAGGAAAGCATACCAAACGCCTTCTTCACTATCCTATCTACCTGCGACTCTACTTTCAAGCAGCTATGAACCTGCACTCCAAGGTCTCTTTGTTCAACAACATTCCCTAGGACCTTACCATTAAGTATAGAAGTCCTGCTCTGATTTGCTTTCCCAAAATGCAGCACCTTGCATTTATCGGAATTAAACTCCATCTGCCACTCCTCAGCCCATTGGGATTTCTTCTCTCAGAGGAATCTGTGAAATTCATTGTCACAGAGGTTGGATCATTGCATTTCTATGGATCAATTTTTAATGAGTAAGGGAATCAAAAGTTAATCAGAGAAAGCAGAAAAGTGGCATAGAGGATTATCAGATCAACTATAATCACATTGAATGGCCAAGCAGGCCGATGGGCCGAATAACCTACAACTTACGGTCTTCCAGATTAATTCCAGAAAAGGATAGGTTTTTGCACTGTTTGGATTGGGGAACCTGGATTTATTCTCCCTGGACCTGAAGGAGGTGTACAGTTATTCCAGGTTTCGGCAAAGTAGACAAAGAAAAGCTGTTCCCATTAATCGATATAAAGGCTCAGGAGAAAGAGGAGAGATTTAAGGCTCTGGGTAAGGGATGCAGGGGCATTGCGAGAAAGCACATTTTTATACAGCAAGGTGTGGAGGCTAAAAGCAGAAACACTGAATGCTTTCAATAAGCAATTAGACACGCATTGGAGGAAAATGCAGGTGCTTGGCTATACTTAGAATGGCGAAAGTGAGGACGGCAGATGCTGGAGATCAGAGTCTAGATTAGAGTGGTGCTGGAAAAGCACAGCAGGTCAGGCAGCATCCGAGGAGCAGGAAAATTGACATTTTGGGCAGGAGCCCTTCGTCAGATTCTCCTGCTCCTCGGATGCTGCCTGACCTGCTGTGCTTTTCCAGCACCACTCTAATCTATACTTAGAATGGCGTGATGGAACTGATTGGATCATCCCACAGTGAACTAACAAGGACTTGGTAAGCCCAACAGCCTGCAGCAAAACAAGCCAGATGGGAGTATACTGGAGTCCAGGAGAGTGAGAGGCTACTTGATTGAAATGTAAAGATGAAGAAAGGTTTGCTCTCCCCCTCCCCACTCCCCCCATACAGAGGGTCATAAGTCTTTGGAATGGTCTTCCACAAAAAGCAGCAAAAAGGAGAGTCTTTGAATGTTCCTAAGGCAGGGGTAGAAAGATTCTAGACAATCAAGTGGGGGGTAGGTAGGTGTGAAATGGTCAGATCAGCCATAATCCTATTGACTGAAGGAGCAGACTGCAGGGGTCAATTCCTACTCCTACTTTGTTGATTGACAAGCATATTTGTAATGAATCCAGGATTTTGAGAGACGGATTTTGCAGTTGGCTGTTCCTGATTGGAAAGTCTGCAGTCAGCTGAAACCAGGGGAGGCTGACTGTGACCCTACCCCTGTAATGTGGGATAGATGTGAACATGGTGGGCAGGCCACCTGCTTTACCCTACAATTAGCCTCTACCTTTAAATAGCCCTGTGGGTGGGGGGGGCTATAAAACCCAGCCTTAGGAGGAGAAATGTCTTCACCCAGAGAGTGGGGAGCCCGTGGAATTCACTATCGCAGAAAGCGGTTGAGGCCAAAACATTTAAAAAAATCAAGGAGGAGTTGGATACAGCTCTTGGGGCTGAAGGGATAGAAGGACATCAGGATAAAACAGGGACAAGTTTTTGAGATTGATGTTCATCTATGATCCTAATGAATGGCAGAGCAGTCTCAATGGACTGAATAGCCTGCTGCGATTTTCTATGTCAGCTACAGCAGCATAGTGCCCTTGGCTGAGTGACCAGCCATTGATTCTACCCCCACCATCCCTTCTGTCTTGAGTAGGTCTAATGAAGTTGGTTACAATATAGATGCCCAGAAATTTGGACAGGGAGCTCCCAGCTTTCAGGCTCTAGGCAATGAATCTGACTCAAAGAGTAATCCACAAGCTCGTTACAAACTGTAAGTGCACCATCTGCCATATTGACAAAAGCCACAAAATGTTACCATGACCTGGTTATGCTTGAAGAGGCATTAATGCTGTTGACAATGTGAAATAACTGCTCAGAGGCCAGTATCCTGTTGCCCCTTGTTTACATGAGCTGTGACCAACCAGCTCAGAGCCAGTTGCTAGAATGCAGAGACTCTCTGAATCTCCTGTTGATCTTTTTTTTTAATGGATAGCGTTTTTACAGGACCTTGAGATCTTGTTCAGATAATCTAAAATTTGGATGTTTGAATGATTGAAGTTATTCTGTACAACTAGTAGGTCTCTGAGGTCATAAAGTCATACAGCACTGATACAGACCCTTCGGTCCAACTTGCCCATACTAACCAGGTTTCCCAAACTAGTTCCATTTGCCCAGGTTTGGCCCATCTCCCTCTAAACATTCCTTTTCATGTACCTTTTTTAAACACTGACATGAAATATTCTCTTAGTATCTCACCTATCTCCCGTGCAATCTCCAGTTATTGTTTTTTGTTAGAGTGAACAGAACCTCTGACACTCCTGTTTATTTTTTTTCTTTTTACCCCCACACTACTGCCTAACCGCTTATTTAGTGCTTATTTAATCCCCCAGGGCCCATGGTGTGTGTGTGCAGGTGTGAGACACAGTGAGAGACACAAGGTGAACAAATCTTTATTCAGTTTCCACCACCAGGAGGAAAGGAAACACTCGAGTGGCCAGTGCCAAGCAGTGCCCTTCACACCAAAGGGCAATACTGTGTGATCAAAACAGTGAAGGGGAGGGTAGGGATTAAATCAAAATAGAGTTGGAGGGGGAAATAATGTACTCCACTCCCTGCGGCGCCCACCTCTGCCTGAACAACTCCAGGGTGTTGGTGGACACCGCGTGCTCTTTCTCCACTCAGGGCTGCTCCCCCCCACCCCCCGACAGTGCAGCACCCCCTCTCAGGGCTGCCCCCTCTGACAGTGCAGCACTCTCACTCAGGGCTGCCCCCCCTCCCCCCGACAGTGCAGCACTCTCACTCAGGGCTGCTCCCCCCCACCCCCCGACAGTGCAGCACCCCCTCTCAGGGCTGCCCCCCTCTGACAGTGCAGCACTCTCACTCAGGGCTGCCCCCCCTCCCCCCGACAGTGCAGCACTCTCACTCAGGGCTGCCCCCCCTCCCCCCGACAGTGCAGCACTCTCACTCAGGGCTGCCCCCTCTGACAGCGTTGCACTCCCGCTCAGGGCTGCCCCCCCTCCCCCCGACAGTGCAGCACTCTCACTCAGGGCTGCCCCCCCTCCCCCGACAGTGCAGCACTCTCACTCAGGGCTGCCCCCCCTCCCCCCGACAGTGCAGCACTCTCACTCAGGGCTGCCCCCCCCTCCCCCCGACAGTGCAGCACTCTCACTCAGGGCTGCCCCCCCTCCCCCGACAGTGCAGCACTCTCACTCAGGGCTGCCCCCCCTCCCCCCGACAGTGCAGCACTCTCACTCAGGGCTGCCCCCCCTCCCCCCGACAGTGCAGCACTCTCACTCAGGGCTGCCCCCCCTCCCCCGACAGTGCAGCACTCTCACTCAGGGCTGCCCCCCCTCCCCCCGACAGTGCAGCACTCTCACTCAGGGCTGCCCCCCCTCCCCCCGACAGTGCAGCACTCCCGCTCAGGGCTGCCCCCCCTCCCCCCGACAGTGCAGCACTCTCACTCAGGGCTGCCCCCCCTCCCCCCAACAGTGCAGCACTCTCACTCAGGGCTGTTACCCCCCCTCCCCCCGACAGTGCAGCACTCCCACTCAGGGCTGTTATCCCCCCTCCCCCCAACAGTGCAGCACTCTCACTCAGGGCTGTTACCCCCCCTCCCCCCGACAGTGCAGCACTCTCACTCAGGGCTGCCCCCCCTCCCCCCGACAGTGCAGCACTCCCGCTCAGGGCTGCCCCCCCTCCCCCCGACAGTGCAGCACTCTCACTCAGGGCTGCCCCCCCTCCCCCGACAGTGCAGCACTCTCACTCAGGGCTGCCCCCCCCTCCCCCCGACAGTGCAGCACTCTCACTCAGGGCTGCCCCCCCTCCCCCCAACAGTGCAGCACTCTCACTCAGGGCTGTTACCCCCCCTTCCCCCGACAGTGCAGCACTCCCACTCAGGGCTGCTCCCCCTCCCCCCGACAGTGCAGCACTCTCACTCAGGGCTGCCCCCCCTCCCCCCGACAGTGCAGCACTCTCACTCAGGGCTGCCCGGCTTGACACTTTGTCCTCTAATCTCTATAGCAGACTTTGTGGGTGGCACAATGGCTGCCTCACAATACTAGAGACCTGGGTTCAATTCCTGCCTCAGGTGACTGTCTGTGTGGGGTTTGCACATTCTCCGGGTGCTCTGGTTTCCTCCCACAGTACAAAAATAGGCTGGTTGGGTGAATTGAGCATGCTAAATTGCCCTTAGTGTTAGGTGAAGGGGTAAATGTTGGGGGATGCGTGGGTTGGGTTGGGCTGAAGGGCTTGTTACCACACTGTAACTAATCTAATCAATTTGAATCTTCAGTTGTGTTTAATATTGTCCCTTTCAACACTCATCTTTCCACATTTATTAACTCTTTATAATGTTTTTAATTAAACTTAAAGCTTGCTAATTGGAGTTGACTGGACCAGGAGTTAATCCTTTCACTGAGGTAATACTACAATTTCTTCAACTGATCAAGAACAGTGACAATCAAACAAAGTCTATATCATAAGAGTTTGGCAGTCCTGGCAAAAAGTATATCGGGTCAAAGCCTCAGGCAAGGGCAGCTTTTATTATCCATCCATAATGACCCTGGAGAAGGTGGTGTTGAGCTGCCTTCTTGAACTGTTACTGTCCATGTACCCTCACAGGACTAGGAAGGGCTGCAACAGCAAAGGACCAGTGGGTAGCATGGTGGCTCAGTGGCTAGCACTGCTGCCTCACAGTACCAGGGGTCTGGGTTCGATTCCCACCTTGGGCCACTGCCTGTTTTGAGTTTCCTCTGGGTGCTCCAGATTCCTCCCACAATCCAAAGGTGTGCAGGTTATGTGAATTGGCCATGCTAAATTGCCCATAGTGTTCAGTGATGTCTAGATTAGGTGCATTAGTCAGGGAGAAATGTAGAGTAATAGGGTAGGGGAATGGGTCTGGTCGAGTTACTCTTTGGACGGTCGGTGTGGACTTGTGGGGCTGAATGGCCTGTCTCCACTGTGTGGGGATTTTGTGACATAGTTCCAAATCAGGATGGTGTGTGGCTTGAAGTGAAACTTGAAGCTGATGGTGCTCCCATAGCTTCCTGTTCTTCCAGGTGGTGCAGATGTGAAAGATGCTGGAAACAGAGCCTTAGTGAGTTGTTGCAGTGCATCTTGTAGTTGGTACACAACGCAGCTCGTTTGAATCAGTGATTGGAGGTGGGAATGTTAAGGGTGCTGGTGACTGGGACCTTTCATGTGCTGGTGAGCAAACAAGGGAGTGTTCAGAAGGAACTGCTCCATTGCAATCCACACTCAACAAGTGAACTTGGTCATGTCAACATCTGGAGGGATAAAAAGGAATGAATCTTTTATGACCTCATTACAAAAGTGGTCATTCTTCAAAGGAGCATGTAATATGGGAATCATGAGAACCAATTTCTACACAGGAAGTTCCCACAAATAGCAGCATAATAACAATCAGTAATCCATTCAGTTTTCATGATGTTGATTGTAAAAGCAATATCAGCCACACCACCAGAGATTACTTCTGTGCTCTTCCTCAAAATACGTCATTGAATTTTACTACATCTAAACTAAGGCATCAGTTGGTGCTTTGCATTCCACCTGGAAATAGATTAGAGTGGGTGCTGGAAAAGCACAGCCGGTCAGGTAGCATCCGAGGAGCAGGAAAATTGATGTTTCGGGCAAAAGCCCTTCATCAGGACTGAATCTGGAAATTCATCTGGAAATGGCAGCTCTGACAGTGCAGCTCCCGCTCTGGGCCGTCAGCCTTGATTCTCTGAGCTCAAATCTCTGTGAGGGGGTGGGATTCAAACCCACAATGGCCCAATCAAGTAAGCAGCCTCCAAATGGAGACAGCCACCTCTGCGTTGGTCAGGACAGGACACTGCTTGCTAACTCATCTCTTACTGAACAGGAGTCATCAGAAGTTCTGAGGGTGGGGGAAGGTGGAAATGTGCAGACAAAAGGGAACCAGACAATGTGATGGGGACAGCCAACAATGGTGAGGCTGCTTGATCTTCATTCTGTCAGTGCCTGAGGGGCAACGGTCAGTACTAATTACTACCTTTAATTAAAAGCGATAATCACTCAGCTTGGATGAGAGGCCTTAGCAACAGCAAGCAATCAATCTTAAGGAACTTGCTGCGGATTTAGTATAAAGTATATCTGATCCATCCAATTTGCTCAGGGATGGTTTTATATTTTAGCTGTCTGATTTGTTGTTCTTCATTAAAGTAGGAGTTACAAATCTCAGATTCATGCAGAGTGTGAATAAAGAAGCCTGTGGCAAACACTGACAGATAAAGTAAATTAGCATTCCCACTGGCTACATATTGTATGCTCTGCTGACGAGATTTAGCTTCAAATGCCCATTTTTTTAAAACTGTGAAAACACCACAGGGTGGTGAACTGTGGAGTTTATTAACGAGACTGACACCCTGTGCTCAGCTGGACTGCCCCTACACTCCTGAGAGGTGGGGGAGCAGTGGCTCGGACAAAAACACCTCTCCTGCTGCTGGATTCTGGGTAATTGTTCATCGCCCATGCTGCGCGTCCAATCAGAACTGAAAAGGCCAAACACAGGATTGGAGCCACCTGCAGAATGGCCTCCCCACTGTCTGCCTTCAGGCTTGGTGCTGGGGCACCAGATTCCCATCTCTTCATCACTTCTGAACCCAATCAGGACATTCACCCTGATTCTCCAACGCTGTTAACCCTCTGCCTCCAAAGAGCAGTGAGCAGCGAACAAAATCACTTTGTGAAGTACTTGCCCATAAGCACATTCGGTGATACCTGAGACATGTTTGTACTCTCATAAACAAACCTGTTCCACCCCTGCATTGCTCTGAGAATTGTAAAATACACCACAAGGGTCACAGAAAGTGAAAAGGACCTGGCAGATATGCACCTTGGAAAAGTTTAACTACTTGCTGGGTTTCTATTGAGCAGGATTAAAATTGCTTTCACCATCTCCACTCTTTCACTAAGAGATATTGGTCTATTTCAAAGAACTAAGTTATCGTCTGTAGGCCGTTTTTCACCAGAGCATTAGTTTGTTTGATTAGTTTGATTTATTGTCATTACATGTACCAAGATACAGTGAACAGTGTTGTTTCACGTGCTCGACGGGCAGATCATGTTGTACAAAGTGCATCAGGGTAGCAGGATAAAGTGCAGAATGAGTGTTACAGCCACAGAAGGTTCACAGAGAGAGGGGGATCAGAGTTAGCATTTGAGAAATCCATTCAAAAGTCTGATAACAGCAGGGATGGAACTGTTCTTGAAACTATTCATACATATTTTCAGGTTTATACGTTTTCTGCCTGGTGGAAGAAGGTGGAAGAGGGTATAACTGGGGTGGGAGGGCTCATTGGTAATATTGGCTGCTTCCTGAGGCAGTGGGAGTACAGGTGGAGTCAAGATTAGAGTAGTGCTGGAAAAGTACAGCAGGTCGGGCAGCATCCGAGGAGCAGGAATATCGACATTTCGGGCAAAAGCCCTTCGGTAGGAATGATGAAGGGCTTTTGGCTGAAACATCGCTTTTCCTGCTCCTCAGACGCTGCCTGACCTGTTGTGCTTTTCCAGCACTACTCCAATCTTGACTCTAATTTCCAGCATCTGCAGTACCCACGTTCACCTGGGAGTACAGCTGGAGTCTGATTGTCAGAAACTTTGTAAATGGAGTTGGGGCGGAATTTGGCCACACAGTCATGAGAGTATGGGAAGTATAGTGGAGGCTGAGTACTCAGCCTTGCGGGGCTCATGTGTTGAGGATTACATTGGAGGTGGTGTTGTCACCTGTCCTCACTGATCACAGTTTATAGGTCAGGAAGTTGAGGATCCACTTAGAGGAGGGAGCTGAGATGTATGTCTTGAACTTTTGGGATAAGATTGTTCAGAATTATGATGTTGAAGTCGGAGCTGTGGTCAATAAATAGGAACCTGATGTAGGTGTGCTTGCTATCTAAGTGTTCCAGGGATGGGTGTAGGACCAGGGAGATGGCATTTGCCGTGGTCCTGTTGTACCAGTAGGCAAGTTGCAAAGGATCAAGGCAATCTGGTAGACTGAGCTGGTGAGCCATAGCTAACCTATCGAAGCACTTCATTATTATGGAGGGCAAAGACGCTGGGTGGGTGTTATTGAGGCACTCCGCATGACTTTTCATTGGATGATGGTGGTCTGCTTGAAGCAGCTGGGAACTTCAGATCGCAGTAAGGAAAGGTTAAAGATGTCAGTGAATGGGGACTCTGTCTGAGCCATCTGCTTTCTCTGGGTTCACCTTCAAGTAGACCAATCTCACATCGGTGGCAGTGACTGTGGGTAGAGGTGTACCTGAGACTGTTGGAGAAGATGACATCATTTCACTGACCGTCTGTCCAAAACGAGCCCAGAATGCATTGAGCTCATCGGGGAGAGATGTACTGTTGCCTGCGGTTCTGTTTGACTTTGCTTAGTAGCCCATTTTAGAGGTTAATAAAATCATGAGGGGCATGGATAGGGTAAATAGACAAGTCTTTTTCCAGGTTGGGGGAGTCCAGAATGAGAAGGCATAAGTTTAAGGTGAGAGGGGAAAAATTTAAAAAGGAACTAAGGGGCAACGTTTTCACGCAGAGGGTGGTATGTGTATGGAATGAGCTGCCAGAGGAAGTGGTACAATTACAACATTCATATGGCATCT
This sequence comes from Chiloscyllium punctatum, assembly GCF_047496795.1. Lineage (NCBI taxonomy): Eukaryota > Metazoa > Chordata > Chondrichthyes > Orectolobiformes > Hemiscylliidae > Chiloscyllium > Chiloscyllium punctatum. The sequence continues at coordinate 9,717,798 of NC_092754.1, forward strand.
GGATGGGTATATGAATAGGAAGGATTTAGAGGGATATGGGCCAAGTGCTGACAAACGGGACTGGATTAGGTTGGCATGGACTAGTTTGACCGAAGGGTCTGTTTCCGTGCTGTATATCTTTATAACTCTATGACTCTGTTGTGTAAACCTTGCCACAAACGATGAGTGTCTGTGTGGTTGGTCTGGGTCTCAAACTTAGTTTGGTATTGCCTCTCAGCATCTCTGATGGCCTTATGGAGGTCAGACCTCGATTTCCTCTATAGGTCAGAGCTGCCTGACATGAACACCACAGACCTGGACTTCAGTAGGCAGTGGATCTCCTGGTTCATCCATGGTTTCTATTTGGGGAACATTTGGATTAACTTCTTCAGCACATGTGAGGTTTATAAAGCCATGAAGAGTCTAGGTAAGGGGAAGAGCAAAGTTCTTTTCCCAAGAGTAGGTGAGTTCGAAAATTGGACAGCATAATTTTAAGATGAAAGGAGAAAGATTTAATAGGTATGTGAGGTGCAACTTTTTTACACAATGTTGTTGGTATGTGGAATGAACTATCAGAGTAAGTGGTAGATGCAGGTGCAGTTACAACATTTAAAAGACGTTGGACAGGTACATGAATAGGAAATGTTTAGAGGGATATGGGCCAAATGCAAATAAATGGGACTAGTTTAGTTAGGGAGACCTGGTTGGCATGGTTGAGTTGGACCAAAGGGTCTGTTTCTGTGCTGTATGACTCTTTGAATACACCTGTCCCATATTCTGAATAATCTCCAGCAATCAAGACTAGTTCAAACCTGATTCACACTGTCATGTTGAGAATCAGTGTATCAGTGTGTTCTTTCTGCAAGTATAACACAGTCAAAAAAACTCTATGATGGTTTTTAAAGACATGCGATTGTACACCTAAACGTGCAAGCGGCTTAATAAAATCAGAAATTCCAGGACTGAAGCCAGTATTAAAATAGCAGATGGATGAATGTTTTACAAGAAGGTTGAGGATTCATCAGTTATTGCCAAGATATTTTTATTCAAAAATTACATATGGGAGTGAGATAAAGAAGAGAATAATTCACCTGTAACAATCAATTCTTTATTGAATTTTCAGTTCGTGTACTTCTCTCCCCACTTAGCAAATACAGGAGAAAGTGGCACACACACACACAGACACACACACACATACACACCCATACACACACAGGCACACATACACACACAGACACACACACGCACAGACACACACACACACACACGCACACGCACACGCACACACAGACACGCACACACACATACACACAGACACGCACACTCACCACACACATACACACACATGTACACACACATCCACACACACAGACACACATTCACATACAGAGACACACACACATATACACACACAGACACGCACACTCACACACACACATACAAACAGACACGCACACACATACACACACATATACACACAGACACACACACACATACACACGCACACACACGTACACGTACACACAGACACACACGTACACGCACACACAGGCACACATACACACACACATACACATACACAGACACACACTTAGACACACACACATACACACACACACACACACACAGACACACGTACATGCACACATACACACACATACACACAGACACACACACTCATACACACATGCACACAGACACACACACTCTCTCTCACAGACACACAGACACACACTCACACACACACATGCACAGACACACACTCACACACATGCACAGACACACACTTACACACACAGAAACACACACACACACAGACACACATACTCACACACAGACACATACACACACACACACATACACACGCATACACACAGACACACACTCACACACACATACACACACAGACACACACTCACGCACACACATACACACACAGGCACACACTCTCTCTCTCTCACACACACACACACACAGACACACACACATACACAGCCATATGCACACACACAGACACACACAGACACACACACAGACACACACACACAGACACACACACACAGGCACACACACACACTCACACACAGACACACACTTACACACATATGCACACATATATACACACACACATACACACAGACATACACACACATACACACATACAACACAGACATACACACACATACACGCACATACACACAGACACATACACACACAGACACACATACAGACACACAGACAGACACACACACACAGGCGCACATACGCATACTCACACATACACACACAGACACACACAGAGTTCGATCTGAGACGGGTACAGCTGAGAACAGAAGTGAGTCAAACAGTCAGGGCAGACAGGGACACGGTAGGACTAGTAAATTAATCTGCATTTATTTCAATGCAAGGGGCCTAACAGGGAAGGCAGATGAACTCAGGGCAGGGTTAGGAACATGGGACTGGGATATCATAGCAATTATGGAAACATGGCTCCAGAATGGGAAGAACTGGCAGCTGAATGATCCAGGATACAAATGCTACGGGAAGGATAGATTAGATTAGATTATTTACAGTGTGGAAACAGGCCCTTCGGACCAATAAGTCCACACCGACCCGCCGAAGCGAAACCCACCCATACCCCTACATTTACCCCTTACCCAACACTACGGGCAATTTAGCATGGCCAATTCACCTGACCTGCACATTTTTGGACTGTGGAAGGAAACCGGAGCACCTGGAGGAAACCCACGCAGACACGGGGAGAATGTGCAAACTCCACACAGAGAGTCGCCTGAGGCGGGAATTGAACCCGGGTCTCTGGCGCTATGAGGCAGCAGTGCTAACCACTGTGCCACTGGAGGCAAAAGAGATGGGGGAGTGGCAATTTTGATAAGGGATAGCATTATAGCTGTGCTGAGGGAGGATATTCCCGGAAATACATCCAGGGAAGTTATTTGGGTGGAACTGAGAAATAAGAAAGGGATAATCACCTTATTGGGATTGTATTATAGACCCCCCAATGGTCAGAGGGAAATTGAGAAACAAACTTGTAAGGAGATCTCAGCTATCTGTAAGAATAATATGGTAGTTATGGTAGGGGATTTTAACTTTCCAAACATCGACTGGGACTGCCATAGTGTTAAGGGTTTAGATGGAGAGGAATTTCTTAAGTGTGTACAAGACAATTTTCTGATTCAGTATGTGGATGTACCTACTAGAGAAGGTGCAAAACTTGACCTACTCTTGGGGAATAAGGCAGGGCAGGTGACTGAGGTGTCAGTGGGGGAGCACTTTGGGGCCAGCGACCATAATTCTATTCATTTTAAAATCATGATGGAAAAGGATGGACCAGATCTATAAGTTGAAGTTCTAAATTGGAGAAAGGCCAATTTTGATGGTATTAGGCAAGAACTTTCAAAAGTTGATTGGAGGCAGATGTTCGCAGGTAAAGGGATGGCTGGAAAATGGGAAGCCTTCAGAAATGAGATAACAAGAATCCAGAGAATGTATATTCCTGTCAGAGTGAAAGGGAGGGCTGGTAGGTATAGGGAATGCTGGATGAGTAAAGAAATTGAGGGTTTGGTTAAGAAAAAGAAGGAAGTATATGTCAGGAATAGACAGGATAGATCGAGTGAATCCTTAGAAGCGTATAAAGGAAGTAGGAATATACTTAAGAGGGAAATCGGGAGGGCAAAATGGGGACATGAGATAGCTTTGGCAAATAGAATTAAGGAGAATCCAAAAGGTTTTTACAAATATATTAAGGACAAAAGGATAACTAAGGAGAGAACAGGGCCCCTCAAAGATCAGCAAGGCGGCCTTTGTGTGGAGCCACAGATAATGGGGGAGATACTAAATGAATATTTTGCATCAGTATTTACTGTGGAAAAGGATATGGAAGATATAGACTGTAGATGGTGACATCTTGCAAAATGTCCAGATTACAGAGGAGGAAGTGCTGGATGTCTTGAAACGGTTAAAGGTGGATAAATCACCAGGACCTCATCAGGTGTACCTGAGAACTCTGTGGGAAGCTAGAGAAGTGATTCCTGGGTCTCTTGCTGAGATATTTGTATCATCGATAGTCACAGGTGAGGTGGCGGAAGACTGGAGGTTGGTAAATATGGTGCCACTGTTTAAGAAGGGTGGTAAGGACAAGCCAGGGAACTATAGACCAATGAGCCTGACCTCGGTGGTGGGCAAGTTGTTGGATGGAATCCTGAGGGACAGGATGTCTATGTATTTGGAAAGGCAAGGACTGATTCGGGATAGTCAACATGGCTTTGTGCCTGGGAAATCATGTCTCACAAACTTGATTGAGTTTTTTGAAGAGGTAACAAAGAGGATTGATGAGGGCAGAGCAGTAGATGTGATCGATATGGACTTCAGTAAGGTGTTATACAAGGTTCCCCATGGGAGACTGATTAGCAAGGTTAGATCTCATGGAATACAGGGAGAACTCGCCATTTGGAAACAGAACTGGCTCAAAGGTAGAAGACAGAGGGTGGTGGTGGAGGGTTGTTTTTCAGACTGGAGGCCTGTGACCAGTGGAGTGCCACAAGGATCGGGGCTGGGTCCTCTACTTTTTGTCATTTACATAAATGATTTGGATGCGAGCATAAGAGGTACAGTTAGTAAGTTTGCAGATGACACCAAAATTGGAGGTGTAGTGGACAGCGAAGATGGTTACCTCAGATTACAACAGGATCTTGACCAGATGGGCCAATGGGCTGAGAAGTGGCAGATGGAGTTTAATCCAGATAAATGTGATGTGCTAGATTTTCGGAAAGCAAATCTTAGCAGGACTTATACACTTAATGGCAAAGTCCGAGGGAGTGTTGCTGAACAAAGAGATCTTGGAGTGCAGGTTCATAGCTCCTTGAAAGTTGAGTCGCAGTAGATAGGATAGTGAAGAAGGCATTTGGTATGCTTTCCTTTATTTGTCAGAGTATTGAGTACAGGAGTTGGGAGGTCATGTTGCAGCTATAGGACATTGGTTAGGCCACTGTTGGAATATTGTGTGCAATTCTGGTCTCCTTTCTATCGCAAAGATGTTGTGAAACATGAAAGGGTTCAGAAAAGATTTACAAGAATGTTGTCAGGGTTGGAGAGTCTGAGCTACAGGGAGAGGCTGAACGTGCTGGGGCTGTTTTCCCTGGAGTGTCAGAGGCTGAGGGGTGACCTTAAAGAGGTTTACAAAATTATGAGGGGCATGGATAGGATAAATAGACAAAGTCTTTTCCTTGGGGTCGGGGTGTCCAGAACTAGAGGGCATAGGTTTAGGGTGAGAGGGGAAAGATATAAAAGAGACCAAAGGGGCAACTTTTTCACGCAGAGGGTGGTCCGTGCATGGAATGAGCTGCCAGAGGATGTGGTGGAGTCTGGTACAATTGCAACATTTAAGAGGCATTTGGATGGGTATATGAATAGGAAGGGTTTGGAGGGATATGGGCCAGGTGCTGGCAGGTGGGACTATATTGGGTTGGGATATCTCGTCAACATTGGCTCTATGACTCGATGACACACAGACACACATACACACACAGACACACACAGACACACATACACACAGACACATAAACACACACACAGACACAAATGCACACAGACATACACACACATAGACACACACACGTACACACACATACATACACAAATTCACAAACAGACACACATACACACAGACACACACACAGCCACACATATACACACATATACATACACACACATACACACACAAACATACATACACATACAGACATACCCACACACACACATACACACACAGCCACACATACACACACAGCCACACATACACACACACACACACTGACACACCCACACACATACACACACAGACATACACAAAGACACACACAGACACACCCATACACACATACACACACATACACACAGACACGCACAGACACAGATACGCACAGACATACACACACATACATACACACACATACATACATACACACACACAGACACACACACATACACAAACACACAGACACACATACACACACACATATTCACACTCAGACACACATACACACACATACACACAGACACACATACACACACAGCCACACATTTACACACACATACATACACACACATACACACAGAAACACACATACACATACAGACACCCACACACACACATACACACACAGCCACACATACACACACAGCCACACATACATACACACACTGACATACCCACACACATACACACACAGACATACACACAGACACACACAGACACACCCATACACACACATACACATACACACATATACACACACAGACACACACACACACAGATACGCACAGACATACACACACACATACATACACACACATGCACACACACACACACACACAAATATACATGCACTCATACACACACAGACACACACAGACACACACACATACACACAGACAGGCACACACACGCATATACACACAACATACACATACACACATATACACACATACCTGCACACATACACACACATACGCACACATACACATACACACACATACACACACACGCACACACACATACACTCACAGACACACAAACATACACACACACAGACGCACATTACACACACACACATACACACACGCACCCACATACACACACACATTACACTCACACACATACACACACGCACCCACATACACACACACATTACACACACACATACACACACGCACCCACATACACACACACATACACTTTTGCAGACAAACTGTACATGCCCAGCAAAGCAGTCACCCACTGAGCAGCAGACCACATTGCGAGCAGCGAATACAGTGGACTAGAGTCATAGTGTCAGAGATATACAGCACAGAAACAGACCCTTCAATCAATACATCCATGCAACGAGATATCCCAACCCAATCTAGTCCCATCAGCCCATATCCCTCCCAACCCTTCCTAGTCATATACCCATCCAGATGCTTTTAAATGCTGTAATTGTACCAGCCTCCATCACTTCTCTGGCAGCTCAGTCCATACACGTACCACCCTCTGCATGAAAAAGTTGCCCTGTAGGTCTCTTTTATATCTTTCCCCTCTCACCCTATCTATGCCCTCTAGTTCTGGACTCCCCTACCCCAGGGAAGAGACCCTGTCTATTTATCCTATCCATGCTTCTCATGATTTTGTAAACCTCTATAAGATCACCCCTCAGCCTCTGACACTCCAGGGAAAACAGCCACAGTCTATTCATCCTCTCCAGATAGCTCAAATCCTCCAACCCTGACAACATCCTTGTAAATTTCTTCTGAACCCTTTCAAGTTTCACAACATCTTTCCGATAGGAAGGAGATCAGATTGCATGCAATTTTCCAAAAATGGCCTAGCCAATGTCCTGTACAGCTGCAAAATGACCTCCCAACTCCTGTACTCAATACTCTGACCAATAAAGGAAAACAACCCAAACACCTTCTTCATTATCCTATCTAATTGTGACTCCAGTTTCAAGGAGCTATGAACCTGCATTCCAAGGTCTCTTTGTTCAGCAACACTCCCAAGGACCTTACCATTAAGTGTATAAATCTGCTAAGGTTTGCTTTCCCAAAATGCAGCACCTCGCATTTATCTGAATTAAACTCCATCTTCCACTCCTCAGCCCATTGACTCATCTGATCAAGATTCTGTTTTAATCTGAGGTAACCTTCTTTGCAGACCACTACACCTCTAATTTTGTTGTCATCTGCAAACTTACTAACTATACCTCTTATGCTCACATCCAAATGACAAAAGGTGGTGGACCCAGCACTGATCCTTGTGGCACACTAACACCCGCTGTCTTCTACCTTTGAGCCAATTCTGTATCCAAATGGCTAATTCTCCCTGTATTCCATAAGATCTAACCTTGCTAATCAGTTTCAAATGGGGAATCTTTGTCGAACACCTTACTGAAGTCCATATAGATCACATCTACCACTCTGCCCTCATCAATCCTCTTTGTTACTTCTTCACAAAACCCAATCACATTTGTGAGACATGATTTCCCACGCACAAAGTCATGTTGACTATCCCTAAATCAGACCTTGCCTTTCCAAATAAATGTATATCCTGTCCCTCAGGATTTCCTCCAACAACTTGAGCACCACTGAGGTCAGGCTCACTGGTCTATAGTTTCTTGGCTTGTCCTTATCACCTTAGCCAACGTAAGCCAACTTCCAGTCTTCTGGCACCTCATCTGTGACTATCGGTTATACAAATATCTCAACAAATGGGCCAGCAATCACTTCCCTAGCTTCCCATAGAGTTCTAGGGTACACCTGATCAGGTCCTGGGGATTTATCCTAGATTGAGTGAAGTCCAGGTAAATCACTGCTTCAGCTGGAAGCTGTATTCGGGACTTTGGATCGTGAGGAGGGAGGAAGCAAATGTGGAAGTGTGACACCTTCTGCGTTTGCAGATGAAGGTGCTGTAGTTGTTTTAATTTTTTTCCAAGAGCATCCCTCCAGTGAGCTGATTGAGTCTGCTCTCTGTTGCAACGTGCATTTCACATTAACTGACTGAAGTTATAATCAACCGGTAACACATTTCCAAGAATGATTCTGGGGATGAAGGGCTTGGCGTTTGAGGAGCAGTGAGGACTTTGGTCTGTACTTGATGGCATTTAGAAGGATGAGAGGGTTGTTTGAAACTTGCGAACATTGATTAGCCTGGATAGGGTGGACGTAGAGAAGCTGCTTCCACCAGTAGGAGAGACTAGGACCTAAGGGCACAGCCTGAGAGTGAAGGGGTGACACTTGGGAACTGAGATGAAGAGGAATTTCTTCAACCAGAGGGTGGTGAATCTGTGGAACTCATTGCCACAGAGGGCTATGGAGGCCAAGTCATTTGAGGGTATTTAAGACAGAGATAATAGACAATAGACAATAGACAATAGATGCAGGAGTAGGCCATTCAGCCCTTCAAGCCTGCACCGCCATTCAATATGATCATGGCTGATCATTCCCAATCAGTATCCTGTTCCAGCCTTATCTCCATAACCCTTGACTCCACTATCTTTAAGAGCTCTATCCAATTCTTTCTTAAATGAATCCAGAGACTGGGCCTCCACTGCCCTCTGGGGCAGAGCATTCCACACAGCCACCACTCTCTGGGTGAAGTAGTTTCTCCTCATCTCTGTCCTAAATGGTCTACCCCGTATTTTTAAGTTGTGTCCTCTGGCTCGGCACTCCCCCATCAGCGGAAATATGTTTCCTCCTGCCAGAGTGTCCAATCCTTTCATAATCCTATACGTTTCAATCAGATCCCCTCTCAGTCTTCTAAACTCAAGGGTATACAAGCCCAGTCGCTCCAGTCTTTCAGTGTAAGGTAATCCCGCCATTCCAGGAATTGACCTCGTGAACCTACGCTGCACTCCCTCAATAGCCAGAATGTCTTTCCTCAAATTTGGAGACCAGAACTATACACAGTACTCCAGGTGTGGTCTCACCAGGGCCCTGTACAGCTGCAGAAGCACCTCTTTGCTTCTATACTCAATTCCTCTTGTTATGAAGGCCAGCATGCTATTAGCCTTCTTCACGACCTGCTGTACCTGCATGCTTGCCTTCATTGACTGGTGGACAAGAACACCCAGATCTCTCTGAACAGCCCCTTTACCTAATTTGATACCATTGAGGTAGTAATCTGCCTTCCTGTTCTTGCCACCAAAGTGGATAACCAGACATTTATCCACATTAAACTGCATCTGCCATGCATCTGCCCACTCACCTAACTTGTCCAGGTCACCCTGTAATCTCCTAACATCCTCATCACATTTCACCCTACCACCCAGCTTTGTATCATCAGCAAATTTGCTAATGTTATTGCTGATACCGTCTTCTATATCATTTACATATATTGTAAAAAGCTGCGGTCCCAGCACGGATCCCTGCGGTACCCCACTGGTCACTGCCTGCCATTCTGAAATGGAGCCGTTAATCACTACCCTTTGTTTCCTATTAGCCAACCAATTCTCTATCCAATCTAGTACTTTGCCCCCAATACCGTGCGCCCTAATTTTACTCACTAACCTCTTGTGTGGGACTTTATCAAAAGCTTTCTGAAAGTCCAGGTACACTACATCCACTGGATCTCCCTCGTCCATCTTCCGAGTTACATCCTCAAAAAATTCAAGAAGATTAGTCAAGCATGATTTCCCCTTCATAAATCCATGCTGACTCTGTCCTATCCTGTTACTATTATCCAGATGTGCCGTAATTTCATCCTTTATAATAGACTCCAGCATCTTTCCCACCACTGAGGTCAGACTAATTGGTCTATAATTTCCTGCTTTCTCCCGCCCACCCTTCTTAAAAAGTGGCACAACATTAGCCGCCCTCCAATCCTCAGGAACTGACCCCGATTCTATTGAACTCTGGAAAATAATCACCAGCGCATCCACGATTTCCCGAGCCACCTCCTTCAGTACCCTGGGATGCAGGCCATCAGGTCCGGGAGACTTATCAACCTTCAGACCTAACAGTCTCTCCAACACCAAATCCTGGTAAATATAAATTCCCTTAAGTTCAGGTCCTTCAGCCACTGTTACCTCAGGGAGATTGCTTGTGTCTTCCCCAGTGAACACAGATCTGAAGTACCCATTTAATTCCTCTGCCATTTCTTTGTTCCCAGTAATATATTCCCCTGTTTCTGTCTTCAAGGGCCCAATTTTTGTCCTAACCATTTTTTTGCCTTGGACATACCTAAAAAAGCTTTTACTATCCTCCTTTATAATCTTGGCCAGTTTACCTTCGTACCTCATTTTTTCTCTGCGTATTTCCTTCTTACTAATCCTCTGTTGTTCTTTAAAAGCTTCCCAGTCTTCAGTTTTCCCACTTATCTTTGCTAAGTTATACTTTTTCTCTTTTAACTTGATATGTTTCTTTACTTCCCTCGTCAGCCACGGCCGCCCATGTCTCCTCCTGGAATCTTTCTTCCTTTTAGGAATCAACTGATCCTGCAACTTCTGCATTATACACAGAAATATCCGCCATTGTTCCTCCACGGTCTTCCCTGTTAAGGTATTGCACCATTGAACTTTGGCCAGTTGCTCCCTCATAGCTCCATATTTCCCTTTATTCAACTGAAATATTGTCACTTCCGATTGTACCCACTCCCTCTCAAATTGCAGATTGAAGCTTATTGTATTATGGTCACTACTTCCTAATGGCTCCTTCACTTCGAGGTCACTGACCAATTCTGGTTCGTTACACAATACCAGATCCAGAATTGCCTTCTCCCTGGTCGGCTCCAGCACCAGCTGCTCTAAAAATCCATCTCTGAGGCACTCCACAAAGTCTCTTTCTTGAGGCCCGATACCATCCTGATTCTCCCAGTCTACCTGCATGTTAAAATCCCCCATAACAACTGTAGTAACATCTTTGCGACAAGCCAATTTCAGCTCCTGATTCAACTTACATCCGACATCCAGACTACTGTTTAGGGGCCTGTAGATGACTCCCATGAGTGTCTTTTTACCCTTAGTGTTTCGAAGCTCTATCCACACTGACTCTACATCCCCTGACTCTAGGTCCCCCCGCGCAAGGGACTGAATATCCTCCCTTACCTTAGATAGGTTCTTGATTTGTAAGGGGATTAAAGGTTATGGGGAGAAAGCAGGAGAATGGGGTTGAAAGAATAACAGCTATGATTGAATGACAGAGCAGACTCAATGGGCTGAATGGTCTCCTATATTTTATTATGGGCTGATGATGCAGTCTTTTGAGGGACATTTTTGTCATTAGTCAATGTGTAGTCAGACTGGAAACCAGTGTCACTTCCCATTTTGGTGTGAGCTGATTTCCAAGCAATTGAGGAAAAACTCCCAACAGTGTTTTCTTCTTTCTCTGTCTCTCATTGAAATTTCTGAAATAAAATCCAATATACTCCAGCAGGACAGAAACCATGCAAACAGCAGCTCTGTATAATAAGAACCGTCTGTGAAAGCCACTGGTTGACCCGGGAGAACACTGAAAAGCAATTAATTTGATGAGGTCCTGCAGTTTGCTCACCATAAAAATTCTCAGCATCAGTTTCTCATGATTTGTTACCTCACTGTGCACGATATAGCTAGTGAAGTGTGAGTGCCTTACAACACCTTTAACTCTTTTTAGTCAACAGCTCCCCTGGTAGACGACTTCGGTGTGCAATGCAATAGCTTAAAGTAACTATTGGACAAAGAGAGCGCTGAACAGAAAGGAAACATGGAGGGAAACTTTAGGAAGACATGCATTTCTGCAACAGCTATTACAGCCTCCCAGAATGTTTTACAGCCAGGAAAATACGTTCTGATGTGTTATTTGTGGAAAACACGGCAACCAATTTGCACACAGCAAGCTCCTTTCCCCGGTATTCACAGATGATGTGTTTCAATGCTGTTGATGAGGAACAGGAGTAGGCCATTCAGCCCTTCAAGCCTATTCCAGCATTCAGTGAGATCATGGCTCATCTGTGGCCTAACTCCATATACCTGCCTTTGGTCCATAAATCTTAATACCTTTGCTTAACAAACACTTATCTCTCTCAGATTTAAAGTTAACAACTGAATCAGCATTCACTGCCATTTGTGGAAGGGTTCCAAACCCCTCTCACCTTTTGTATTTTGAAGTGCTCCCTAACACTTTTCCTGAGTGATCCGGCCCTAATTATCAGAAGATACCTCCTAGTTCTAGAATCCCCAACCAGTGGAAATACCATATATATTTGGGTAAAAGTCAAATTTTTTAGACTATTTTTTAAGGACAAGTTTATGGGGTTGACTATTTCATGGATACCACTTTTGAGGGGCTGAAATTCATGCTACAGTCCAAAATATTGTATCATTAATATAAGCCCAAATGATCTCTAAACGAATAAAGAAAAAATGAATTATGGTAAGATGGCCCTATTCCACAAGTGTTACAGGGGAACTGAGCTCAGCTGAGCTGCACACAATGGGAGAGTGTCACCATCAACGCTGAAGAGGAAGACTGGGCCTTAATTGAGCCTTTCATCCACTCTGGTCCTTCTGTCAAAATAATACTTGCTCAGCAGCACACTGGACAGTCACCTCAGTGGTGTTTGCGACCAAGTGTCCAGTGTGGGATCTTGAACCCATGACCTTCTGATTGAGATGTGAACGTTCTCACTGATCCAAGAGTTGTAAGGAATATTGACTGGAGTTGTTGTAATTTGAAAATTCTCAACCTTATTTTCAAATTGCTTCGTGGCCTCACTCCTTGATTACTTGTTCTGCTCTAATACCATATCTGAAATATTAGCAGTCATCTAATTCTGGACTCTTGACAACCCCAGTTTTAATCACTCCACCACTGTGGCCATAAAATCTCCCTAAACCATTCCACCTTTTTGATCACCTGACCTATAAAATCACCAGTGTGGCTTGGTGTCAGAGTTGGCTTTGTCTCATCCCTGTACAGTCCCTTGTGCTGTTTTAATGAGTTCAAGATGCTATGTAATACAAATTGTTGCTCTGTTGAGGTCATTTCCTGATTTTTGCAATGTTGGGACAAGGGGACCTTGCACTCACCCTAGAGTGCACCTTACAGGTTGAGTTGTAACTTCTTGGCCAGTTACATTAAGAATTTAAACTTTAAACATGCAGAACTTTAAACCCAATCTATGTTTCTGGTGTTGCGACTTTCACCTAATATTGTGAGAGCAGAAATTGGCCCCTGTCAGACAAAGAATTTATCCCTTGTGTGATGTTGGAATTTGTTTAATACAATACCATAGATCGACTTTGCAAAGGGAATAATTCTTGTGTGTCTCTATAGAGTCATGCCATAAATAGGCGGCCTAGTGGCTCAGTGGTCAGTACAGCTGTCTTGCAGTGCAGGGACCTGGGTTCAATTCCAGTCTTGGCTGACTGTCCGTGTGGATTTTACACATTCACCCCGTATCTATGTGGGTTTCCTCCCACAATCCAAAGACATGCAGGTTAGGTAGATTGGCCATTCTAAATTGCCCGTAGTGTCCAGGGTTTGTGCAGGCTAGGTGGATTAGTCTTGGGAAATGCAGGGTTATGGGGGTGAGGCGAGGGAATCGGATCTGAGTGGAGTGCTCTTTAAAGGGCTAGTTTGGTCTGCTTCCACACCATTGGAATTCTTTGATTCTAATAGACAGGTATCTTTGAATCTAAATTAAACCAGACGGTGGACAGGCATGTTGCTTGTTTGTCCCCGGGGGGTGGAACCAACGTTTCAAGACTACTTGAGGACTGAAGTCAAAGTCTGTCCAATGTCACTTGTTCCTGATACAGGCAAGACTTGCATTTTGTGCCCATCCCTAACTGCTCTTGAACGGAGTGACTTGATCAGCCATTGCTCTGAGTGCCAGACCAGGTAAGGATGTTCAGATGAAGTTTTAAGAAAAATGATAATTTTATGTCACTTTTAATCTAGAAGGAACAGGACAGCCGATACTTCAGGTATCAGCTCTTCATCAGGACTGAGGGGGCGGGTCTGGGGGAAAGTAGCTCAGAAGGCGACAGGTAGATGGAGGTAGGGGGGTGATGGTGATAGGTCGGACGGGACAGTGGAGCAGGACCTACCTGTCCATCTTCCTTCCCACCTATCTGCTTCACCCTCCCCTCCGGCCTATCACCATCACTCCCAGCTCCATCTATCTATCACCTTCCCAGCTATCTTCCTCCAGTCCCACCCTCCAATTTATCTCTCAGCCCCTTCACCCCCTCCCCACCCCCAACAATGCTGATGAAGGGCTTATGCCTGAAACATCACTTCGTCTGCTCCTCAGATTCTTCCTGACCTGTTATGTTTTTCCAGCTTTTTGACTCTAACGCTCCAGCATCTGCAGTCCTCACTCTCTCCTACACATCAGTCATGATCTTGTTGCATGGTAAGATATACTAGAGGGGTTGAATGGCCTCTTCCTATGTTGTGAGGAGGAGCTAGCTCAAGCTGTTCCTCTTTGCCATTTAGATACAAAGACCCAATTCAGTGCTGAACAAGATACATTGGGAGCCCACCTCCCTGCTCTCACCCAAGCTTATTGGGGACTGGGATGTTGAGGTACCCCAGGGTTTTCTGCTTATCGAGTTACCCAGCTTGTAACGGAGCCGATCTCTGCATGAATGCCCCTCAATCCAGCAGGGGCTGTGTTCACCATGATAATTGTCATTCCTCTCACTCCTTTGTGAAGGGAGCATCTGTGAGTATCTCACTCAGAGAACTCATAGAATAAACTCCTGACACTATTGGTGGCTCAACATTCCAAACTATGCTCCAACTGGAGGCAGCTTCCCACCAGTATCCTGGCATTGTCCAAGTATCACTATGGAATTTATTTTGTTTCAAATGTGCTCCTTCCCTGCACACATACACTCTCTATATATGAGCACACAGACTAGGAACAAGGGTATGCCACTCAGTCATAGAGATGTACATCAAGGAAACAACCCTTTGATCCAACTCATCTATGCCGACCAGGTATCCTAATCTAACCTAGTCCCATTTGTCAGCACTTGGCCCATATCCTTCTAAACCCTTCCTATTCATATACCCATCCAGATGCCTTTTAAATGTTGTAACTGTACCAGCCTCCACCACTTCCTCTGGCAGCTCATTCCATACACACTCCACCTTCTGCATGAAAAAGTTGCCCTTTAGGTCCCTCTTAAACTTTTCCCCTCTCACCCTAAACCTACGCCCTCTAGTTCGGGACTCCCTCACCCCAGGGAAAAGACCTTGTCTACTTACCCTATCCATGCCCCTCATGATTTTGTAAACCTCTATAAGGTCACCCCTCAGCCTTCAACACTCTAGGGAAAAACAGCCCCTGCCTATTCAGCCTCTCCCTACAGCTGAAACCTTCCAACCCTGGCAACATTCTTGTAAATGTTTTTAGAACCCTTTCAGGTTCCACAACATCCTTCCAATAGAAAGAAGGCCAGAATTACACACAATAGTCCAAAAGTGGCCTCATTAATGTCCTGTACAGCCGCAACATGACCTCCTGACTCATATACTCAATGCTCCAACCAATAAAGTAAAGCATACCCAACGCCATCTTCATTATCCTATCTATCTGGGACTCTACTTCCAAGGAACTATGAACCTGTACTTCAACATTGCTTTGTTCAGCAATGCTACCCAGGGCCTTCCAGAACTAGGGGGCATAGGTTTAAGGTGAGAGGGGAAATATATAAAAGAGACCTGAGGAGTAATGTTTTCAAGCAGAGGGTGGTATGTGTATGGAATGAACTGCCAGAGGAAGTGGTGGAGGCTGGTACAATTGCAACATTTAAAAGGCATCTGGATGAATACGAAGGGTTTGGAGTGCTTTGGGCCAAGTGCCGGCAAATGAGCTAGCTTAGTTTGGGATATCTGGTCAGCATGGACAGGTTGGGCTGAAGGGTCTCTTTCCATGCTGTACATCTCTATGACTCTGACTCTATTAAACGTCCTGCTCTGATTTGTCTTTCCAAAATGTAGCACCTCACATTTATCTAAATTAAGCTCCATCTGCCACTCCTCATTGGCCCATTCTGACCAAGATCCTATTTTACTGTGAGGTAACCTTCGCTGTCCACTACCTTACAATTTTGGTGTCGTCTGCAAAGTTACTCACCATACCCCCTGTGTTCACATCTAAACCATTTATACATGTCCTTTGAGTCTGCTGTGCTATTCAATTAGATCACGGCTGATCTGATTTTAGACTCAACTCTGCACAGGTAAACCTTCAAACAGGTTGCCCCCCACTTAAACACAAAGCCAAGTTACTAATATAAAGAGTTGAAAGTTGCTGTGTGTGTCCTGGAAGAAGTCAGGCAACCTATACCTCTGGTAAATATGTACAGTCAACGTGGCCCAAGGGCAGATCCCAGGAGAAAAAGCACATTTCCTCCATAGCTCACTTAAAATTGGAACCATACCGTCAGACAACATGAGCTGGGCCTGTGTTTAGTAGGGTATAATAATGGCTGCTGTATTCACTGAGTGGTGTTAGGTTATCATTGACTGAGCTATAATCAGTCTGGCCCTAGCATTGCAACCAACCTCACAGACAGACCCTGGTGGAAAGGCGATTCTTAAAAGGCGTGGTGACAGGAAGCTCTGGGCACCTTGAACCTTTAAAACTTTTCATGGTGTAATCCAGTTAGTGAGAGCGACATCGAAATGGCCTGTTGAACTTCCTCAGTTTCGTCTCTGTTCCTCATTAGCATGAATGATAAACTAATATAGAGACTTGGATCTTCTACAAGGTGTCTAAAAGGAGGATGGAAGGTTTTGATATGTATTTTATTATGTCGCATAATAGAATATTGGAACATAATTTTACAGTACAGAAGGAGGCCATTCGATCCATTATGCCTGTTCCAGCTCCCAAAAGAGCCACCCAGCTAGTCCCACTCTCCAGCCCTATCTCCATAGCCTTCTAAATTCATCACTTTCAAAGATATAGCCAGCTCTCTTTTGACACCTCTTGTGGAACCCACATCCGTCACTCTCCCAGGCAGTGCTTTACAAATTCTAACAATTCTGAGTAAATAAATTTCTCCTCATCTCGCTCCTAGCTCTTTTGCTGACAATCTTGAAATTGTGACCCCTAGTTACTTACATACCAACTGGTGGAAACAAAATATCCTTCTTTAACCTGTCAAAAGTTTTCATAATTTTGAACACCCCAATAAGGTCACCTCTGAATCTTCTCTGCTCCCAAGAGAGTAAGCTCAATCTCTCCAATCTTTCCCTGTATCTAAAATCCTTCATTCCTGGTATCGCTCCAAGAAATCCCCTTTGAACTCTCTCCAGGGATTCCTTACATTTAACTTCCTTCCTTATATCAGCTACCCAGAATTGAACGCAATACTCCAAATGTAGTCATATTACAATATGATTGATGTGGGAAAATTGTTCCTGTTGGAGTGGTTCTTGAAACAAAAATGCTGAAATTGGATTCTGTGAGCCTGGCACTATTGGGACATCTTGTGGGAGTTGTCATTGAGCCCGTGCTGTGACATGATGTCATTGTGCTTCCTGACACATGCAGACTGACACGCCAGCCTGGTACAGCACACGTGGCGTACAGTTGGGCAAACATACAGTCAGTTCTGCTATAACAGGGTAGTTCTGCGCTCGTGCAATCCAATGTTATTAGAAAATTGCATAATATCAACAATTTAAATTAAAGGGGCTAGAATTGCGTTATAACCAAAACACTCATTGTCAGCAAGGCCTTATCATAAACTGTGAAATACACTCACCCCTCCCTCTTTAAGACACCCCTTAATATCCACAGGATGAATTTCACAGAGGTGAACTGTCAGTTATCATCAAACCGGTGTCTTCTCCATGGCACTAGCTCTACCAATTAGAATCCACTGGCTAATAAATCAGCATACTGCTTCTCACACTGTTCTTTTTATCCCCCCTTGCTGTGGTATTCTTGCAAATTGCCCTGATGAGTGCAAGACAAAGAGCTTCGACAAAATGTCTTCTTTTAGCAGTGCTATAGGATAACGACAGAATAAAC
The DNA here is from genome assembly GCF_047496795.1 of Chiloscyllium punctatum. Lineage (NCBI taxonomy): Eukaryota > Metazoa > Chordata > Chondrichthyes > Orectolobiformes > Hemiscylliidae > Chiloscyllium > Chiloscyllium punctatum. Next base: position 9,736,303 of record NC_092754.1, read on the forward strand.
TAAATTTACATTTATATCGCTCAGTGGTTAGCACGGCTGCTTCGCTGTGCTAGGGACCGAGGTTCAATTCCAGCCTCGGGTGACTGTCTGTGTGGAGTTTGCACATTCTCCCCGTGTCTGCATGGGTTTCCTCCCATAGTCCAAAGATGTGCAGGTTAGGTGGATTGGCCAAGGGAAATGCAGGGATGGGGTGAGACTAGATGGGATGCTCTTTAGAGGGTTGGTGTGGACTTGATAGTCCAAATGGCCTGCTTCCACACTGTTAGGATTCCATGTTTTGGCTGAATATCCTTAGCTTTAGTGAAAGTTTGGTAAAATTTTAGTTTCTTCTTGTCGACAAGGTATGTTAATACCTCTGTGAAAAATCACAAGAGTGAGGAATCACAGAACAGCTGATTGGAGAGGGATGGCTCCCACAAATACGTGGGCAGTCAGGGCTCTGCTTTTAATCTAATGACATGGCATAAACTGAGAGAGCTTTTCTCACTGACTCAGGGGAATGCTCTGCAGAGGTTGTGTCGCGAAGCCTGTGTCCACTTCATGTTGTGGCCGTGTCTCTGCATTCAGAATTGATGGTAACGTCACAATCCGGCAAAATATAGGCTCCTTTTGAAAGGGTAGAAATCAGAGTAATTGCAGAGTGTGTTGTCTTCCGTTAATTGCCAGTAGTTAGTCCCAGCCTTTTAACTTTAATCCACTCTAACTCATTAAGGATTTTCTCTAAATTAATTCTGCAAATTAATGCTGTCAGATCTTTCATTGGCTCAAAGTTGTACCTTAACTTGTTTGATGATAGAAATTCAACACTTATTAAGTGGAAAGGTTTTTAATCGAAGGAAATTCTATTGCAAATTGAGTTTACTCCATGAGTAAGACAGGGTCTGAGTACCATAGCCCAACAGGAGATTATTTGGCCCATTTTGCTGATGTTGGTGTTTGCAGTTTGCTCTGAAATGCGTGTCACTGGAACACAATGACACAGCTGAGCCTATACTAGAGAACAGCACCCCCCTCCCTAATTCATGAGAGGTCCCCTCTCAGTTTGACCATAGAAACACAACAAAACGGCAACGCTGTTTCATAAAACAACATTTACACATCTGTTTGTTTTAATGGATCAATACAGATACTGGATTAGTGTTAGTTTCCCGAAAAAGTTTATCATAATTTTATTTTGTGTAATGTAATACACAAATAACTATTTTCCCTCAGAGTATTAACATGTGTAATGTGAAAATGTCCATACTTTTATTTCTCGTATGAATTAATAATTACTGTGATATAATTTTGAAAATTAATGTATATACATTTACTAATGAGAGAGTAGCGAGACGTTTATAGTTTCCTCAAATTCTAATTTATTCTGATTCGCTTTTTAAGCTGTGAAGTGACCTTGGGTAGGATCAGTAGCCATGATATGGAGGTGCCGGTGTTGGGTTAGGCTGGACAAAATCAGAAGTCACACAATACCAGGTTATAGTCCAACAGGTTTAATTAAAATCACAAGCTTTCAGTAAAGTCCCCTGACAAAGAAGCAGTGCTAAGTCTCCTGATGAAGGAGTAGTGCTCTGAAAGCTTGTGATTTAAAATAAACCTGCTGGACTACAACCTGATATCATGTGACTTCTGATTAGGATCAGTCGGGTTAATCGCAGGGTCTTAGATCCTGAGTAAGTCAATACTTCCCAAATGCTTTCCCTCTTTGACCCCAACATGAGGCTTGAAAATGGTCATAACTGCTTCGGCAAGTGCTGAATCAGGGAGGCGAAGGTACGTTAGAGCTGGGGGATGCAAATTGGAGCTCATGACCCCTCACATTTCAGCGCATGCCCCCATATAGAATTCTGAGTCCCACATTGGGAAGCCCTGGTCTAAGTGCAGGTCTGCAAACAAATTTGAGCATCTCTACACGACAGCCACCTGAGAAGTGAGGTTGCTGTGCCTTCCTCCCCAAAATGTTAGCTCAGGAACAAGGATCCTTTTTATTTCAAAAATATACTTAAATCATTTTTTTTAAAAGTACATGGCTACTAGAGCAATTCAGTCCTGTACACTCAGGAAAGGGATCTATTCAATGTTCAAAGTCAGTCAGACAGATACAGCTGCTTTGTCACTGATTTGCCATTTATACAATTGTAATGGTTCGTAATAGACGCTTACTAATGAATTGGCAATGTAGCTTTCCTCTGAGTCAGGCCCCAGTTGTTTAGTGGATTTTTGTCTGACCCAACTCTTGCATTTTTCTTCATTTTACGTGTTTTTCCTACAAACACAGATCTGGCAGTGGTTCTTCATGTAAATGAGTTCCGCTTCCAAGCTTAATTTGTTCAGCTTGTTTCGACACAACAGCATCCAAAGTACTGTAGGCCCACTCAGTCACAGATTGTATCAGCCTTATAGACTGCCCTACAGCCAACTCTCTGACATTCCTCCTTGCTGCTGGTTTGAGTTTATTAAACATGGAAAGAATGTTGGGCGCGTTGAAAGAAACCGTGAAAATTGTTCCATCAGTCCCAGAATGTGATGTGGCGGTAGTTTGGTCCGACTGTAAGGTTGAGAATTCTCACAGCAATCCAGGGAAGCATTCAGAAATATAAAGCTGTTGCAGGTTAGCGTGCTATAGAGCAGGGTGGCACAGAGGCTAGCACTGCTGCTCTGTGGTAATTAGGACTCAGGTTCGATTCCAGCCTCAGGTCTAATTGTTTCTTCATATGCCACTATACAGAACTGAGCTGCTTTAGTGACTGCGTATGTATATAAAGATAGTTTATGAATAAAGTATTTTTTTGAAATTAAAGCCTACATAGGGTTTGCATGTTCTCCTTGCGCCTGCAAGTGTTTCCTATGGGTGCTCCAGCTTCCTCCTATTGTCCAAAGATGTACAGATTAGGGTGGATTGACCAAGGGAAATTATCCCATACCGTCCAGGCATGTGCAGTTTAGGTGGATTGACTAAGGGAAATTGTCCCATATCCACTCACCAATGCCCTGGTGTTAGCTGACTTATGTTGGTTAATGGTCCAACATAATTGATTAGATTAGATTACTTACAGTGTGGAAACAGGCCCTTTGGCCCAACAAGTCCATGCTGACCCGCCGAAGCACAACCCACCCAGACCCATTCCCCTACACCTACCCTTCACCTAACACTACGGACAGTTTAGCTTGGCCAATTCATCTAACCTGCACATTTTTTGGACTGTGGGAGGAAACCGGAGCACCCGGAGGAAACACACGCAGACACGGGGAGAACGTGCGAACTCCACAGACAGCCACCTGAGGGCGGGAATTGAACCTGGATCTCTAGCGCTGTGAGGCAGCAGTGCTAACCACTGTGCCACCATGCCTTAAAGCTTCAACTTAAAAATTTTCATCCTTCTGTTCAAATCCCCTCATGGCTTCATTCCTCTGTATTTCTGTAATCTCCTCCAGCACCATAGCCTCTCAAGATCCACACGATCCCCCAATTCTGGCCTCTGTTTCTGCCTCTGCAATGCCCATTGCGCTACCATACTTTTAATTGCCTGGGTACAAAGCTCAGAAATCCATTTCCACAACCTATGCACCTTTTTAATATCCCCCCCTTTCTTCAAGTCACCTCCCTCTTTGACAAGCTGTCCGGCAAATGTCCAAACATCAGTTTGTGACTTGCAATTAAATTGTATCTGATAAAATCCAACAATCTGAAACAATATATTAAAGGTGAGAGGAGGAATATTTAAAAAAGGACATGAGGGACATCCGTATGTGGAATTAATCACTAGAGGGAGTGATGGATGCAGGTACCGTTATAACATTTAAAAGACACTTAGATAAGTACATGAATAGGAAGGGTTTGGATGGATATAGGCCAAACACAGGAAAGTGGAACTAATTTGGCTTGGGAGCATGGTTGGTATGGACGAGTTAGACTTAAGGGTCTGTTTCCATGCTGTATGACTTTGTGATTCTATTAACTGTAGGGTTTTTCTCTCGACAGAGGCTGACTGACTTGGCATTTCTATCGAGAATATAATGCTGGAAAAGCACAGCAGGTCAGGCAGCATTCGAGGAGCAGGAGAATTGACGTTTTGGGTGTAAGCCCTTTATTAGAATTCCTGATGAAGGGCTTATGCCCGGAACGTCAATTCTCCTGCTCCTCGGATGCTGCCTGACCTGCTCTGCTTTTCCAGCATTATACTCTCGAGTCTGATCTCCAGTAAATGCAGTCCTCGCTTTCTCCTCCTCCTTGCTGACATTTCTGTCATATATTGTTTCCATTTCAGATTTCCAGCATCTGTAGCATTTTACTTTCATTTACAGTCGGTTCTGCTGTAACGTGTTCTGTTCTTATGCAATCCTGTACTGTAAGAAAACCGCGTTAATAGTATCACCATTTAAACTAATGGGGCTGGAATCACATTATAACCAATATACACTTTAAAAGTTAGTGCTTTAGAAACGGCGTCTCCAATTTGTCAATCGCATTATCGCAAATTTGCCTTAACGAAACGCGCGTTATAGCTGAAAGATCTGTATCATAATCACTTCTTTCAAATGATGTTTTATGAAGTAAAGATGCTATAGAATGCAAGTTGTTGTTACAAGCAGTGTGTGTATAAGAAAGAGGTGTTTTTAAAAATGGGTGAGCCACAATTTTCTCTTGAGTCCCTGCTGCTCTCAGTCAGGCATGAACATGACACTATACAGTTTGATTTTATTTAACTTGCGTAGGAGGTGAGGTGTAGTCATAAAACAACCACACTGGAAAAAATATTCCTGACTCCACTGTTATGAATTCTGCAAAATACCACTTACAAATGATCTGTAATTTATTCTTTTGTTTCTTTAATTATGTACAAATATTGAACACTTCTTTCAATCCTTGTGTTGTAAAGCTGGGGGGTGTTTGGCTCATGCAGCTGCTTGCAATGTGGTTGCCAGATCGTGTTTGCAATCCGCAGCCTCTGTTTTAACTACCTGCTTTACAATTGTGACTATATCTAAATACTTACTGGACTACAAAAACCCTGTGGGACGTCTTAGTGTCACAAAAGGTACGGCCTCTCTTTTTAACCTGCATGGGTTTGGAACCCATGCTGCTGTTTGCATCATTGTGAGGAATTGCCTGGTGTGCAAATCATAAGGAAGAATGTCCCCAGTCCCACAGCTCTCTTGAGTAATGTTTATTGTGCAGTGATTTGGGTTTTGTGGCAATGAAGGGGATATTTATTAGATGTTCCTCAACGCAATGAACATGGACAGAGTCGATAAAGTGTGGCGCTGGTAAAAGCTCAAAGGGTTAAGCCCGAAACATCGACTCCCCTGCTCCTCAGATGTTGCCTGACCTGCTGTGCTTTTTCCAGCCCCACACTTCATCGGCACTGCCTTCTCCAGCATCTGCAGTCCTCACTATCTCCTAATGAACATGGGCAGTCAGGATGTCTGACTTAACTAACCCCACACTCAGCCTCCCAACCACATTCTTGGGACAAGACTATACCAATAATGAATGGTTAGCCAGTCCAGATTATGAATCAACATCTGTATTTTATTCGAAAGGCAAGTTTGTAATCAGGGTATTTTCCCCGACATCGTCCAACTCCAACGACCTCCTCCCCCAGGGTTATCTGGGTAACTACTAATGGTCTTAGCACATGGTCAGTTTCATACTTGTGTACGGAAAACACTGCAAACAGAATAAACAGATGGTCGGGACAAATTAAAATCAGCATCCAGTCATTTTTTGAAACAAAAATGACCAAACACTAATCAATGGAAGCACATTTCGGGGTCAGACTGAGTCGACTACAAGAAACCAAAGAACCACAAACAGAAAAGCTTTCCATTTTTTGTAAGAATTCAAAATTCCTTGGCTGCCAGAAATTTGGGATAAAACTCTGGAAATCTTCAGTCACATCAGTGGAGAGTTAATGTTTCGGGTCGAAGTCACATTATCTACTGTGAGCAGTTTTGGAGATATACTGGCATTGGGGCAGTCCAGAGAAGGTTCACAAGATTGAAGGTTCACAAGATATGAAGGGGCGGTTATAGGAGGGGAGGTGGAGTAGGTTGAGCCTGTGCTCTTTGGGATTTGGAAGAATGCAAGGCTACCTTAATGAAACATTAATGATCCTTAGAGGACTTCACAGAGTAGATATGGAAAGGTTGGATCCCCCTGTGGGAGTCTAGGACCAGAGGACATAATCTCAGAATAAAGTGTGGTATATTTAAGATAGCTAGATGAGGAGGAGTTTCTAGTCTCAAACAGCGAAATCTGTGGAATTCTTTACCACAGAGAGCTGTCAAGCCTGGGTTGTTAAGAACATGCAAAGCCGAGATAGATTTTTAATTCTTAAGGAGATCAAGGGTTATGGGGTTAAGGCAAGAAAGTGGAGTTGAGGATTATCAGATCAGTAATGATCTCATTGAATGATGGAACAGACTCGATGGGTTGAATAGCCAATTTCTGCTTCTAAATCTGACAATCTAAAGAAAATGTGTTTTAAATTGTGGTTGCTGTGCAATTTAGTGGCGGTCTCCTAATCAGTCAGTCACAATGCAATACTCAACAGGTCAGGCAGTATCTGTGGAAAGAGAAACTGAGTTACTGTTTCCAATCAGTGGCCTTTCACCAAAACCAGTCAGGTAGTCGATTAAATCTCAACTGCAGGAAGGAGCCCTGAGTTTTCAGCTTTTTAAAGCAGGGACTCTTTTAGTGAACAAAATAATTCCTCTACCCAGCCTAGGGGGTTGGCGGCACAGTGATGTTATCACAAGACTATTCTAAAGACCCAGATAAAGCTCAGGGTAGTTGGGTTAAAATCCAACCGTGTGGAATTAAAAGTCTAATGATGACTAGGAAAGATTGTCACGAGTGTCCTTTACCGAGGGAAATCTGCTATCCTTACCTGGTCTGCATATAACTCCAAACCCCCTACAATGTGGTTGACTCCTAACTACCCTCTGGGTAGTCAGGGATGGGCAATAAATACTGGCCTAGTCACACCCAGTGAATTAAAAATAGCAATATTCCTTTTTTTGCTTTACTGGCAGAGTATCCTAAGACAAGCTGAAATAAGAACACAGCAGAACGGCATCTCTGGAGCTATGTTTCCGACGAGGTCTCCAAGACCACCAGTCTGCCCAGGTCACAAACTGGACCCATACTGCAGTGCAGCTGTGTGCAGCTTTCCATAATTGGGATGACTGTCACTACATTTCGCACGTTGGCTCAGTGGTTAGCACTGCTGCCTCACAGCACCAGGGTCCCAGGTTCGATTCCAGCCTCGGGTGATTGTCTATGTGGAGTTTGCACATTCTCCCCTTGTCTGCATGGGTTTCCTCCAGGTGCTCCAGTTTCCTCCCACAATCCAAAGATGTGCAGGTTAGGTGAATTGGCCATGCTAAATTGCCTATAGTGTTAAGTGCATCACTCAGAGGGAAATTGGTCTGGGTGGGTTACCCTTCGAAGGGTCGGTGTGGACTTGTTGGGCCGAAAGGCCTGTTTCCACACTGTAGGGAATCTAATCTAATGTAATTTCCTCTGTTGCATTGCCTCCCTCCTCCCTTCGAGACTCTTGACAATTTAGCTTAGACGCAGTAACTGTGAAGGTTGACAGACCTGAAATTGCAGTGTTAAGTGCTACATTTCTATTTTCTTTCACACTGAGTGCTCACTAGAAGGCAGGTGTAATGGAAAACCTGTACTATACTTTGGAAAGCTCCAAATAATCCAGAGGTTTTGTTGGGTTTGACCACTTTGTTTTGGCACTGAGCTACATTTTGGGGTTAAATGAAACACATGCAGGATTCAGTCTATCTGGCCAAGTCCATGTGTTTCTTTTGTCTGATTGGCAGATCACAACTGAGGGTCATCTTGGATGAACTGCATTTGGGGGCATATTCAATGATAAAGTGGATCAGTGGGAGAAACAGCTGCCAGAGGCTGGAGGCCACATGTGGAGGTTGTGGCGTGAGCCGGGGCCACATGCCGGGGTGTTTTAGAAGCTGCTGGCCCCTTTCCCCTCCCACGGGCTGTCCCTGGGGTGAAATCCGGAGGTCTGGCTAGCCGCCAGACTGCTTTCCTCAGCTTCCGAACACAACATTGCCCCAAAATGCGTGTGCCCAAGGCTCCAAGTCGCAGGCAGTTGTTGATACAAGCAGCACCCATTTAATCATAGGCCTTAAAGGCTAGTCGCATTCTGACAGGGCGGATTTCTTAAAGCTGAACTGCTCCACATGTTTGGTTTTTTTTGTCCCAATTGGCTTAAAGGTTATGAGGATTCAAGGCTGGCCACGTATTCTTCCAATCCTGACAATCTCTGGCACCCTTCCTCTACTGGATACTTTAACCATCTCTTCCCTAAATTCTGGAATTCCCTCTTCAACCCTTTGTATCTCTCTCTCTCTCTCTCTCTCTCCCTTTAAAATCTCCTTAAAACATACCCTTCTGACTGAGCTTCTGGTCACCTATTCCAATAGTTTGCTCAGTGTTAACCCCGGTCTGTGCCGTTCTGTAAAGCATTTCTGTATTAAAGGTGCTAGATGAATACAATATGCTATTGTTGTAGGTTTGTCTGGAAAAGGACAAAGCTGAAAGCAGAGGTGTGGGGGTGAATGAGGAAATCATCATAAATTCACAGCTGCCATTATTCAAACATCAGCCATCACTACAGGTTCCCTGTCTAGGATACCTGGTTGGGATACCTGTCTGGGATACCTGGTTGGGATACCTGTCTGGGATACCTGTCTGGGATACCTGGTTGGGATACCTGTCTGGATTACCTGGCTGGATATTTGTCTGGGATACCTGGTTGGGATACCTGGAGCCCACTTAATGTGCTTGGCTGGATTCACAACTCCAGAATTGTGCCCCCTGCAGGTAACCTGGATCCAAGTGCTGGCACTGCCCGTGGCAATCAACTCATTTAGCATCTTCAATGTTATACCTCCAATCCTTTGCACAGGAATTGTCTCTATTGTAGTGCCTCAAATACCACTAAAGAAGATGATGTTACATACACTTGTGGACTGAAGAGCTTAGGGTCTCCAAGCAAAAAGCCTGAATGTGAGATGCTACATTTTGGGAGAGCAAGTTAGAGCAGGACTTATACACTTAATGGTAAGGTCCTGGTGAGTGGTGCTGAACAAAGGGACCTTGGAGTGCAGGTTCTTGAAAGTGGAGTTGCAGGTAGATAGGATAGTGAAGGAGGCGTTTGTTATGCTTTCCTTTATTGGTCAATGCTTTGAGTATAGGAGTTGGGAGACCATATTGTGGCTGTACAGGACATTGATTCGGCCACTTTTGGAATACTGAGTTAAATTCTGGTCTTTCTGCTAATAGAAAGGAGGTTGTTAAACTTGAAAGGGTTCAGAAAAGATTTACAAGGATGTTGCCAGTGTTGAAGGGTTTTAACTAACAGGGAGAGGCTGGGGCTGTTTTCCCTGGAGTGTTGGAGATTGAGGGGTGACCTTCTAGAGGTTTATAAAGTCATGAGGGGCATGGATAGGATAAGTAGACAAAGTCTTTTCCCTAGGGTAGGGGAGTGCAAAATGAGAGAGCATCGATTTAGGGTGAGAGGGGAAAGATTTAAAAGAGACATAAGGGGCAACATTTTCACGCAGAGGGTGGTGCATGTATGGAATGAGCTGCCAGAGGATGTGGTGGAGGCTGGTACAATTACAACATTTAAAAGGCATCTGGATGGGCATATGAGTAGGAAGGGTTTAGTGGGATGTGACCAAATACTGGTAAATAGGACTAGATTAGATTAGGATATCTGGTCCGCATGGATGAGTTGGATTTAAAGGTCTGTTTCTGTGATGTATGACTTTATGACCCTATTTGACATTAACTACTGCTCATTGTCTCTATAACAACATCTATCATATGAATGGAATGTGTAATTAGTTGCTAACATGCAATAAATAATGTCTTGTTAATTATAACAGCCTTTCCTAATTAGGAGATAGTGAGGTCTGCAGATGCTGGACAGTCAGTGTCAATAAAGTGAGGTGCTGGAAAAAGCACAGCAGGTCAGGCAGCATCTGAGGAGCAGGAGAGTCAACATTTCTGGGCAGAACCTTTCACCAGCACTTAATAAGAGGGACTGGATGTCCATGTGAAGATGAGGTGTTGGGGGCTGGGAAATCAAAAGTTGTGGAGGGCGTGAGTGGTGTCTCAAATGTCTATGGGGACTTCCTGGACCAAGGGGGACAGGACAGAGTCAAGGCAAGGAGAAGTGCTTTTTCTCCACCTTTCCAGATCAACCAGGCCTGGCTGTATTCCACAATTAAACAGAATGATGGCAGCAGAATTGAGCTGCCTCATAGAACATGGTTCTTGCCTCTGATTAAGAATCTTTCACAGTGCAGAGGCAGAGAATCAAGGGCATTTTCTTGGCCAGCACTCCCAGTGGGATACTGAGGAGAATTGAGAAGATGTTAGCCCAAAGTCCCATCTAATCACGCTGGTGGAGGTGTACATCCTGTAAATCTCTGTGACTCTAAGGAGAAGAAGAGCAGTCAGATTGATATAGCCCACATTCTCCACTTTGGTTTTTTTTTTACAGATTACATTACTTACAGTGTGGAAACAGGCCCTTCGGCCCAACAAGTCCACACCAACCTGCTGAAGCACAACCCACCCAGACCCATTCCCTTACATTTCACCCCTTCACCTAACACTACGGGCAATTTAGCACGGCCAATTCACCTAACCTGCACATTTTTGGACTGTGGGAGGAAACTGGAGCACCCGGAGGAAACCCACGCAGACACTGGGAGAATGTGCAAACTCCACACAGTCAGTCGCCTGAGGTGGGAATTGAACCTGAGTCTCTGGCGCTGTGAGGCAATAGTGCTAACCACTGTGCCATCGTACCGCCCATTTTTGGGTCAGTTAGCTTGGTTGGCTGGACGGCTGATTTGTGACGCAGAGCAAAACCAACAGCGTAGGTTCAATTCCTGCACCGGCTCCTTCTCAACCTTTCCCCTTGCGTTCCCTCAAGTGAAACCAGCACCAGTCATCTCTCTGTAAAGAGAGAGCAGCCTGGACCAATAGGACTATGATGACTTTACCTTAACAATGAAACATCCCAAGGTGCCTAATAGGATCATTATGGAACAGAGTGTTTCCAAGCAACTCAGGAAGATGTCAGATGCCCAGAAGGTTGTTCAGAGGTAGGTTCGGAGAAGTGTCTTATAGGAGGAGAGTGAAGAAGAGAGAGGGAGGGAGAATGCCAGAGGTCAGGGTCCAGGCAACACAAGGCATGGATATATAATGCTGAAGTGTTTAAGGGCAGTGGCAAAACGTAAAACAAAGAACTGTGGATGCTGGAGATCTGAAACAAACACAGAAATTCCTGAAGAAACTCTGCAGATCTAGCAGCATCTGAGGAGAGGGAGCAGGGTTAATGTTTCTGGTCCAGTGAGCCTTCATCAGAACTGATAGAGCAGAGGCAGTCTACTTGAGTTCTGGAAAAGGATCTTAATTGCAACGAAAAGCAGGTTATAACCATAAGGAGAGGAAATTAGGCCATTTGGCCCATTGAGTCTGCTCTGGCGTTCAATCATGGCTGATAGGTTTTTCAACCCCATTTTCCTGCCTTCTCCCCGTAACCTTTGATTCCCTTAGCAACCAAGAACTTATCTATCTGTGTCTTAAATATAATCAATGACCTGGCCTCGACAGCCTTCAGTGATAGTGAATCCCACAGATTCTCCACTCTCCGGCTGAAGAAGTTTCTCCTTATCTCCATTCTAAAGAGCCATCTCTTTACTCTCAGACTGTGCCTCGTCTCTCCTACCAATGGAAACATCTTCCCAACATCCACCTTGTCCAGGCCGTTCAGTATTCTGAAAGTTTCAATTAGATCCCCCTTTATCCTTCGAAACTCCATTGAGTATAGTCCCAGGCTCCTCAAACATTCCTCATATGTTAAGTTTTTCATTCCTGGGATAATTCTCGTGAACCTCCTCTGGACCTGCTGCATCCTTCCTGAGATTAGATTAGATTAGATTACCTACAGTGTGGAAACAGGCCCTTCGGCCCAACAAGTCCACACCGCCCCGCCGAAGCGTAACCCACCCATACCCCTACATCTACATCTACCCCTTACCTAACACTACGGGCAATTTAGCATGGCCAATTCACCTGACCTGCACATCTTTGGACTGTGGGAGGAAACCGGAGTACCCGGAGGAAACCCACGCAGACACGAGGAGAATGTGCAAACTCCACACAGACAGTCACCTGAGGCGGGAATTGAACCCAGGTCTCTGGCGCTGTGAGGCAGCAGTGCTAACCACTGAGCCACCCGTGATATGGGGCCCAAAACTGCACACAACAATCAACGTGATCTGACCAGAGTCTTGTAGAGCCTCAGAAGCACATCCCTCCTTTTATTTTCTAATCCTCTCGAGATGAATGACATTGTATTTGCCGTCCTAACTACTGATTCAACCTGCAAGGTTACTTTAAGAGAATCCTGGACTAGGACTCCCAAGTCCCTTTGCACTCCAGATTTCTGAATTTCCTTCCCATTATCTGGCCATTGCCTTTATTGTGAGAGCTGAATGTGCACAAGTTTGTATTTCCTACATTAGGAAGGTGTTTCAAAGGTATTACATTTCAGCTGAGCAACTCCTGACATCATGAAGTTGTGAGGGGCGCTATATAAATTCAAGTCACTTTGTCAAGCAGAAAATTGGCATCTTTTCTCTCACAAATATAACATGTGCAGACAACGATATATCGGCCAACACACAAAACAGTGCAGTCTGAATGCAGTCAGCGAGCAATCTTACATCCAGAACAGCGCAGGCTACTCCCAAATCCTCCTCTCACCTAAAGTTTCATTGAATTGATTGATTCTCAATTTGTGACAAGGGTTCTTTTTATGTGGGACAGTAGTAGTGTAGCCCAGAAATTGGTTGGTGTCTCTTGCCAGGATACTTTGACTGTGGAAGGTACGTTCTTAACATGGCCACACACATCAGTTGTCAGCCTGTAGGTCCTCCCTATACGCTCAATGGCAGGTGGCAAGAGCAGGAAAGCTTCCTGGTCAGCCGTCCTGCAGAGAGCAATGAAAAACCTGCTCAGCACTTTTCACAAAATTGCAGACCCACCCAATGACTGTCCCATGGCCCAACCCTTGGAAATGAATGGAGAAGACAGATGATAGAGGTTGGGGAGGAGGGAGGGATCACTCAGAAATCATTTACTTATCACAACTAGTCAGTGTTTGCTTTGCAATGTGAGCCTGGAGTTATCTGGAAAATCAGAGAGAAGTGGCCGCTCTATCAGGGTCAGGGATCTGTGTTGGTGCAGTGGGGAGACTAGCACAATTTCTCCCCCTTAGCAAGAGAGCTAATCCCTTCACCTGTAAGATCATGATTTGGAGGAGCCAGTGTTGGACTGGGGTGGATAAAGTTAAAAATCACACAGCACCAGGTTTTAGTCCAACAGGTTTATTTGGAAGCACTAGCTTTCAGAGTGCTGCTTCTTCATCAGATGGTTGTGGAGCAGAATCATAAGACACAGAATTTGTAGCAACAGGATTGCAGTGTCATGGAATGTATTATTAAACAAATCTTGAAAAGATGAAAGAGTTAAGCTAAATTTGTTTAATATTACATTCCATGACATTGCAATCCTGTTGCTATAAAGTCTGTGTCTTATGATTCTGCTCCACATCCCCCTGGTGAAGAAGCAGCGCTCCAAAAGCTAGTGATTTGAGCTCTCGGGAGAGGTTGAATAGGCGAGGGCTGTTTTCCCTGGAATGTCAGAGGTTGAGAGGTGACCTTATAGAGGTTTATAAAATCATGAGGGGCATGGATAGAATAAATAGGCAAAGTCTTTTCCCTGGGGTGGGCAAGTCCAGAACTAGAGGGCATAGGTTTAGGATGAGAGGGGAAAGATATAAAAGAGACCTAAGGGGCAACTCTTTCATGCAGAGGGTGTATGGAATGAGCTGCCAGAGGAAGTGGTGGAGGCTGGTGCAATGACAGCATTTAAAAGGCATCTGGATGGGTATATGAAAAGGAAGGGTTTGGAGGGATATGGGCCGGATGCTGATAGGTGGGAATAAATAGGGTTGGAATATCTGGTCAGCATGTATGAGTTGGACCGAAGGGTCTGTTTCCATACTGTACATCTCTTTGACTCTGATTCCAAAACACCTGTTGGACCATAACCTGGTGTTGTGTGATTTTTAACCCTGGAAGATCACACTGACTGTGCTGCTCGTTCTTTTAGCCCCACACTCATAAGTCGGGAAGCAGAGGAACTTGGGGCAAGAGGAGACCATTCCTCCCCTTGAGCCTTCCAACTAGATCCTGACAGATTCTGCGTGGCAATGGAGTTGACTCTGGGTAATAAAGGATGGGCAATGAATGCTGGTCTAAGCCAGTGACACCCACATCCTGTGAATGAATTTTGGAAAAATCTTGGGTTGTGTACACAAATCCCTTGAGAACTTTAACATCTAGAAGTCTGTCAATCTCAATCTTGAATGCACAACTGTCTACAACGTAGAAATATCTATCCCAGAGCAAAGGGTGTGAGGAAGAAAACCACTGAGGGGAAGCCAGAATGAAAATGTCTCACCTGTGTCAAGAGTGGGAAAATACACCGTGCTCAGGAAAGTCTCAGTTCAGCCCAGAAAACCTAGCTTACAAGTTGTGAGGAAAATGGGACACGAGATGAATTTAATGCCTCTGTGTCAATTTGTCAGGAATATGGTAAAGAATTAATTTCCACCCTTGAGAGGTGAGAGAAAGGAGTCTTAACAAATAGCGTGTACTGTCTGCTGCTACCAGAGGGATTGCCCACAGTCTCTTTATGTTAACCCTGCGGGTTCAATTCCCAAGCAATGCTAAGTGTCTCAGTCTCTTAGGGAAAGGTGAAAATGAGTCAATCTCGCCTCCTTGCTACCTACAACAATATTGGGTTGCACTTATACAGCACCTTTAACACAGTCAAACCATCACACCAGGTTTCACAGGAGCAATTATCAAGCAAACTTTGGCATAGCACCACAGAAAATGATTTTGGGGCAGATGCCAACATTTTGGTCAGAAATTCGGTTTTAAGGAAGGAGGAGAGAGAAGTCATAGAATTATAGAATTCTGAGAGAAGCCATTTGGCCCATCGAGTCTGCACTGACCCTCCGATGAGCATCCCATTGCCCCACCCTATCTTCATAACCTCACGTTTCCCGTGTTACTGGGTCAACACCATCGCCTTAAAAATTCACACCTCCCATCACTGAAAGAAAGCAGCAGCAGTGTATACCATCTACAAGGTGCACGGCAACAACTCACTGAGGGTTCTTCCAGAGCTACAACCAGTAATATTGACAAGGGCAGCAGATGTAGTGGAACATAGAGTCATAGAGATGTACAGCATGGAAACAGACCCTTTGGTCCAACTTGTCCATGCCGACCAGATATCCCAATCCAATCTAGTCCCACCTGCCAGCACCCGGCCAATATCCCTCCAAACCCTTCCTATTCATATACCCATCCAGATGCCTCTTAAATGTTGCAATTGTACCAGCCGCCACCACTTCCTCTGGCAGCTCATTCCATATACCACTTTCTCCTGTACGTTCCCCACCGAGCCATTCACCACCCTGACTTGGAACTGTGCCACCAGTGTCACTGGGTCCAAATCCAGGATCTTCGCTCTCCCTAATCGTATGTGGGATCCCCTGCACCCAAGGGAGTGCTGTGGGTCACCACCAGGGCAGTTTGGGATGGCTGAGAAATGTTGCTCACATTCCGCAAACAAATAAAATAGGCAACCATGGAGGGGGCAGTTTAAATTTTAAAAAACTTAATTGCATTTACTTAAAAAAACTTTTATTTTAAAAGCTGCATAATGACTGTAATTATGAGTAAGGAGAGGCTTCATTCAGAGTTGATATAACCTAGGCCCAAAGCGCCCTCTAATGTCGCTAAAGAGATTTGCAGCTGGAAGCAGTCACTCCTACAGTCAGCTTAATTGAAGATGGAGTGGAGTCCCCTGGAGGAGTTTGTGATGCTTGCCTTCTTGCTGGTGGAGACCCTAGTTGGCTCGTCCAAGGAAGACCCACTGAACCAATCAGGTAGTGGTGAGGCCACCAGCAGGGGGCAGGAGTGGGCCCTGGCTGTGGGTTTGTTGGAAGTCCCACCCAATGAGACCTGCAGCAAATCAGACCCCCTTGGAGTCACAGGGATTATACAGAACTCAGGACAAAGGGAAGTGATGTGATGGAGCGGTGGCTGTATGCAGAGGGGAGAAAGGGGCACAGGTTTCTGAATTGGGAGTCCCAGGGAGACAGACAGAACAGGGGGATAGGAAGCAAGTCCTTGGTGCGGGAGGGGATAGGTCCTAGGGAACTATTCTGACTGGTGTCCAGTCCCTCAATCAGGCCCAGATTGTCTTTGTTTGAGGAACAGCCCTGCCCATATCCTGAGGTGTTGATGTACCCATTGAGATAGCAGCTGCCGTGCACTCTCTACATTCCCATAGCGATAGGCGGCGGTCCTTATGTAGTCATTAATGAGCTACTTCAGGACCTCAATTGCCAACTGTGGGTGGGAGGTCAACTCCAGGACCCTCCTTGACCCTGAAGAAGGGCTTATGCCCGAAATGTTGATTCTCCTGCTCCTTGGATGCTGCCTGGCTTGCTGCGCTTTTCCAGCACCACACTTTTCAACTCTGGCCTCCAGCATCTGCAGTCCTCACTTTCTCCCAGGACCCTCTTTCCCAGGTGTTAATCCCACTGGAGACTAGCTGTGGGTTTGAACACTCCATCACCCTGACTAAAAGTCCCCTTTCCAGTTCTAATCTTACCCCCTCTATTTGCAGAATATTCCACCCAGACTTACTAAAATCGAACCTGCTTCTTTGATAGTACAGTGAAAAGATTAAGTCTTACCATTTCAGAAGTAAAATTCACCAAATCGAAATCAGAGTTGGCAGTAATAAATAAGAGTGGGGTTTGGTCAGGAAACGTGGTGGGATGGCTGGTGTATGGGCCAATGTGCAGAAAGACATTTTTTTTTAAACACAGGGACTGATGGTGGAACTTCCATGGGACTAGGCAGCAAGCTAGCATGGGCTGAGTGGTCTCCTTCTGTGCTGTAATCACTCTGAAAGGCTCAACCAGTTTATCCAGTGAGTGACCTAATCACCAGGCCCATATTTCCACTGGATTCACTGATCTCTACCAGGGCAGTGAGCCTGTCACGTCTGGGCTGTGGTGAATCAATCATTTGACTATGATTTACAGGATGTTGCCAGCAATGGATGGTTTGACGTATAAAAATAGACAGGAGAGGCTGGGACTTTTTTCACTGGAGCATAGGAGGTTGAGGGGTCACCTTTTTGAGGTTTATAAAATCACAAGGGACATAGGTAAGGTGAATGACAAGCGTCTTTTCCCTAGGGTGGGGGAGTTCAAAATTGGATAATATTTTCACGGTGAGAGGAGAAAGGTTTAAACAGGACTTTGAGGGGGAACGTTTTTACACAGAGTGGTTTGTGTGTGGAATGAACTGCCAGAGGAAGTGGTGGATGCAAGCACAGTTACAATGTTTAAAAGACATTTGGATAAGTTCATGAATAGGAAATGTTTGGGAGAATATGGGCCAAGAGCAGGCAGGTGGGACTAATTTAGTTTGGGAACATGGTTGACATGGACTGGTTGGACCAAAGGGTCTGTTTCCATGCTGTATGACTCTACTGACTCCATAAGCATTTGGTATGTCTAAACTGTCTACATTTTATTCATTCACAGGGTGAGGGCATTGCTGGCTAGGCCAGCATTTATTGCCCATTCCAGAGGGCAGTTAGGAATCAAACACATTGCTGTGGGTCTGGAGTCACATATAGTCCAGATAAGGAAGGCAGTTTCCTGCCCTTAACAACATTAGTGAAAATGCATTTTCCCTGACTACAGTTTCATGGTCAGCATCAGATGCTTAATTCCAGATTTTTATTGAATTCAATTTCCACTGTCTGCCAGGGAAGAATTCAAGCCCAGGTTCCCAGGACATTACTTGGGTCTTTGGATTAACAGTCTAGCAATAATACCTCCAGACTATCGCCTCCCTATACAGATGGCAAAATCATCCCTTGTTACCTACTTTCAGGTTACTGCCCAATATTTGTCCCGCAACCCACAACATTCAGAAAAATGGCTTGTCTGGTCACTTCGACTCAATGCAGTTTGTGGGAGCCTCCTGTGCATTAACTGGCTGCCGCATTTCTAACATCACAATGGCAGCCAAACTTCAAACTGATCCCATTGGCTATACAACATATCGGGACATTCAGGAGTTGTCAGTTGTGATGTCTGCCTCCCATGGTCAAATAGTTAGAGCACGTGGGTGAGATATCCCAGCACATGTTGGCACTTTTCAAGAACTTCCTAGCTCCCAGTGACTAATCACCTATGACTGTGCCAGTGTCGCAGCAGCTGCTTAAATAAGACCGTGAGACATAGGAACAGAAGTAGGCCTTTCAGCCCATCAAATCTGCTCCACCATTCAGTGAGAAGGTGGCTGACCTGATAATCCCCAAATTCACTTTCCTGCCTTTTCTCCATAATCCCTCATCCACTGATTTAAAATCTGTTTATCTCAGCCTTGAATATATAAAATGAGGCACCAGACCTTCTTAATAGGCTCCATTCATCTATTCCATATCTCTTTATATGCCTCATTTGGTCCAATAACATTGCAATGAAGTACATTGGGAGGTTTAGCTATGTAAATGGCTCTACATAAATGCAAGTTGTTGTTTTAGTTACCAATCAGCAAGAGTGGGTTCAGTCAACCTCTCTTAAACCATCATTGAATGATTGGATAAATTGTACAAATGACTTTTAATGATCATGGGCTGACAGTGATGGACTGAGTGTCTGTGGTATCAAGAGTTTGCTAATTTCTTGTTCTGAATTTCACTTAGCTGTGTCACACCATCCCCTAGTGGTGGGTTGAGGAATTAAATTCCGATGAAGGTGAACAGGAAAGCAGTTTTCCAACACGGATCACAGGACGGGATAATGGGAATGATGAAAGGACAGGAGAGTGCACGGGCAGACTGTTTCCTGAAGTGGGGGCATTCATAAATGAAAGGCCACAAAGATACAATTAGGTGCAAAAGATTTAAAACAATGCAGGATAAACCTATTTTCACAAGAAACTATAGAATTCACTCCCAAGGCAGCTGGCTGAGGTGGAAACTGAGTAAAAGGTCAAAGTTGAGTTGGATGGGTGGATATAGCAGTTTCAGGAGGGGATAGGCAATGATGATAAAATCTATTTATTGAAATTAAGGCTAAACAGGTTGAGTGATGTGGCTTCTAAGTAAGCATTTCCTTGCAAATCAGTGCACAACCTATTCCTGGCATTGTGAAGGTGCAGTCAGTAAAAATCAGACAATTGCTTATTGCACTTATATTTTTGATTTGAACTCTTGTAAAGCATACTGGGATGTTTTCCTCTAATAGAGGCGTTACATGATTGTAAGTTGTTGTTATAGTATTCTTCTGTCTGCTATTTTAATGAACTTACTAATTTACTGAAGGAGACTTCTATCTTAAGGTATATTTCATAGAATCATACAGTGGGTATATTTGTTGTTATTGGTCTGCACTGAGTATAGGAGTTGAGATGCTTTGTTGTGGCTATATAGGACATTGGTTCAGCCACTTTTGAATACTTCAATTCTTGTCTCCCTGCTACAAGAAAGATGCTGTTAAACTTGGAAGAGTTCAGAAAAGATTTTCATGGGTGTTGCCAGGTTTGGAGGGTTTGATGGTGAGATTGAATAGGCTGGAGCTATTTTCCCTGGAGCTTCAGAGGCTGAGGGGCGACTTTATAGAGGTTTAGAAAATATTGAGGATAGGGTGAATAGCCAAGGTATTTTTCCCAGGGTAGGGGAGTCCAAAACTAGAGGGCATAGGTTAGGGTGAGAGGGGGAAGACTTAAAAGGGACCCCCAAGAGGCAACTTTTTTACACTGAGGGTGGTGTGTGTATGGAATGAGATGCCAGAGGATGTGGTGGAGGCTGGTACAATTACAACATTTAAAAGGCATCTGGATGGGTATATGAATAGGAAGGGGTTGGAGGGATATGGGCCAAATGCTGGCGAGTGGGACTAGATTAATTTAGGATAAGTGGTCGGCGTGGACGAGTTGGACCAAAGGTCTGTTTCTGTGCTGTAATCGCAGAACAAAACAGCACAGTCAGAGGACCTTTGGCCCGACATATTGATGCTGATGCTTATTAGAGTTATCTGCTGTTATTTGCTCTCATTTCTTTAACAGTCGCCAATTTCTCCTGACAATGAAGCCCAGGTAACATGTGAATTGTAATTAATAAAAAGGCAGACCATTTGTCCTATTGGCATCATCACTTAAACTAAAGAATGTTCTTCAAATCATGTCTCGATCAAGCCATGAGATTAATTTCACTCTTGAGTGCGCCAGATGTTTGCACAGTCTTTTTAACAGATTCACTGAGAAAAGCAACCAGAAACCCAGTCTGATTTTCCATTTCTGAATGATAAACCAACTGCAGTGACCATGTCCCTCTAATGAGTGAAACCAGCTCACTCAATACAGACGATCCTCCCTTGCACAGTTGAATTCAGCATGTCTGAGATTACCCCACGCATTGGACTAAGGGATGACAGAGAGTCTGGGTAATCTTACAGACAAACAGGGCCAGCTGCTCTCTCAGGTCATAGGGATGAGGCACAGACAATTTAAGTGAACCCTACAATTTGATAAATGTTTAGGTTTGAGCCCTGCTCGGTGCTGAGTTAGCTCATTGCAGCTGGGAGCAATCGTTGACCTGTGTGCCTGTAAGCTGGAAACAGAGGAACCAGGGTCTATCTATAGTGAGAGTCAACAGATGTGTAGCTGGAAAAGCACAGCTGGTCTGACAGCATCTGAGGAGCAGGAGTCTCAACATTTCAGGCCGAAACCCTTCTAAGTGTTGACTTTCCGGCTCCTCGGATGCTGTCAGTCCAGCTGTGCTTTTCCAGCTACACATCTATTGACTGGCTTCCAACATCTGCAGTCCTTACTCTCTCTATTGATGGTGACATTGGCTAATGGACAGTGAGGTGGGCTTGAATTGACATGTCCACTTCTGTTTCTCTTGGATGGTTTCTCTTCAATGACTAGTTGGGTCAAGATCTGTCTCACTTCGACTTCAGGATCTGGGAATACTTCGCTGGGGAGGTGATGGCCGAGTGGTATTAGAACATAGAACAGCACAGGCCCTTTGGCCCACAATTTTATGCCGACCTTTTATCCTACTCTAAGAACAATCTAACCCACATACCCTACATTTTACTATCATCCATATACCTATCCAAGAGATGCTTTAAATGTCACCTGACCATTAATCCAGAGACCTCAGGTAATGTTCTGGGGACCTGGGTTCCAATCCTGCCATGGCAGATGGTAGACTTTGAATTCAATAAAAACCAATCTGGAATTAAAAGTCAAATGGTGGCCATGAATCTATTGCCAATCACCGGGAACAAACCCAATTGATTCACTAATGTCCTTGAGGGTTGGAAACTGCCATCTTTACCTGGTCTGGCCTACATGTGACTCCAGACCCACAGCAGTATGGTCCACTCTGTACAGCCCTTTGGGCAATTAGGGATGGGCAATAAATGCTGGCCTGGCCAGTGATGCCCTCATCACATAAAGGAATATAAGAAAATGGTCAAATACCAACCCCACCCCCACCCCTTTAACTAGCTAAGTTCAATCAGGGTAAGGCCCTGGAGGGCATTGTCAACAACAGATATAAACTTAATCCCAGGAAAAGCATGCGGGGTGTTCCAAAATCAAGGGTTAAATACGTTGCAGCTGGATTGGCAGATTGCCATTGCAAGGAGCTGACAAGGTAATGCTTTGTGACGTATTTGACACTCCAAACAGGTTCAACCGAGAGACGTCAGCCAATAGCAACTCGCTCATTCAGAGAGCAGGTCTTGTGATTGTTATGGTTACATAGCAGCAACATTAATCTGTAGGCATTTGAGTAATGAGCAAGCAGTGAAGAGGGAACATGACAAATAGCAAGCTATGCCCTAACTGTTACCAAACAATAAGTTTTTAATAGAATGAAACCTTACCCACTTGTCACACTGATGAAACGGCAGTCCCTCTCAAATGGATGTGAAATATTTTGAAGCAGTGAAGTCAGTCTGGGGAGGCAGCGTTCTCCTTAGTCCATATATACACACACACATAATATTGCCCAACCAACCAACATCATTAACGCAGATTATCTGGTCATTAGTTAATTGCTGTTTGTGGGATCTTGCTATGCACAGATTGACAACTGTGATACCTACATGACAACACTGATTATACTTCAAGAGTACTATTTCACTCATAGAATGAGGGCATCACTGGGATAGCCAGCATCTAATGACCCATCCCTAATTGCCCTGGAACTGAATGGCTTGTTCAGCCATTTCAGAGGGTAGGGTCAAAAAGTGTGATGCTGGAAAAGCACAGCAGGTCAGGCAGCACCCAAGGAGCAGGAGATTCAACGTTTCGGGCTTAAGCCCTTCCTGACCTCCTGTGCTTTTCCAGCACCACACTTTTTGACTCGGATCTCCAGCATCTGCAGTCCTCACTTTCTCCATTTCAGAGGGTAGTTAAGAATCTCCCAGATTGTTGCAGATCTGGAGTCATGTATAAGCCAGATCATGCAAGGATGATAGATTTCCTTACCTCAAGGACATTAGGGAATCAGATTGGTGTTTTTGACAATCCACAATGGTTGCATATTCACCATCTGGGCTAGTGTTTAATTCCAAACTTTCATTGAATTCAGATTTCACCAACTACCATGGTTAGATTCAAACCTGTATCCCCAGCACATTAACCTGGAGCTCTGGATAATTAGTGCATCAAGATCAACACCATATCTCCACCTCCCTTGAAACTCATTAGCTGT
This sequence comes from Chiloscyllium punctatum, assembly GCF_047496795.1. NCBI lineage: Eukaryota > Metazoa > Chordata > Chondrichthyes > Orectolobiformes > Hemiscylliidae > Chiloscyllium > Chiloscyllium punctatum. Next base: position 9,759,272 of record NC_092754.1, read on the forward strand.
AAAATGTTTTGAGATGAGGGATGAGATTGAGAAAGGTACTATATGGATACAAGTTACTTTTTATCCCTTATACAGCCATAGCTTGGAAAAAGACTCCGGTCCAAATTGTCCAACTCATCCATGCCGACCAGATAGCCTAAACTAATCTAATCTAATCCTATTTGCCAGCATTTGGCCCATATCCCTCTAAATCCTTCCTATTCATGTATCCAGTTGCCTGTTAAATGCTATAATGTACCAGCGTCCACCACTTGCTGTGGCAGCTCGTTCCATACAAACACCACCCTCTGTGTGAAAAAATTGCCCCTTAGGTCCCTTTTTAAGTTTTCATTTATATCACTTACTCACCCAATTCCCCATTGTCTTATGCAACATGAGTTAACAGTGATAGATTAGTAGATCACTGCTGTGGATCACTGATCTGGCCTGGGTATGAGGTAATCTGGTTCCCCGGTACATGGAGAGATTGGGATCAATTTCTCAAGGCCTGATTGAGAGGATGATGAGGTCTACAGGAAGGTGGGAAACTATCAGTTAATCTCAAGCAAGATACATCAGGAGTGCTGATTTCAAGGCTGAGCCAATGCTTGCTGTTCCAGTTAAATAAGATTCTGAGATGCAGAAAGAAGGACCTCCATTTACATAGCACCTTTCACATCCTCAGGTGGACCTCCAGCAAACATTACAGCATTGTCATTGCATCGTAAAAGACTGATTTCCATTTATTTAGCCCTTTGCACAGGCTTTGGACAACTGAAAGCACTTCATAGTCAATAAAGTGCTTTTCAGGTGTGGCCACTGCTGTAGAAAGGCAGCAGTTAAATGGAGCACAGTATACTCCCAGAAACAGCAGTTTAGTATTGATTGATAATCCCATATGTTGATTGAGGGATAAATACTGGTTGTATAAGTTAATGGTTCTGAAAAAGGTAATGTTGAGGTTGCATTAGACTACGCTCAATTTGATTATGACATCCAGTCTTTGGATGGTGTTATCTCACAGTTAGCATGACAGTATGGCTTTACCAGACCAGGCTAATGATGTCATCACTGTATCATACCATGTGACTTGAGGGTATAAAGATCTCATTCTCCATCTTACCTTGGGATCACTTGAAGCATGCTGCTCTGTTGAAACCGACTATCTTAATATGAGCCAAGACACTTGGGTGTTTCAGAAACGTAGCATTTGTGTATAATAGTTAGCTGTAATAAACACTGTTAGATTCTTCGTTATCATGATCTCCACATTGTGTTTCTTATGTTCTGAGGAATAACATGAGCACTGCTGCTGCTGGAAGCAAACTCACATCACATTGAGCAGTCTAGCACAAGGTGCCATAAGGCATAGGAGCGGAATGAGGCCATTCAGCCCATCGAGCCTGCTCTGCCTTTCAATTGTAGCTGGTATGTTTCTCAACTCCGTTCTCCTGCCTTCTCCCCATAAGCCTTGAACCCCTTACTTATCAAGAACGTATCTACCTCTGTCTGAAGTAGACAAGCTCCTGATGGAGACAGATGTGTTCATCCTTGGCCCTGATCATTGTAAGTAATTATACCCAACTAGTCAATGGAACATACACCTACTGTGATCATGCAATGAGCTGCCTCGAGTTGTGTGAGCCTCTTCTTGTTCAGACTCACCAGTGGCTTACCCTCTACCACTGGACATTGGACAGGCTCACAGGCCCAGTCCAGAAGGGAGGATTGGAGGCCTTCCGAGACCAGTGGGATTCACAGGGGCTTGGGTATTTTATGACCCCAGACAATACTACAGGCAGCGCTATGTATGGGTTACACTCTTGAGTACATTTGTAAGTCGAGTTGTACGCAAGTCGGAACACAGTGCAACACAACATAAAATAACCATTCATATTTACGAGCAAACATTAGAATTAATCATTTGATCACAGGCCCCAGTTAAATATGACTGACTGCCTTCCACAAAGTGGCTAAAATTTGCTTTTGTGGCTGAATAGGGACAGTGCACAGGATTGTTCTGTCTGATCATTCTTCCGGGATCATTAGAAATAATATTATTGCACCCATGTATGGAATCTTGTTTATGAGTGTTTGTGTGTCAGACGTTTGTAAATCAGTGACCACCTCCTAAGTTTCCATGAACTGTTTGATTGTGTTTTTGTTACAGTGCCCCATTGGATTGTCCAATGATTTGTTAAGGTAAAAACAATGACTGCAGATGCTGAAAACCAAATACTGGATTAGTGGTGCTGGAAGAGCACAGCAGTTCAGGCAGCATCCAACGAGCAGCGATTTCGCTGCTCGTTGGATGCTGCCTGAACTGCTGTGCTCTTCCAGCACCACTAATCCAATGATTTGTTAATTTGATGTTTAGGAAAGTAGAAAGGAGGCTTGGTTTCAGCACCAGATCTCAACACCCAGAACCCAATACGACACTGACTAGAGCACTTCTGCCCAAAATAATTTCAAAGGATCTTTCATATCCACCTGAGCGAGGAGGTAAGCTTCCATTTACCTCTCAGCCAAAACAATGGTGCCTCTGACAGTGCAGCATTCCACCGGCCAAGAGCAGCATTGGAGTGTCGGTTTTGAGTTTTGAATTTGGCCTTTAGCACCCACAAACATCTGACTTAGATAAGGTTATTACCAACTGAACTACAGTCAAGCAATAATACTATGATCACAATCGAAACTACTCCCTGCTTTACTTACCCTGTTAAAATGTTGCATTACAAGATACAAGAAAATAGATTGGTTTGAACAGAGTCCTGGCTGGTGTAATGGATGATACTCTGGTTTATCAGCGACAACTTATATTTACGTCGCACCCTTAACGGAGTAGATGTCCCAAGTGCTTTATATAAGCATAACCAGCCAGAAAAAAGGGCAGACAGCCAAGAGGAAACTGGGCAGTCACCCAGCACACAGCAAGCTCCCCTAATCAATAATGTCACAATGACCTGATGATCTGAGTTGTAATGTTGATTGAAGGATAAATATTAACTAGCATACTGGGGAGAATAACTCTTCTGTCCTTCAGAACAGTGCCATAGATTCTTTACATAGTATCTGACAGGGCATCATGTCAATTATCGCATTGTTGTTTGTGGGAGCTTGCTGTGCATTAATTGGCTACCATGTTTCAGGCTTTACAACATTCACCACCTACCAAAAATGTACCCTTTGTTGACTGTAAAGCCTTTTGAGAAACCTCTCGGTTGTGAAATGTCATATTTCCTTTAGAGGTGGGAGATATCATAGCAACCTATAAAATTTCACAGGGTAAGTACAGGGGGGATCTTCTCGATGACTGCAGAACCGGTTGTCAAAATCGTTCTCCCAGAGAGTGGGGAGCCTGTGGAAGTCTTTGCCACAGAAAACAGTTGAGGCCAAAACATTGAATGTTTTCAAGAAGAAATCAAATATTGGAGATGCCGGTGTTATTCTGGGGTGGACAAAGTTAAAAATCACACAACGCCAGGTTATAGTCCAACAGGTTTATTTGGAAGTAGTAGCTTTCGGAGCGCGGCCCCTTCATCAGGTATTTTACACAATCACCTGATGAAGGAGCAGCGCTCCGAAAGCTAGTGTGCTTCCAAATAAACCTGTTGGACTATAACCTGGTGTTGTGTGATTTTTAACTAATTAAATATTGTTCTTAGGGCTTAATGAATCAAAGGATATGAAGAAAAAGCAGGGGCAGGATGCTGAATTAGATGATCAGGTATGATCATATCGAATGACAGAATTGGTTTGAAGGGTTGAATGGCCTACTCCTGTCCCTAGTTTCTATGTTTCTGTTGATGCTGTTTGCCAGTGATCCCATTAGGGCCTGCGTGCAAGGTTTACAGTTGGACCAAGTGACACTGAGTTTATCTTTGGCCAGGACTAAGGCAATGTTAGTCCATTTTGATTTCATGGGATTGGAGACCTCTCCCAGCTAGGCCGAGACCACCAGGAAACCTCAGGCCACCCCTGTCCTGATCCCACCTGCATTCCCCCTCCTGATGGGAGGATCCCGGAAGAATGGCCAGACAGAACAATCCTGTGCACTGTCCCGACTCAGCCACAAAAACAAATTTTAGCCACTTTGTGGAAGGCAGCCAGTGATATTTAACTGGGGCCTGTGATCAAACTGGAGCCTCTATATTGCTATAATAGCTGAGATACATAGCATTAATGGTACAAAAATGTTTTTAGCGTGGTTGGTTTCTGACAGTGTTTAAGCCACCACTGTCTCTCCATCTACTCTTGTACCAGCAGGTAGGTGGTAGGGTGGCTCAGTGGTTAGCACTTCTTCCATTCTAGTGTCAGGGATCTGGGTTCAATCCCAGCCTTGGTGGACTGTCTGTGTGGAGTCTTCCCTTACTCCCTGTGTCTGCATGGGTTTCCTCCAGATGCTCTAGTTTCCTCCCACAGTCCAAAGATGTGCAGGTTAGGTGGATTGGCCAGGGATGAACAGGCTAGGTAAATACCGGTATAGGGTAAGCATCTGGGTGGTGGTGATCTTCAGAGGGTCAGCGGTGACTCAACGGGCTGATTGGCCTCTTTCTGCACTGTGTAGACTCTAGATTTTACATTCAGTTTGTTCCCTGGGTAAGATTCCTGGTTGGATTTGTTAGTGACTGCACCTTACAGTTAAAACTCTGGTTTTGAACAGACAACAGAGCTGACTCAGAGAAGAGAAGATGTGATTGTACACCCCATGCCAGACAGACTGACACACACGAGCTCCCTTCAATCCTGTTCGTGCCTTGCCTTCAGTGCACACAACCCAGCAAATTATAAATGTTCGTTAGCATGGAGACTGAGTTGTGTGCACTTCTTTAACTCTAACCTTCTGGTGTTTACTTAACCTCACAACTGCCGCAGTTCTGACCTGATTCTCAAAGAGGTCATGTTAGAGGTCGCAGGTCGTCCCTCCCCCTCATTGTGAGAAGGGCGAAGAAAGGGATAGGGAACATGCTGCCCACACCTTTTGAGAAAATAGAAGAAAGCGCAGAAACAGCGAGGTCAGTCATTTATACGTGGTTTCCTTCCAATAGTTTGAAAAGGCTTCACTTAAAAGGTTAAACAAAGGTGGAAGAATCAGTCAATCAGATCTGAAGGGGTCGTGTTGAAAGTTCCAGGCTTTGATTTTACGCACATTGGCTGTGAATTTTGTACAAATTGAATAACACTGGGTGCACAGAACAGCAGAATCAGGTTTTCAACTCTGACACCCTGCATTATCCTCACTGAAACTCAACTGTTCATTCACCTCCAATGACACCAAAGCTTTCGGTGGACGTTGCTCCTGGGCCAAGAGCTGTGATTTACTCAGAGTCATGGGACACAGTGTCATAGCATGGCAATCTCTCAGCCCGCTGTGACCTCAGCCTCAAGGTGAGTTTAGAGCGATCTCCAATTCTCTCAGTAGACTCAAGGTGAAACCTGATGCAGTCTGGAGTCAAGACCCAGCGTGAACTGGAGGCTAGGTGCTGGCATGGACTGGGTCGGAAGGACTGTTATTCTGAATTTTTTATTTCTCTATTTTCTAATTTATTCCCTATGATCTGTAATGCTGAACATTTTTATTTCTTTACTTTTCTATTTCTTTTCCTTAAGAATTTGTTCTTAGGTACCTTTATACCTTGCCATAGGTGCCAACATGTAAACTCCTCACTGTACTTATTTCAGTCCGTGTGACAATAAAGCTAACTACAAACCGAAGGAACTGCAGATGCTGTCAATCAGAAACAAAAACAGAAGTTGCTGGAAAAGCTCAGCAGGTCTGGCAGCACCTGTGCAGAGAAGCAGCTCTGAGGAAGGGTCACCGGGCTCGAAACATTAACTCTGATTTCTCTGCACGGGTGCTGCCAGACCTGCTGAGCTTTTCCAGCAACTTCTGTTTTTGTTTCTGATAGTAAACCTAATTCAAAACAATTCAATGCTATTCCTCAGTTGCCTATAAACCTGTGGAGCTCCCTTACAAAGCCTTTTTGCCTTTTGATCTCTGTCTTGTCCTTTTAAAGCACTCTTTAAGACCTACCCCTCCATTTAAAAGGAAAGCCAACACAGATAAAGGGCTGTTCTCTCCTTAGAGAGAGACACAACTGGAAGTGAGTTTAATTTGAGGGTCCCCACACCTCAGACGAGGGACTAGATTGAAAGTGGGGAAAGAACACTGTTTGAGATCTTCCTGCTGAAGGTAAATGGGGGACCATTTACTATTGGACCCTCCTCCTATCTCAAGTGCATGTAACCATAGTCTGGTTCAAGTAAGAGATGTCTTTGGTTTGTTTGGATAGAGTCAAACTCCAATGTTTGCTTGTTTCCCTGAAGTGCTACTGTAAAGGGCACCAACTCACAGAATGTTTCAGGGAACATCTCTGGGACACACGCACCAATCGACCCCACCACCCTGGAGCTAACCACATCAACTCCCCCTCCCACTCCACTCCACCAAGGAATTGCAAGTCCAGAGCCTTCTCCACCATCAAACCCAAGCTTGGAGGAAGAACACCTCATCATCCCCCTTGGGACCCTCCAACCACACGGCATCAATATCAACTTCACCAGTTTCCTTATCTCCCCTCCCCCCTCCACCTTATCCCAGATCCAACCCTCCAACTCGGCACCACCCTCTTGACTAGTCTTACCTGTCCATGTTCCTTCCCACCTATTCGCTCCACCCTCTTCTCTGACCTATAACCATCACCCCCCCACCTTCATCTACCTATCGCCTTCCCAGTTACCTTCCCCCCCCCACCCCACCCTTACCCTCCTATTTATCTCTCAGCCCCCTCCCCCCCATAGCTGATGAGGGGTTATGCCCGAAATGTCGACTCTCCTGCTCCTTGGATACTGCCTGACCTGCTGTGCTTTTCCAGCATCACACTTTCCGACTCTGACTCTTCAGCATCTGCAGTCCTCACTTTCTCCAACTGTAAAGAACCAAACTACTTCTGTGACTGTGTATAATTATAAAGAATTATAAAAAAAAGGTATATTTTTGGAAATTAAAGCAAAAGGTTGTGAAGGTGGGGCTTGTGAAGAATGGTAACCTGCAATTATATGAGCAAGAGGAAGGATGATTTATAGGGCTGCGATCTCGGAGTAATAGATTAGCTCTTTCAAAAAGATGGCATTGGAACAATGGGCCAAATGGCCTCCCCTAGTATTGTATTGAAGCATTCTATGATCTATCAGACCACTTTTATACTCACCTTGTTCCAGTGAACTAATCACAGGCCACATCCCAACATTACTTGCTGTAAATTCTACACCTATGTCCCAATCTAAGAGAACTTCAAAACAGGGATCAGTGATAGCTACTAAGATTAAGGAGTCAGATGTAGTTATGTACCATTGGAGGCTTGCTGACGTTGACTGAACTAAAGCAGGGAAGGTGACTTCATTCAAGCCTTGGATGGCTTAACCCTCTTTGATTTCGAAGCTACTTGGATGCTGCCTGAACTGCTGTGCTCTTCCAGCACCACTAATCCAGAATCTGGTTTCCAGCATCTGCAGTCATTGTTTTTACCTCTTGATAAACCAGTCATTCCAGGACTCAGGTCTAAGTCTTAACAAAGCTAAACTGGGCTAATGCTCAGTGGAATGTTGAAGGTCAAGAGGTGATTTGATTGATGTGCTTATGATTTTGAAAAGTGTTTTAAGATAATTATTTTTCTGCTGGTGGAAGAACCTGGGGCATGGGAGTGTAATGTTAATGTCTGAACATGGGCACTCAGGAGAGCAGTCAACAACACTTCTTCACACAAAGGGTAGAACTCTCTCCCATAATGACTTGGTCAATTGGTAGCTTTCAATTTGAGATGAAAAGATTTTTGTTAGCCAAGGGTTATTCAGGGATATGGAGCCATGGCAGGTGGATGGAGTTAGTTTGTAGATTAGCCATAATCTCACCCAATGATGGCACAGACTCTGGGGAGGGGGATTAAATGGTTGATTCTTGTACCTACAACTGACTGTCCATTAACAGCAGTGGAGGGGCCTCACTTCAACAAATAGGAAGTTAGCAAATAGGAGGAGACACATGGCCGTTTGGTCCCACTGGCTGTTGGCTCCACATAGCTTTTTGTAATTCTTATTAACATCAAGACATTCATGGCACATAGAGGTTATATGTCTTCACTTGTACATTCTTTTCCCTGGAATGAAGTGGCTGAGCTATCTCTGATAGAGACAAAAATCCTGCAGATGCTGGAATCCAAGGTAGACAAGCAGGAGGCTGGAAGAACCCAGCAAGCCAGGCAGCATCAGGAGGTGGAGAAGTCAACATTTCGGGTGTAACCCTTCTTCAGGACTATCTCTGACAAATGTGGAGCTGGAAGAACACGGTAGGTCAGACAACAGCCGTGGATCAGGAAAGCTAACATTTAAGTGAAGGGTTTAAGGCTGAAACGTTGCCTTTCCTGCTCCTCGGATGCTGTCTGACCTGCTGTGCTCTTCCAGTTCACATCTATTGACTCTGACTTCCAGCATCTGCAGTCCTTACTCTCTCCTTTCGCTGGTGGTTACTTGCTAATGTCTGCTTGATGTCAAAATAGCTGATTCTTATTTTCGGATCGCTCTATGGCCTCACCGTCCTCTTCTCTGTAACCTCCTCCAGACTCACAGCTGCCCAGATCTTTGTGTTCCTCCAATGTCAGGCAACCTATACATCTGCAATGTCAAGCATCCTGTACATCCTCAGTGCAGGCATCCTGTACAGCCTCAGTGCAGGCATCCTGTACATCCTCAGTACAGACATTCTGTACATCCTCAGTGCAGGCATCCTGTACATCCTCAGTGCAGGCATCCTGTACATCCTCAGTGCAGGCATCCTGTACATCCTCAGTGCAGGCATCCTGTACATCCTCAGTGCAGGCATCCTGTACAGCCTCAGTGCAGGCATCCTGTACATCCTCAGTACAGACATTCTGTACATCCTCAGTGCAGGCATCCTGTACATCCTCAGTGCAGGCATCCTGTACATCCTCAGTGCAGGCATCCTGTACATCCGCAGTACAGGCATCCTGTACATCCTTAGTACAGGCATCCTGTACATCCTCAGTGCAGGCATCCTGTACATCCTTAGTGCAGGCATCCTGTACATCCTCAGTACAGGCATCCTGTACATCCTCAGTACAGGCATCCTGTACATCCTCAGTGCAGGCATCCTGTACAGCCTCAGTGCAGGCATCCTGTACATCCTCAGTACAGACATTCTGTACATCCTCAGTGCAGGCATCCTGTACATCCTCAGTGCAGGCATCCTGTACATCCTTAGTACAGGCATCCTGTACATCCTTAGTACAGGCATCCTGTATATCCGCAGTACAGGCATCCTGTACATCCTCAGTGCAGGCATCCTGTACATCCTCAGTACAGGCATCCTGTACATCCTTAGTACAGGCATCCTGTATATCCGCAGTACAGGCATCCTGTACATCCTCAGTGCAGGCATCCTGTACATCCAAAGTACAGGCATCCTATACATCCTCAGTGCAGGCATCCTGTACATCCAAAGTACAGGCATCCTGTACATCCTCAGTGCAGGCATCCTGTACATCCAAAGTACAGGCATCCTGTACATCCTCAGTACAGGCATCCTGTACATCCTCAGTGCAGGCATCCTGTACATCCTTAGTACAGGCATCCTGTACATCCTCAGTACAGGCATCCTGTACATCCTCAGTGCAGGCATCCTGTATATCCAAAGTACAGGCATCCTGTACATCCTCAGTGCAGGCATCCTGTACATCCTTAGTACAGGCATCCTGTACATCCTCAGTGCAGGCATCCTGTACATCCTTAGTACAGGCATCCTGTACATCCTCAGTGCAGGCATCCTGTACATCCTCAGTGCAGGCATCCTGTACATCCTTAGTACAGGCATCCTGTACATCCTCAGTGCAGGCATCCTGTACATCCTCAGTACAGGCATCCTGTACATCCTCAGTGCAGGCATCCTGTACATCCTTAGTACAGGCATTCTGTACATCCTTAGTACAGGCATCCTGTACATCCTCAGTGCAGGCATCCTGTACATCCTTAGTACAGGCATCCTGTACATCCTCAGTGCAGGCATCCTGTACATCCTCAGTGCAGGCATCCTGTACATCCTCAGTGCAGGCATCCTGTACATCCTCAGTGCAGGCATCCTGTACATCCTTAGTACAGGCATCCTGTATATCCGCAGTACAGGCATCCTGTACATCCTCAGTGCAGGCATCCTGTACATCCTTAGTACAGGCATCCTGTACATCCTCAGTGCAGGCATCCTGTACATCCAAAGTACAGGCATCCTGTACATCCAAAGTACAGGCATTCTGTACATCCTCAGTGCAGGCATCCTGTACATCCTTAGTACAGGCATCCTGTACATCCTCAGTGCAGGCATCCTGTACATCCTCAGTGCAGGCATCCTGTACATCCTCAGTACAGGCATCCTGTACATCCTTAGTACAGGCATCCTGTATATCCAAAGTACAGGCATCCTGTACATCCTCAGTGCAGGCATCCTGTACATCCTTAGTACAGGCATCCTGTACATCCTCAGTGCAGGCATCCTGTACATCCTTAGTACAGGCATCCTGTACATCCTCAGTACAGACATCCTGTACATCCTCAGTGCAGGCATCCTGTACATCCTTAGTACAGCCATCCTGTACATCCTCAGTAAAGGTATCCTATACATCCTCAGTGCAGGCATCCTGTACATCCTCAGTACAGGCATCCTGTACATCCTCAGTGCAGGCATCCTGTACATCCTTAGTACAGGCATTCTGTACATCCTTAGTACAGGCATCCTGTACATCCTCAGTGCAGGCATCCTGTACATCCTTAGTACAGGCATCCTGTACATCCTCAGTGCAGGCATCCTGTACATCCTCAGTGCAGGCATCCTGTACATCCTCAGTGCAGGCATCCTGTACATCCTTAGTACAGGCATCCTGTATATCCGCAGTACAGGCATCCTGTACATCCTCAGTGCAGGCATCCTGTACATCCTCAGTGCAGGCATCCTGTACATCCTTAGTACAGGTATCCTGTACATCCTCAGTGCAGGCATCCTGTACATCCAAAGTACAGGCATTCTGTACATCCTCAGTGCAGGCATCCTGTACATCCAAAGTACAGGCATCCTGTACATCCTCAGTGCAGGCATCCTGTACATCCAAAGTACAGGCATTCTGTACATCCTTAGTACAGGCATCCTGTATATCCGCAGTACAAGCATCCTGTACATCCTCAGTGCAGGCATCCTGTACATCCTCAGTGCAGGCATCCTGTACATCCTTAGTACAGGCATCCTGTACATCCTCAGTGCAGGCATTCTGTACATCCTTAGTACAGGCATCCTGTACATCCTCAGTGCAGGCATCCTGTACATCCTCAGTGCAGGCATCCTGTACATCCTCAGTACAGGCATTCTGTACATCCTTAGTACAGGCATCCTGTACATCCTCAGTGCAGGCATCCTGTACATCCAAAGTACAGGCATCCTGTACATCCTCAGTGCAGGCATCCTGTACATCCTCAGTGCAGGCATCCTGTACAGCCTCAGTGCAGGCATCCTGTACATCCAAAGTACAGGCATCCTGTACATCCTCAGTACAGGCATCCTGTACATCCTCAGTGCAGGCATCCTGTACATCCTCAGTGCAGGCATCCTGTACATCCAAAGTACAGGCATCCTGTACATCCTCAGTAAAGGTATCCTATACATCCTCAGTACAGGCGTTTTGTACATACTCAGTACAGGCATCCTGTACATCCTCAGTACAGGCATCCTGTACATCCTCAGTGCAGGCATCCTGTACATCCGCAGTACAGGCATCCTGTACATCCTCAGTAAAGGTATCCTATACATCCTCAGTACAGGCGTTTTGTACATACTCAGTACAGGCATCTTGCACATCCTCAGTGCAGGCATCCTGTATATCTCAATGTCAAGCATCCTGTGATCCTCAATTCAGGCATTCTGTACGTTCTCAATGTTCCTCACTCCACCATTGGTAACTGCTTTGGATCTCCATTGTTAAATATTTTTGTCGTTCAACATCACTCTGCTCCTTTAAGATACTTTCTTAAAACCTACCTCCTTGACCAAGTTTTTGGTCACCTCTCCTTATGCAGCTCGCTGTTCGTCTGGACAATGGTAAGCCTGTGCAATTCACCACCACTGAAAGTAGTTAAGGCCAAAACATTCTGTGTTTTTAAGAGGGAGGCAGATATAATTGTCGTAGTTAAAGGAATCAAGGAATACGGAGGGCAGTGCGGGTTTGGATATTGAGCTCAATAATCAACTGTGAGAATATTGATTAGGCAGCAGCTACTCCGGCTCCTACCATCTGTGTTCCACAACATTACAGGTTCTATATTAATGCAAGTTGTTGCTGATGAAGCCTCTTTATCCTCACTCCTGCTCGTTATACTCCTGCTGTTGTACCAGGGGCACGGCTGTCAAAACGAGACCCAGAATGGCTCCAAACTTTTCTTTAATGGGTTCTAAATGAAGCAAGCACAACGAGATAATGACAGACCTTTTCCTTCTGTGACAACATTAGTTCCAAGCTTTCACAGTCTCTGCTAACAGATGGGAGTCATCCCCCAGCCAGCAACAACCACCTTGTTTCAATGTGGCTTTGTCGAGGCTTTAATTGATCCCTGGGTTGTATGGCATTGTCTTCTACAGTAACAATGGATCTGACAAGTGGTTTTGAACATGCTTTGAGAGGGGAAAGGGGTTTAAATGCATATTCAAGATTGATGACTCGAAATGCTTGCAAGAGCACTTTCAACATAGAGACACTTACCATGCCACAGTATCAAGGGCTTGAATACCTTTGTCACAGCAGAATTTTTACAAAAGGACAGAACAAGATCCTGATTTTACAAAGATTGTCTCTCCCCAGATGCCTTAGTGAACAAATTACAGAAAGGATGAACAAAATTTCCTTCCATCTCACAATTTTCCGATTGCATGATGTCCCAAAGTGCTTAATCCTAACAAACAAATCTTAAAATAAAAACAGAAAATGGTGAAAACACCCAGCAAGCCTGGTGACGTCTGTGGTGAGAAAAACAGAGTTAACGTTCAGCTTAATGAGAACTGGTTTTAATTATCTCTCTCTCGCTCTCTCTCTTTCCTGACTGGATGACAATTTCTTGTTTTTGTTTCAGATTGCCAGTGTGCACAGTAGTTTGTTTCTGTAATTTTTCTGACATGACCTCTGTTATTTAGGTTTTTAAAATCATGATCAAGACGGACAGTGTAGTTCGGGAAGAAACTATTGCTGCTTGTAAAAAAATAGGTGTGAGATGGCTTAGACCGAAAGTGATTGGTAAAAGATGCAAGGGTGAAAACCGAGGGAAACATTGTCACACACAGCTAGCAATCAGGGAATGGAATACATGATGGAGGCAGGTTCAATTTCTTTCCAAATAACTGCACGGTTATTTGGAAAGAAATGGTGAACAGTAGAAAAGAAAGGCACTAGAATCAGTGCAGGGCTGAACAGTCTTTTTCTACACCATAACAAGTTTCTATTCTGTACTAAGTACTGGAGTAGTGAATCCGAAATTAGCACAGAAAGTGCTGGAGAAACCCAGCAGGTCTGGCAGCATCTGGGGTGAGAGAAATGGTTCATGTCTCAAGTCCACTTCTTCAGAAGGGAAACCTGCTAACCTTAGTTAACGACCAGCTCTCCTTAGTAGCCCCACACTCAGATGACAAGCAACATGAGTTTGACGGGGACAACACTATTATTATAGGACAAGCCAAACAGAGAACAGCCAGGGAATTCCTAGAGGCATGGCTCTCATCCACAGATTCAATCAACAAATACATCGACCTGGACCCAATATACCGGCCACTGCAGCGGGACAGCTGGAACTGACGACCGGAAGCGGCAGATTCAAACCACTATAAATGCCGGAGGAAAGATCACAGAAGCGCTTCACAGGAGGCTCCCAAGCACTGAAGATGTCACCTAGACAGGGGACAAAACGTCTGCAACACAAATTCCCAGCTCGGCGAACAGAACCACAACAACGAGCACCCGAGCTACAAATCTTCTCACAAACTTTGAACCTGCTAACCTGCTCTTTTTTATATCCTTACAGTGTGGAAACAGGCCCTTCAGCCTAACAAGACCCCCTGAAGAGTAACCCACCCAGACCCATTCCCCTACATTTACTCCTGAGTAATGCACATAGCCCACACATCCCTGAACACTATGGGTAATTAGCACGGCCAATTCACCTGGACTGCACATCTTTGGATTGTGGGAGGAAATAGGAGCACCTGGAGGAAACCCACAGACACGGGGAGAACGTGCAAACTCCACACACTCATCTGAGGCTGGAATTGAACCAGAGTCCCCGGTGCTGTGAGGTAGCAGTGCTAACCACTGAGCCACCGTGCCACCCCATGACCCTTTGATGTACAGAAAAGGTGCCGCCAGGATAATAGAGAATCAACTCTCCAAACTTCTTCACATAGTTCCATCTTGTACATCCACCCAAAATACGAGGACAAAGCCCTTTTTCTCAACATTTCCGACGAAGGCAACGTGAGTCTCCCTCAGTACTGCACTGATGTAGCAGTGTGGGTTACATGTTCAATGTTTGTGGTGGGGTTTGAACTTAGAATGTTCTGAGCAAAATGCTTTTCAAGCCGGGTGCAGTGTTGAGTTGTTCGGTTCTTTTTTTTTCACTTTTAATCCTCACCCACTGGTTGCCAGCAACCTGGGATGGCACGGTGGCTCAATGGTTAGCACTGCTGCCTCACAGTGCCAGGTACTCTGGTTCAATCCCAGCCTCAGGCAACTGTCTGTGTGGAGTTTGTACATTCTCCCTGTGTCTGTGCGGGTTTCCTTTGGATGCTCCGGTTTCCTCCCATGGCCCAAAGATGTGCAGGTTACATAGATTAGCTATGGTAAATGCAGGGTTACTGGGATGGGGTGGGATGCTCTTTGGAAGGTTGGTGTGGACTGGATGAGCTGAATGGCTTGCTTCTGCACTCCAGGGTGTCTGTGTCCTAAGGGACGCAATTCCTAATTAACCTGTTCAGAGAGATGTTCTGACATACCTCTGGAACAGGTGGGACTTGAACCTCAGTCTCTGGCTCAGAAGTTGGGACCCTACCACTGTACCGCAAGACTGAGATCAACCAGCACACCTCAAATAATTGACTTCAGCTGACTCAATAGAGTTTAGAAAAAGTGAAGACTGCAGATGCTGGAGATCTGTAGATGCTAGATTAGAGTGGTGCTGGAAAAGCACAGCAGGCCAGGCAGCATCTGAGGAGCAGGAAAATCGACATTTCGACAAAACCCCTCATCAGGAGACTTTTTCCGATCATTTTCAACTTTCTTCAGTATTTTACAATCCTTGTTTAGTTATTCAATTGATCCATGTTTGGTTATTTGAGTCCAATAACTAATCTACACGCAGTGTGCTTGATTGGGCAAACCTGGATATTGATTGAGAGCTAAACTACGCAGAAAGACATTAGGAGTTGAGCAGGGAGGCGACCGTGCTACTGCTGACAATTCAGGGGAATCTTCAACTTAAATCCCATTAAGAAATTGATGGCTTCAAGAACGTCAATGATTTACATTCAGAAAACTTTTACTCCAGTTGAGAACAATGGACATTAATGTTAAGCACGGTGCAAAACTGATATCCTACTCAGTGCCATTGGTATCCTTCATGAGAAGTTGGTAAAATGTACCTTTAAGCCTCTATATTAGGCCACGGGGACCAACTAGTTTTGAAGGGCATCAGAGCCTGTTGAAAGTGTGTATAAAACAAATTTATTTGTAATTTATCATTTCAGCCTGTAGTGATATCTGGTTAGAAATATAGGTTTGATTTGAAAAGTAAGTGAATTGATCATTACTTAGCACAGTCAACAAGGAATATATTAACAATCATTTAATTACTGAAACAAAGATCTTGAAGACAGAAAACAACACCATAAAGTCGTACAGTATGGAAACAGACCCATTGGCCCAACTTGTCTATGTTGACCAAATTTTCCAAAATAAACTAATTCCATTTGCCAACATTTGGCCCATATCCCTCTAAACCCTTCCTTTTCATATACCCATCCAGGTGCCTTTTAAATGCTGTAATTGTACCAGCCTCCACTACTTCCTCTGGCTGCTCATTCCATACACCCACCACCCTCTGTGTGAAAAAGTTGTCCCTTAGGTCCATTTTTAATCTTCCCCCTCTCACCTTAAACCTCTACCTTCTAGTTTTGGTCACACCTAACCTGGGGAAAAGACCTTGACTATTCACCCTACCCATGGTAATACTTCTGAAAGTATTACTTTTCAAAAATTTCACTCAGTGTTTCAAGGATTAATTTGATTTATAAGTTGATGGATATTGTGTTATTAGAGAATGTGAGATAGAGTCAGAGAGATGTACAGCATGGAAACAGACCCTTCGGTCCAACCTGTCCATGTCGACCAGATATCCCAACCCAATCTAGACCAACCTGCCAGCACCCGGCCCATATCCCTCCAAACCCTTCCTATTCATTTACCCAACCAGATGCCTTTTAAATGTTGTAATTGTACCAGCCTCCACCACTTCCTCTGGCAGATTATTCCATCCACGTACCACCCTCTGAGTGAAAACATTGCCCCTTAGGTCTCTTTCCCCTCTCACCCTAAACCTATGCCCTCTAGGAAAAGGCTTTGTCAATTTATCCTATCCATGCCCCTCATGATTTTATAAACCTTTGTAAGGTCACTTCTCAGCCTCTGATGCTCCAGGGAAAACATCCCCAACCTGTTCAGTCTCTTCCTATAGCTAAAATCCACCAACCCTAGCAATATCTTGTAAATCTTTTCTCAATCCTTTCAAGTTTCACAACATCCTTCCAATAGGAAGGAAACCAGAATTGGAAACCAGAGTTCCAAAAGTGACCTAACCAATGTCGTCCCAACTCCTGTACTCAATACTCTGACCAATAAAAGAAAGCACACCAAACACCTTCTTCTCTATCTAATCTACCTGTGACTCTATTTTCAAGGAGCAATGAACCTGCACTCCAAGGTCTCTTTGTTCAGAAACATTCCCTAGGACCTTACATTAAGTGTATAAGTCCAGCTAAGATTTGCTTTCCCAAAATGCAGCGCCTTGCATTTATCTGAATTGCACTCCATCTGCTACTTCTCGGACCATTGGCCCATCTGGTCAAGATCCTGTTGTAATCTGAGGTAACCCTGTTCGCTGTCCACTACACCTCCAATTTTGGTGTCATCTGCAAACTTACTAACTGTACCTCTTACTAACTGTACACAGCTAAATCATTTATATAAATGATGAAAAGTGGACTCAGCAACGATCCGTGTGGCGCTCCACTGGTCACAGGCCTCCAGTCTAAAAAACAACCCTCCACCACCACATTCTGTCTTCTACCTTTGAGCCAGTTCTGTATCCAAATGGCTAGTTCTAACTGTATTCCATGAGATCTAACCTTGCTAATCAGTCTCCCACAGGGAACCTTGTCGAATGCCTTACTGAAGTCCATATAGATCATATCTACTGCTCTGCCCTCATCAAGCATCTTTGTTACTCCTTCAAAAAAATCAAATTTGTGAGACATGATTTCCCACGCACAAAGCCATGTTGACTATCCCTAATCAGTCCTTGCCTTTCCAAATACATGTACATCCTGTCCCTCAGGATTCTCTCCAACAACTTGCCCACCACCAACATCAGGCTCATTGGTCTATAGTTCCCTGGCTTGGCCTTATCACCTTTCTTAAATGGTGGCACCACGTTAGCCAACCTCCCGTTTTCCAGGCCCTCACCTGTGACCATTGATGACACAAATATCTCAGCAAGGGGCCCAGCAATCACTTCCCTAGCTTCCCACAGAGTTCAGGTGCTGGGGATTTATCCACTTCTATGCGTTTGGTTTATTTTTGACTATTCTTAGATATTCCTAGATCTTGGATGGTCTTGAATGGTTACCAGTACCACAAAACTGAACTTCATTAGATTTGGCATTGCATCTTTTGATAGTTTTTGGCACTGTTGTAAAAATATACACCTAAAGTGTGCTGCTTGTTAATTTCTGTTACTAAAATTGTAAATTTAACAAATCTTCTCATTGAAGTTTTCTGTTTTAACTGAAACAAATCCTACACTTAGATTTCCCGAAGTGGGAAATATATTTTCTGAAGAGGGAAATCCTGGACCTTTGAAATATCTGGAATATTTATGGCTGAGCTAAGGTTTATTAACTTGAAGCAGGCTATTTGGAAGATGATAATATCAGCTTTTTCTTTTCCTGTGGCATAGTTATCTCGGTCTTACAAACACTAAATGTTTGTGGAATTGTCTAGCTTGAACTCAGCAGGCAGAAGTTATCAGGGAAGTATTTCTGATTTAAGTGAGCTCTAAGTTAGAGTTAAAAAGACACAAACCACTTTGAGAAGATTTTGGTTTTACAGATGAAGAATGCTTACAATGAAGTCTGGACACCGCCATGTTGTGAGGGACTGGTTCTGAAAGAGTTAAAGTTGGAGGCTGCATGAAGCTCCACTCAATCTGATGATGTCATAATGATTTTGGTTTGGAAAGGGAGAATGCCTAAGGGTCTTGTAGGGTGAAGACCAATATCCAAGAGAAAGTGGGGACTGCAGATGCTGGAGATCAGAGTCAAGAATGTGGTGCTGGAAAAGCACAGCAGGCCAGGCAGCATCAGTTCCTGACGAAGGGTTTATGCCCGAAACATCAACCCTCCTGCTCCTTGGATGCTACCTGACTTGCTGTGCTTTTCCAGCACCACACTCTCGACTGAAGACCATTATCTGCATGACTTTCATTGGTCTTAGTAACAATGCCTAATTCACTGATATTTATCTGTATGTGTGTGCGCGCGCGTGTGTGTATACGCACATGTGCCTGTGTGTGTCTCTGTCTGTGTGTCTTTGTGTGTGTGTGTGTTATTTGTTTCCATGAAGATGCCAATCACAGTACCTAGAGCCACAAGAGAGTGATTTCATGTCCACCATTGCCAAAAAGATGAGGCAGCATTGTTGACATTCCATCAAAAATAGCACTCACCTTAAACCCAGCTTGGCACCATGCAAGTCTGTACATGTCACTGATAATTGCCATTAAATATTTTCTCCGCATGATGCACACCCATCCATGTATAGACACAAAAAAGTATTCAGTCAAAATACGGAAATGTTGTAAGAAAAATACCAAACACCTACCTTTTCTCAGTGGAATGCCTTGGGTGCTTGATCCAAATAGTTCTGAGTGTGTGGAGTGATGTCTGACGTCAGCATGGTCATGTTCCCTGAGGTGCTGAGTGGTGCCACCTTCCTGCTGGCAACTCAAAATACCATATTAAACTTTACATGGTGACCAGATAAAGATCAGGACTTGAAGAAATATTGTGAGCTTGGCAAGGAATGTACATTGTGACATTCGGGAGTTTTGAAACTGTTCTCAGGCTCCTCAGCATGAAATCCTCAGCATGAAATCTGATGAGAAAAGTTTTGAGGAAGAGTCAAATTGGAGTCCAAATGTTAATTTCATTTTTCTCGCTTTGTAGAGCTGCTGCCAGGTAAAAACAAGGGCTGCAGATGCTGGAAACCAGAGTCTAGATTAGAGTGGTGCTGGAAAAGCACAGCAGTTCAGGCAGCATCCGAGGAGCAGGGAAATCGACGTTTCGGGCAAAAGCCCTTCATCAGGAATAGATGATGAAGGGCTTTTGCCCGAAACGTCTATTTCCCTGCTCCTCAGATGCTGCCAGAGTTGTTGCCAGATCAGCTGAGTTTCCCCAGTACTTTCTCTTTTTATTTCAGATCTCCACCTGTAATAACATTTTGTTTTTGTTTCAGAGAAGATTTTAATTCTAATGCACTTTCTAATGCAATTTTCCATTTGCCTGACATGGGATTTATCTTAAATGTAAAGGCTGGAATCTCACCAGGGATGTGAACTACAATGAGGAATTCGGCAAACCCCATCTCAATTATTGAAATCAAATTGCCGTGCCTTGTACCCATTTCACATGTGGTGTTGATAGATTATCACAAACAGTGGCGAATTTCCAATTTACAATCTTGTAAAAGCTTGTACATTGCTTGTTAAATGCCTTGCTAATAGCCCAAAAGCATCACCAGTTGCAATCTTGCCAAACCCACCATAGAAACTAAATAAAAACTGAAAGAAATGCAGATGCTGTCAATCAGAAACAAAAACGAAAGTTGCTGGAAAAGCTCAGCAGGTCTGGGCAGCATCTGTGCAGAGAAATCAGAGTTAATGTTTGGTGACCCTTCCTCAGAACGTTAACTCCGACTTTTCTTCACAGATGCTGCCAGACTGGCTGAGCTTTCCTAGTAACATCTGTTTTTGTTTCACTATGAAAACTCATCATTGGGATAACGCCACATGGAAACCAGAGTGAATTCTTAGTGGGTTCAACTCACCAGTCCAAATGACCTCCATTTTTAGACTCTGCGCACCAACACCTTTTTTAATTTATTTATTTGTGGGATGTGGGCATCGCTGTCTGGGTCAGCATTTATTGCCACATCCGGCAGAGATTTTTCTGCACATCCAAACACTTCATCTACAGTGTCTGTTGCTCTTGATGTGGTTTCCTCTACATTGGGGAAACGGGACGCCAACTTGCAGAACGTTTCAGAAAACATCTCCGGGACACACGCACCACCACCCTGTGGCTGACCACTTCAATTCCCTCTCCCGCCCTGCCAAGGACATGCAAGTCCTGGGCCTCCTCCAATGCCAAATCTAAGCCCCCTGATGCCTGGAGGAAGAACACCTCATCTTCCACCTTGGGACCCTCCACCACATGGCATCAATGTCAATTTCACCAGGTTCCTCATTTCCTCTCCCCCCACCTTATCCCAGGTCCAACCTCCCAACTCGGCTGCCCTCTTGAACTGTCTTACCTATTTATCTTCCTTCCCACCTATTCAATCCACCCTCTGCTCTGATCTGTGACCATCACCCCAACCTCCATCTACCTATCACCTTCCAAGCCAACTTCCCCACAGGCCTATCCCTCTCTCATTTATCTTTCAGCCCCCTTGGCCCACAAGCCTCATTCCTGAAGATGGGCTTATGCCCAAAGCATCAACTCTCCTGCTCCTTGGATGTTGCCTAACATGCTGTGCTTTTCGAGTGCCACACCTTTTGACTCTAATGTCCAGCAGCTGCAGTCCTCACTTTCTCCTTGAGAAGGTGGTGGTGAGCTGCCTTCTTGAACTGCTGCAGCCCATGTGTTGTGGGTTGACCCACAATGCCACTATAGAGGGAATTCTAGGATTTGACCCAGCAATACTGTAGGAACGGCGATATCTTTCCAAGTCAGGACAGTGAGTGGACTGGAGGGGAACTTGAAGGTGGGAGTGTTCCCGTGTATCTGGCACGCTTTGTGAGCACTGGCCACAAGAACCCCGCATCCAAGGACATTGGCACCCGTCATGTGCCAACTTCTTACAGCCCTCATGGCACATCTCCGATCCCCTTACAGGGATTTGTGCAGCAACTTTCATTGTTACGCTGTCTTCAGTGACACACAGGCAGAAGTGGGTACTGCAGATGCTGGGGATTAGAGTCAAGATTAGAGTAGTGCTGGAAAAGCACAGCAGGTCAGGCGTCATCCGAGGAGCAGGAAGAATGACGTTTCGGGCAAAAGCCCTTCATCAGGAATGTGCCTTCAGTGGCACACACCCAGCTCCTGGACTGGACCAGGCTGTTTCTCTCCAGGTACTTTGCTTTCTCTCATAGTGGGCTCACTAACGTTGAAGCGTATCCAGATGTTCACAGAACCCCCACCTCGCCTTCCCTTCTTGTACTTTGTCCCTTCAGTACAACGCTCAGTGTCTGGCTGCTTGCTGTGCCATTTAGCACAGCCTGGAAGCTTATCCTGGCTGTCACCAGTCCTCTGCCAAGTCAAGGGGAATTGCCTTCTCATGGAGGTTTCTGACTGAAGTGGCCGGGCACCCCCTCTGACTTTCATGTCGAGAATCATTGACCTTGCTTCTGGCAAACATATGCTGCATATTATTGAGATGAGATCTGCAGTTAATAAGGTTGTTATCGAGCAGTAATCCCCGAAATTTAGTTTAAAAATCTAACAAGTTGTTCCCAACATTAAGTTAGTGATCACTGAAATTCCCATGTGCTTCTGCCGCATTGCCCCCCACCATAGTCCACGTCTTTCAGGTCCCTTTAAAATTCCATTCATAGAGAGAAATATTTTTCTCTCAGAGAGTGGCAAATCCCTGCAGGACAGCTGATACAGACCACTGAATATTGTTTAAGGCAATGGTAGATATATTCTTGACCATAAGAGCCAGTCAAAGGGCATCTGTGTGAGGCAGGAAAATGTATTTGAGGCCACAGTCAGGCCCAGCCCAGACCCTAATTCCTATATTTATAGTCACACAACACCAGGTTACAGTCCAACAGGATTATTTGGAAGCACTAGCTTTCAGAGCGCTGCTCCTTCATCAGGTGGTTGTGGAGTATAAGATCGTAGGACTGTAACTTTAAAAGAGTTTTGGAAATTACATATGAAAGAACTGAAACCTACATGCCCATCCTAAAAGATGAGAGACTTAACAAACAATCCAGGTCTTTTTCAATATATAACTTCAGTTGCATCACACAGTAAACTTTTGCTATAAATTCTGTGTCTTACGATCTTATTCTCCACAACCACCTGGCGAAGGCGCAGCGCTCCGAAAGCTAGCGCTTCCAAATAAACCTGTTGGACTATAAACTGGTGTTGTGTGAGTTTTAACTTTGTACTCCCCAGTCCAACACCAGCATCTCCAAATCATTGCTATGTTTGTACAAGAACCAAACATGTGCCTTCGGTCACTGACAGAAACTTCCACTCAATGGAAATAAAATCCAGCCTTCACCTTGGCAAGTGGAGAATGTCACATTCTGTGATGAACTGGCCTGCATAACCCACATTAACGCACATATTTATGGCTGCCTCTGTCTCAGTGACAATGAAAGATTTGTTCTAGAGAAGAATGTAACCCTGGCTGACTATAATCTCCCACGGATCAACAAAAGAATCAGCTCTCATTCATGTTTTATTTTTGTTCCTTCCCAGTCTTGAATACTTCCACAGGCTTCAGCCACCCTCTTGAGTCATCACGGTTCATGTCCTGTCAGGCTATTCGCCTGCATGGGCCGTCGCTTTTGAACCTCAATCCCAGTTTTGCTGGATCCACATTCAGGATTGGACCCTGACGTAACGATCAGAAATGCTCCTCAATTGCCAGGGTGCTTTCCTGTTCTTTTCACGGGAGAACTGTAATATTCTCATCTGCTGAGTGGGAGGTGGGGTGTGTGAATGTCTGGGATCTTCCTGGCCTGTGCAGACTTTTTCTACTGCATATATTAAAACGGTACTCCCGGTGCAATGTTACTGCGCAGCCCACTGGCCTGAGAGACAAAATAATAATAGACTTGTCAAGAAATACTTTCTGCTTTAAAACAGGAGATACTGAAGCTGTTTTACCTGGAACAGAGAAATAGATTTGGTTTGATTTATTACTGCCACATGTACCTAGGTACAGTGAAAAAGTGTTGTTTTGTGTCCATTATGGGCAGATCATACCATGCAAAGTGCTTTAGGGAAATAGAACAGACCGAGGAATACAATGTTACGGCTCTACCCCAAGGCTCCCAGCCTCATTCCTGATGAAGGGCTTTTTCCTGAAATGTCGATTTTCCTGCTCCTTGGATGCTCCCTGACCTGCTGCGCTTTTCCAGCACCACTCTAATCTTGACTCTGAGTTCCAGCATCTGCAGTACTGACTTTCACCACACAGAGTAAGGTCAACATTAAATTTAAAATTTAAATTTAAAAAGAAGTGACCCCCCAGTGAAAATCTTGGAGATTATGGTAGAATGTTTATTGGCGTAGAGGTTTCTTCTTGTGGGATCAGTCAGGACCCTAATTTTAGGTGGCTATTGCTAAATCCAACAGGGAAACAAGGAGAAGTGCCTTTCTTCAGAGATTGTGGTGAATGTGGATCTTGCTCACACAGGGAGTGATGAAGCTGAATGATATCAATGCAGTTAAAGGGAAGCTGGAGAATACATGAGGGAGAAAGTAGCAGAAAATATTCTCAGATTGGCATCCGAGCACAGCCTGAGCTCAAGTGGAAGATGGGAAAAGGTGCTGGTTATAAGTTAATTCATAGATAGTTAGCTGAGAATTTGACTGGACATATATTTATATTTGTATGCATAGGGAAACGTAATTGGTGACGGAGTTGGTGCTGTGTGATTTGGAATAAAGTTCTGACTGGAAAACCATGTACTGAAACTCTCTCTAATCAATATTTAGCCACCGGTGTTTGATAATAGATGAGGGAGTGATCATGTGCCAAACAAAGAGTAGCAAATATGGGTTTTGCTGAATGACTTGTTTCTGTGTGGTAAATTCTATACAGCTCTGTAAAATGCTTTCTTGGTGCTGCAAGACTTGAAGGATGTTCCTGATTACTGGGGAATCATCCTCTATCCTCCCACCCATGCCCAACCAGGCTGTGACGTGCCGTTAAATGCAGAATGCAGCCGTTTGTGGAGACTGACAATCCACTGTTGCCTGTGTCACAAGCTAATTCTGTCAGTGTTCACAGCATGTGGTCTGAATTCATCAGGAGCAGGAGAGTTACATTTGTCATAGCGTTGATCGATGGGCAATCAGGAGAGACAGGTGGGAGGCAATGTCTCCAAGTGGAAAACAAGAAACAAAACATAACCTTGTCCAAAAGGAACTGTGATACATTTCAAGCAACATTGTGAAACACAAACTCTGGTACCTTACTTTTTCCCAGATTGGTTTCACCTCTTGCTCTTTCGGAGTGAAACATGGAAAGAGAGGGAATCCACTTAATGCAGTGAAGGAAATAAACCATACAGGAATGGCACGTCCAGAATTATCTCAAGATAAATGATGGATTGGTTCAACATCCTAAAAAGGGGAAAAACAATGACTGCAGATGCTGGAAACCAGATTCTGGATTAGTGGTGCTGGAAGAGCACAGCAGTTCAGGCAGCATCTAAGGACCAGCGAAATCGACGTTTCACGCAAAAGCCCTTCATCAGGAATAAAGGCAGTGAGCCTGAAGCGTGGAGAGATAAGCTAGAGGAGGGTGGGGGTGGGAGAAAATAGCATAGAGTACAATGGGTGAGTGGGGGAGGGGATGAAGGTGATAGGTCAGGGAGGAGGGTGGAGTGGATAGGTGGAAAAGGAGATGGGCAGGTCGGACAAGTCCGGACAAGTCATGGGGACAGTTACTGAGCTGGAAGTTTGGAACTAGGGTGAGGTGGGGGAAGGGGAAATGAGGAAACTGTTGAAGTCCACATTGATGCCCTGGGGTTGAAGTAATCAGAGGCGGAAGATGAGGCGTTCTTCCTCCAGGCGTCTGGTGGTGAGGGAGCGGCAGTGAAGGAGGCCCAGGACCTCCATGTCCTCGGCAGAGTGGGAGGGGGAGTTGAAATGTTGGGCCACGAGGCGGTTTGGTTGATTGGTGCGGGTGTCCCGGAGATGTTCCCTAAAGCGCTCTGCTAGGAGGCGCCTAGTCTCCCCAATGTAGAGGAGACCACATCGGGAGCAACAGATGCAATAAATGATATTAGTGGATGTGCAGGTAAAACTTTGATGGATGTGGAAGGCTCCTTTAGGGCCTTGGATGGAGGTGAGGGAGGAGGTGGGGGTGCAGGTTTTGCAGTTCCTGCGGTGGCAGGGGAAGGTGCCAGAATGGGAGGGTGGGCTGTAGGGGAGCGTGGACCTGACCAGGTAGTCACGGAGGGAACGGTCTTTGTGGAAGGCGGAAAGGGGTGGGGAGCGAAATATATCCCTGGTGGTGGGGTCTGTTTAGAGGTGGCGGAAATGTCGGCGGGTGATTTGGTTTATGCAAAGGTTGGTAGGTGGAAGGTGAGCACCAGGGGCGTTCTGTCCTTGTTACGGTTGGAGGGGTGGGGTCTGAGAGCGGAGGTGTGGGATGTGGACGAGATGCGTTGGAGGGCATTTTAACCACGTGGGAAGGGAAATTGCGGTCTCTAAAGAAGGAGGCCATCTGGTGTGTTCTGTGGTGGAACTGGTCCTCCTGGGAGCAGATACGGCGGAGGGGGAGCAATTGGGAATACGGGATGGCATTTTTGCAAGAGGTAGGGTGGGAAGAGGTGTAATCCAGGTAGCTGTAGGAATTGGTTGGTTTGTAAAAAATGTTGGTGTCAAGTCGGTCGTCATTAATGGAGATCCACAAGCCTGACCACCCTGGCCGACCCATTGTCTCAGCATGCTCCTGT
The DNA here is from genome assembly GCF_047496795.1 of Chiloscyllium punctatum. Classification (NCBI taxonomy): domain Eukaryota; kingdom Metazoa; phylum Chordata; class Chondrichthyes; order Orectolobiformes; family Hemiscylliidae; genus Chiloscyllium; species Chiloscyllium punctatum. Next base: position 9,785,603 of record NC_092754.1, read on the forward strand.
CCCACTGAACTCGTCTCTACCTACCTCAACACTGTCCTATCCCCCCTAGTCCAGGAACTCCCCACATACGTTCGAGACACCACCCACGCCCTCCACCTCCTCCAAGGCTTCCGTTTCCCCGGCCCCCAACGCCTCATCTTCACCATGGATATCCAATCCCTCCACACCTCCATCCGCCATGACCAGGGCCTCCAAACCCTCCGTATTTTTCCTCTCCCGACGTTCCCAACAGTACCCTTCCACCGACACTCTCATTCGTTTGGCTGAACTGGTCCTCACCCTTAACAATCTCTCCTTTGAATCCTCCCACTTCCACCATGGGCACACGTACAGGCCCCAGCTATGCCTGTCTCTTTGTTGGCTATGTAGAACAGTCGATCTTTCGTAATCACACCGGCACCACTCCCCACCTCTTCCTCCGCTACATTGATGACTGCATTGGCGCCACCTTATGCTCCCGCGAGAAGGTTGAGCAATTCATCAACTTCACCAACACATTCCACCCTGACCTTAAGTTTACCAGGACCATCTCTGATACCTCCCTCCCCTTCCTGGACCTCTCCATCTCCATTAATGACACCGACTTGACACCAACATTTTTTACAAACCAACCGATTCCTACAGCTACCTGGATTACACCTCTTCCCACCCTACCTCTTGCAAAAATGCCATCCCGTATTCCCAATTCCTCCGCCTCTGCCGTATCTGCTCCCAGGAGGACCAGTTCCACCACAGAACACACCAGATGGCCTCCTTCTTTAGAGACCGCAATTTCCCTTCCCACGTGGTTAAAGATGCCCTCCAACGCATCTTATCCACATCCCACTCCTCCGCCCTCAGACCCCATCCCTCCAACCGTAACAAGGACAGAACGCCCCTGGTGCTCACCTTCCACCCTACCAACCTTCGCATAAACCAAATCATCTGCCGACATTTCCGCCACCTCCAAAAAGACCCCACCACCAGGGATATATTTCGCTCCCCACCCCTTTCCGCCTTCTGCAAAGACCGTTCCCTCTGTGACTACCTGGTCAGGTCCACGCTCCCCTACAACCCACCCTCCCATCCTGGCACCTTCCCCTGCCACCGCAGGAACTGCAAAACCTGCGCCCACACCTCCTTCCTCACTTCCAACCATAGCCCTAAAGGAGCCTTCCACATCCATCAAAGTTTTACCTGCACATCCACTAATATTTAATGTATCTGTTGCTCCTGATGTGGTCTCCTCTACATTGGGGAGACTGGACGCCTCCTATCTGAGCGCTTTAGGGAACATCTCTGGGAGACACCCACACCAATCAATCACACTGCCCTGTGGCCCAACATTTCAACTCCCCCTCCCACTCTGCCGAGGACATGGAGGTCCTGCACCTCCTTCACCGCTGCTCCCTCACCACCAGACGCCTGGAGGAAGAACGCCTCATCTTCTGCCTCGGAACACTTCAACCCCAGGGCATCAATGTGGACTTCAACAGTTTCCTCATTTCCCCTTCCCCCACCTCACTCTAGTTCCAAACTTCCAGCTCAGTACTGTCCCCATGACGTGTCCTACCTGCCAACTTCTTTTCCACCTATCCACTCCACCCTCCTCCCTGACCTATCACCTTCATCCCCTCCCCCACTCACCCATTGTACTCCATGCTACTTTCTCCCCACCCCCACCCTCCTCTAGCTTATCTCTCCACGCTTCAAGCTCTCTGCCTTTATTCCTGATGAAGGGCTTTTGCCCGAAATATCGATTTTGCTGCTCCTCGGATGCTGCCTGGACTGCTGTGGTCTTCCAGCACCACTAATCCAAAATCAACCTCCTAAAAGACCATCTTTAGGAATTTCTTCACATAGGTTGGTCAAACTCTGCAATGGATGGTGCACCTGGGATGGTGAGTCTTTGAGCATCACTTTTCACTTTGTGAGTTACATCACTGACCCTTCTTGAACAAAACAATTGATTTTAACTGGAAGGCGAGATTTGTTTTTCAAAAATATATGTTATTCCTAACCATTGGGGAAAAAAGCAAGATTTTTCAAATAGAATACTACACAACTTGCAATAAAACTCAGGAAGTCCTAAGGAAAGGTCACTTGACCCCAGACGTTAATTCTGATTTCTCTCTCAAGATGCTGACAGATCTGCTGAGCTTTGCCAGCAGTTGCTAGTTTTGTTTGCAATAAAAGTCTTGCTGATGTTCCATTCAATATGTTTGTGATAGTCTTAATATTCACAAAATTCATCTCGGGTGTGTGACCCAAGGTCAAATATATTTGAAATTAGGAATGACAGAACATGCAAAGGATGTAATTTTTCCTCCACACATCTGATATCCCTCAACACATTTCAACTGGAAGATCATTTTTCTCCATGCTCTTTGATCCTGTTTTGCAACCTGATTGTCCTCGGTGAGACATTGATCTGAAAGCCATCCAATTCCATTGACTTATGTTGCCCCTTGTGCCGATGCCCACATTTCTGCTTCATAGTGGGATCATGACACTGTGGGCCAATGTCACACCGCCACTTCAGTGACCATGTGCAGAGGTCAATTAGCCAAGCCCGGTCTCTTGCTGCACATCTCCTGGATTGCACCCTTGCTGTCACTCTGCAGCTGGCATGGTCTGAGCGGGCCTTCCGATATCTGTGAGTAGATCATCATGAGCAGGGAGTCTGTGCTGAGCATTTGCAACAGCACAGCACATTCTGAATAATGTGCGTATGGTAATTCACTTTTGTACAAAACCTTTAACCTAGCAGGTACCAAACCCAAGTCAAAAAGTGTGGTGCTGGAAAAGCACAGCCGGTCAGGCAGAATCCGAGGAGCAGGAGAGTTGATGTTTCAAACGTAAACCCATCATCTGAAGAGCTTATGCTCAAATGTCGATTTTTCTGTTTCTCCTGACTGGCTGTGCTTTTCCAGCACCGCACATTTTGACTCTGATCTCCAGCATCTGCAGTCCTCACTTTCTCCTAGATGCCAAACCGAACCCCACTCGTCCCTCCAAGATATTTCTTAGGAACGGCATGACATAACAGGAGTCAAGTGCACGCAATCAAAGCAATTGGCATTGTAAGGAAGACAGCACGAGAGAGAGGGATGCAGAGCGGTTTATGGAGAGAATTCCAGAGATAAAATCTGAACAAGCTGAGGGAACATCTCCCAGTCGTGGGACAAAGAAAACTATGAAGGTGCAAAAAGGCAGAATTAAAGATGCATGAAATGCCAAAATCGAAGGAGTCCAGAGATGTAGGAGGGGTGTTAAACCTTCTGAGATGGGGAGGTGTGAGATCATGGAGGAATTTGAAAACAACAATAATCATTTTAAGATTGAGATGTTGTTGGATTGGGAATCTAAATAATAGAATACAGTCCCAGTGGCTGAACTGCAAAGAGAAATTAGATCCAGCTCTTTATGAATATACCAGACCACTGTCAAGGGAGCTGGATTTGTTAGTATTGCTAACTTTCTGACATCTGACCTGAACAAATGCTTACAGAGAAGGAATGTTTGCTGCTCTCATTTATATTTACCACGTGAACTCCATAACAAATGTCAGGATTTAGGGTTTACATCTGTATAGTGGTGCTTATTTGACCTGTTTTGCTTTAAATAAGAATCAATTAATTTCCATTTACAAGCACAATGACAGCATCTACATGTGTTAACCTCATCTGATGATGAAAGAAGTTCTAATTAGCAACAAGGAAGGGGGTCAATGAGATATTACCAAGTTTGGTGGTGTGGTCTATTCTTTCGAATTTTGTCTTTTGTGATGTGTTTCCATTACAATGGGGACTAAAACTTTTTTTTAAGATTCTTTCACGGGAGGTTGGTGTTGCTGGCTAGGCCTGCATTTGTTGCCCTTGCCACGAGCATTCCCTCTAAACAGTGCAGCCACACAGTTCCAACACTATTCCCAGCAGCACGGACCTCGGAAGTCCACACAGAAGATAAAAGAATTACAGGGAACTTAGCTTATAATGGATTAGCTTGACCATTTCAGAGGGAGGTTAAGGTCATTGGTCACTGATGTAGAATGATTGTTTTTGGTGGGAAGCCCTTAGGCCAGCCAGCAATCATGACACCCTATACACTCTTAGTCATGGAGTCATAGAGATGTATAGCATGGAAACAGACCCTTCGGTCCAACTTGTCCATGCCGACCAGATATCCTAACCTAACCTAGTCCCATTTGCCAGCACCCGGCCCATATTGACAGCTCCTATTGTAAGTTGCAATGTCACTATCTTTTATTTAGTTTTTGTATGTCAACATTTAATACTGCAGTTGCAAACTCAAAACATTGTTTGGCTGAGGAGTGTGTTTCTGAAGTCTCTCTCCCAGCTCTCAAGCTACTTTGTATGTAAAATAATTAAATTCATCAAATGTTTATGAGGAATGCCACAAAGAGTTGAACAAAGATCATTTTTTTTTTAAATTGCACTTCAAGAAGACCTGATAATTGGTTCTACATGGTGGCTCAGTGGTTAGCACTGCTGCCTCACAGCACCAGGCACCCGGCTTTGATTCCACCCTCGGGTGACTGTCTGCATGGAGTTAGCAAATTCTCCCCATGTCTGCATGGGTTTCCTACAGGTGCTCCAGTTTCCTCCCACAGTCCAAAGATGTGTAGGTTAGGTGGATTGGGTAAAAACAATGACTGCAGATGCTGGAAACCAGATTCTGGATTAGTGGTGCTGGAAAACTACAGCAGTTCAGGCAGCATCTGAAGAGCAGTAAAATCGACGTTTCGGGCAAAAGCCCTTCATCAGGAATAAAGGCAGAGAGCCTGAAGCGTGGAGAGATAAGCTAGAGGAGGGTGGGGGTGGGAAGAAAGTAGCATGGAGTACAATAGGTGAGTGGGGAGGGGATGAAGGTGATAGGTCAGGGAGGAGGGTGGAATGGATAGGTGGAAAAGAAGTTGGCAGGTAGGACACGTCATGGGGACAGTACTGAGCTGGAAGTTTGGAACAGGGTAAGGTGTGGAAAGGGGAAATGAGGAAACTGTTGAAGTCCACATTGATGCCCTGGGGTTGAAGTAATCAGAGGCGGAAGATGAGGCATTCTTCCTCCAGGCGTCTGGTGGTGAGGGAGCGGCGGTGAAGGAGGCCCAGGACCTCCATGTCCTCGGCAGAGTGGGAGGGGGAGTTGAAATGTTGGGCCACAGGGCAGTGTGGTTGATTGGTGCGGGTGTCTCCCAGAGATGTTCCCTAAAGCGCTCTGCTAGGAGGCATCCAGTCTCTCCAATGTAGAGGAGACCACATCGGGAGCAACGGATACAATAAATGATATTAGTGGATGTGCAGGTAAAACTTTGATGGATGTGGAAGGCTCCTTTAGGGCCTTGGATGGAGGTGAGGAAGGAGGTATGGGCGCAGGTTTTGCAGTTCCTGCGGTGGCAGGGGAAGGTGCCAGGATGGGAGGGTGGGTTGTAGGGGAGCGTGGACCTGACCAGGTAGTCACAGAGGGAACGGTCTTTGCAGAAGGTGGAAAGGGGTGGGGAGGGAAACATATCCCTGGTGGTGGGGTCTGTTTAGAGGTGGCGGAAATGTCGGCGGATGATTTGGTTTATGCGAAGGTTGGTAGGGTGGAAGGTGAGCACCAGGGGGCGTTCTGTCCTTGTTACGGTTGGAGGGGTGGGATCTGAGGGCGGAGGTGCGGGATGTGGACAAGATGCGTTGGAGGGCATCTTTAACCACGTGGGAAGGGAAATTGCGGTCTCTAAAGAAGGAGGCCATCTGGTGTGTTCTGTGGTGGAACTGGTCCTCCTGGGAGCAGATACGGCAGAGGCGGAGCAATTGGGAATACGGGATGGCATTTTTGCAGAAGGTAGGGTGTGAAGAGGTGTAATCCAGGTAGCTGTGGGAGTCGGTGGGTTTGTAAATAATGTCAGTGTCAAGTCGGTCGTCATTAATGGAGATGGAGAGGTCCAGGAAGGGGAGGGAGGTGTCAGAGATGGTCCAGGTAAATTTAAGGTCAGGGTGGAATGTGTTGGTGTAGTTGATGAATTGCATTGGCCATGCTAAATTACCCATAGTGTCCAGCGATGTGCAGGCTAGGTGCATTAGCCATGGGAAATGCAGGGTTATACAGATAAGGTGACATAGGTCTGGGTGGGCAACTCTTCAGAAGGTTGAGGTGTGGACTTGATGGGCTGAATGACCTGCTTCCACACTGTAGGGATTCTACAATTCTATGTGACTGTCTGAATGTAGGGAAGTAGTGACTTGCTGATGATCCCATTTGTTTTATCTGAACACAGGGCTGTTAATGAGAGAGGGAAAGTTGCTTTCATACATCCCAGGGTATCTAAAAGAGCATTATATTCTGGTTCAGAAAGTACGTTTGAAATGTAGTCATGATTATAATGCAATAAGCAAGCTTTATATTTTATATTTTGAAGCACAGCAAGATCCTACAGCTGAAATGAGTTCAAAGTCATTTATTGTCACAGATATCTAGAAAGATACAGTGGAAAGTGTTTTGTTGCCAAAATCCGGTGCCATTTTGAGTTACAAAAGAAATTACGTAAACAGGGGAAAATCACTAGCTAAGCAGTTTTCGGGGGGATAAATGATGGTCAGGGTATCTGGGTCACAGTTCAAGCTGTAAATTGAAAGCGGGAATGATTTTGTCCATGACTGCCCTTAGTTGTTGAGAGAGTAGCGGGACATTTGTCAGATAGCTTGTCTGAAGGATTTCAAGCATACGCTGGCACGTGCTTCTCAAGTTAGCAACTTGACAAATGAGTGAATTGAATGACATGCAAAAAAAAAAGAGAAATAAACCAGCTGCATTCACAGTCAGAATAATGGCCATCTCACATGAGCCCTGTTGGAAATATACTGTATCCCAACTGTGGGAAAGATGCAAAACAGCTGCCTCATTCACCTGTTACTTTGAGACAAACTGATTGCACTGAGATACAGCTGTGAATGTGTCCGCAGTGAATGAATATTATGGACAATGTTGTGACTGAAAGAGTTTGATAGTGTTTCAAGTTGTTTGGAACAGTTTAATGCTTTTTTTATGTCTATTCTGATGCATTATTGACTAGCCTCCCACATATCTGCAAGCTAGGCATTTGTCAAAACTGTTGTCTGTGACCTAGTTTGCACCAAGTATAATGAAGAAGGATTATACCCGAAACGTTGACTTCTCCACCTCCTGATGCTGCCTGGTTTGCCGTGTTCTTCCAGCATCCTGTGTGCCTACTTTGGATTCCAGCATCTGCAGTTTTTTTTGTCTCTAGTCAAGAACAAGAAGGCAGTAATTCAATTGATCTGCAAACAAAACAAGGGGAGAGTGTGGAAAGACTTTTTCACGCAGCATGTCATTAGGGTATGGAATGCACTGTCTGAAAATGTGGTGGAGGCAGGTTCAATGGAAACATTCAAAAAGGACAGTGGATGATTGTTTGGTTTAAAACAAAAGTAAAGTGCAAAGGTATGGGGCGGTAGCAGGAGATTGACGCTTGACAATGATGCTCATTTACCAAGCCGCGCAGGTAAAACAGGTCAAATGGCCTCCTTCCAAACTGTCATAATTCTGTGATTCTGAGTTCTGGTCAATAATTACAACCCACGATCAGAACGTGCCAATACATTTTTAAAATTTGATTGGTATCAACAATACAAAAGGTTTAAGCTATACAAATGCTGCTGTAGAATTCAGGGAGTAGCCACAGTATGGGATCTGTGATGTCGACAATATAAGGGGTGAATCTGCTCCTAGGTTGATGGGGAGATAATGTCCCAGCAGTATCTGTCCAGAGGGCTGTTTGGTGAACTGGAAGGTCCTTCCCTCCATATGGTTCTAGTTAGTGGGCGCCTACAGAATCAGTGTAAGCACATGGCAGACATCTGGAGGGATAGGAAAAGGAAACAACTGTTCCCATGGTAACCATCTGTTACTGCTTGAGAGCTGAAGAGTCAACTGGAAAATCAGTTGTAGCCATTGTGACCACACGTAATTCTGAAGGTGACCAATCAGCCCATCGAATGAATCCATTCCTTTGCTCGTTCCCCACAACTGTGCTATAGCTTTGCTTGATAAGTATTTATTCATGGGTTGTACTTTTACTCACTTGTAAAGTTTCACAAAAAACATAGCCACAATAAAGCTTCTATCAGCTCCAGATGTACCTCAGTTGGACGAGTGACAAGGTTCCCATGTTCCTCCTTCTTGCTGAGTTTCCATATAAAATTCATCATTTTTTTAATACATGTTCCACCTATGAAGATGATGGGACTTGAACTTAGACTGCAGGTAAGGACACTATCACTGCACCCATAAGAGTGGCCAATAGTTGTACTGTTAGAGTATTGGCCTATGCCTAGGCAGAGAGAGACCAGGTAGGTTTGCAAATCCTTGACAATATCCCACCAATTCCTGTCTGATAGGGAAGTCAGGCAGATTTGCAAACGTTTGACAATGTCCCGGCAATCCCTGTCTGACAGGGAAATTAGGGAGATTTGCAAATGTTAGGCAATATGCCAGCAACCCCTGTCTGATGGGGAAATCAGGCAGATTTGCAAACGCTCGACAATATCCCAGCAATCCCTGTCTGAAAGCTCGTGGATATAAGGATGAGGGTCAGTTTCGTGCTGTGATGCTGCAGTAGTCATGACTCAGGGCAACAACAAGTTCCATTTAGGTGCCATCTTCAAATTTGTATAATCATAGAATCCATATAGTATAGAAACAGGCCATTGGTCCAACAGGTCTGCACCGATCCTCCAAAGAGTATCCCTCCCAGACCCATTCCCCTACATTTCCCCGTGACTAGTGCACCTAGCCTACACATCCCTGAACACCACGGGCAATTTGGCATGGCCTATCCACCTAACCTGCACATCTTTGGATTGTTGGTGGAAACCAGAGCACCTGGAGGAAACCCACACAGACACGGGGAGAATGTGCAAGCTCCACACAGACAGTCATAGAGTCATAGATTCATAGAGATATACAGCATGGAAACAGACCCTTCGGTCCAACCCGTCCATGCCGACCAGATATCCCAACCCAATCTAGTCCCACCTGCCAGCACCCAGCCCATATCCCTCTAAACCCTTCCTATTCATATACCCATCCAAATGCCTCTTAAATGTTGCAATTGTACTAGCCTCCACCACATCCTCTGGCAGCTCATTCCATACACATACCACCCTCTGTGTGAAAAAGTTGCCCCTTAGGTCTCTTTTATATCTTTCCCCTCTCACCCTAAACCTATGCCCTCCGGTTCTGCACTCCCCGACCTCAGGGAAAAGACTTTGTCTATTTATCCTATCCATGCCCCTCATAATTTTGTAAACCTCTATAAGGTCACCCTTCAGCCTCCGACGCTCCAGGGAAAACAGCCTGTTCAGCCTCTCCCTGTAGCTCAGATCCTCCAACCCTGGCAACATCCTTGTAAATCTTTTCTGAACCCTTTCAAGTTTCACAACATCTTTCCGATAGGAAGGAGACTAGAATTGCACGCAATATTCCAACAGTGGCCAAACCAATGTCCTGTACAGCCGCAACATGACCTCCCAACTCCTGTACTCAATACTCTGACCAATAAAGGAAAGCATACCAAATGCCTTCTTCACTATCCTATCTACCTGCGACTCCACTTTCAAGGAGCTATGAACCTGCACTCCAAGGTCTCTTTGTTCAGCAACACTCCCTAGGACCTTACCATTAAGTGTATAAGTCCTGCTAAGATTTGCTTTCCCAAAATGCAGCACCTAGCATTTAGTTGAATTAAACTCCATCTGCTACTTCTCAGCCCATTGGCCCATCTGGTCCAGATCCTGTTGTAATCTGAGGTAACCCTCTTCGCTGTCCACTACATCTCCAATTTTGGTGTCATCTGCAAACTTACTAACTGTACCTCTCCTGCTCGCATCCAAATCATTTATGTAAATGACAAAAAATAGAGGGCCCAGCACTGATCCTTGTGGCACTCCACTGGTCACAGGCCTCCAGTCTGAAAAACAACCCTCCACCACCACCCTCTGTCTTCTACCTTTGAGCCAGTTCTGTTTCCAAATGGCTAGTTCTCCCTATATTCCATGAGATCTAACCTTGCTAATCAGTCTCCCATGGGGAACCTTGTCGAATGCCTTACTGAAGAGGAGAAAGTGAGGACTGCAGATGTTGGAGATCAGAGCTGAAAATGTGTTGCTGGAAAAGCGCAGCAGGTCAAGCAGCATCCAAGGAACAGGAGAAGGGCTGAAGAAGGGCTGATGCCCGAAACGTCGATTCTCCTGCTCCTTGGATGCTGCCTGACCTGCTGCGCTTTTCCAGCAACACATTTTCAGCTCAGAACGCTTTACTGAAGTCCATATAGATCACATCTACTGTTCTGCCCTCATCAATCTTCTTTGCTACTTCATCAAAAAACTCAATCGAGTTTGTGAGACATGATTTCCCACACACAAAGCCATGCTGGAATCGAACCCGGTTCCCTGGCGGCTGTGAGGGAGCAGTGCTAACCACTGAGCCACCATGCCACCCATATTCTACCAGACTGCTTCACAGGGTGTGGGTTAACAGACAATATTTGAATCCAGTCTGTCTGTAAGATAGCAGAACATGTGACCAAAAGCCTGTCCGCAAGGAGTTTCAAGCTGGAAAGAGGTGGGGGAGGTATTCTGGTTTCAGGAGTGTATTTTGGAGCTTATTGGACCCAGGTCCCTGAAGAGGAAGCCTCATGGGGAGGAAGGCTCTCAAACTACTGTGGAAAGGCACTTCAGGACAGCAAGGGAGAAAACTCTAAAAACCACCAGGGTGAAATTTCCCTTGCTTTTTAAATTTGTACGGCAGTCTAACCTTTGTTTCTAGGTGTTGTTGCTCTGTGATGCCCAGCTGTTCAGCAGGGCCCAATGCGACAGATGAACCTCTTGTTTCAGAACAGAAGCAACAAAGCAGATGAAAACATTCTAAACTCCTCAATGCCATTTAAAGAAAAACACAACAGTGCTTGTAGCTCATAGCCCAGCCACCCACAGCTATATAAAACCTCGTAAGAAGGCAAATAGGGTCAGGCTTAGGTCAGAGGGCATTTACACCCACCATTGTCTGAAGAGAAGGTCACATCCTTCTGCTTTTTTACTTGATTCAAAATGATGGGCAAAGAATGTGGCTAAAGTAACAAGCAAGACAGGACCACAGCTTTGTTCTGCTGATAAAGGTCTTTCATGAAAAGGTTAAACTGGGGGTAAGAAATAAAGGTCCTTCTGTCAAATTACTGTATTGGTGAAGAAATGTCATCGGTGACCTTTGAGGTCAAAGTGCAACCTTTCTTGTTGCTCTGCACGCTTTGCCTTTGTGACTCTCCAATTATGAACCTTCTGTGTGTTAATCAAGCTCCTTGTAACCTGAATGTTGCAAAGGCAATAGCTAAAACAATTCCTAATCTTTAGAAGCTAATAACAAAGATGCCTTGTTGAAATGACCTCTGCTAATCTCTGGCAACCTTGTGTGATTTATTGTTTGTTGTACCTTTTCACCTTTGCCATTTTGTATTTTGTCCTACTCACAGTGAAAGAGTGCACTCCAATTTTCCTCTCGAAAGCAGTGTCTCCTGTATGGACAATGTCCCTGCAGTTCCAGATATGTCACACCACTTGTTCAATATCTGGTCCTGAATAGAGTCACAGAGATGTACAGCACGGGAACAGTACCATTTGGAAGAAGACGATATGACCATTGAAAGAAGCCGTGGCGAGGTACATTTATGGAGAACCCTCAAGAGTGGGAAACGGTTTGGGCTGCAGCAAAAGAGATGATAAAGGAAAGGCCATAGGTGGAGACTGACTGCTCACTGTCCTGCATGGGACCAGAAGAATTGGTCTACAGAATTTGATAAAATCCATTTCCAGCTTTCTGTGGGAATACAGCACTTAGAGAATGACAAATTCCCAGAGTTGCTAGGTGACAGGCTTATTACTAGGATCCGATAGGTCAATCAGGAGAGATCAGGGATCACTGAAAAACAGTCCTGGGGTCACAATGAGTTGGACAAAATCAGGTCAGACTCAATGGCAATATTGTAGCTTTATAGCTATACTGCAGGGAAGGCACCTAGACTCCGTGTGAGCCTTGTAGTTGGGGACCCAGTGAAAAGTCCAAATCTGTCACATAGCTCAGGAGCTGGGTCGAGGGGAAGAAAAGTCAAAGGCTGTTCTAGTTTGGAGAAGTTAGCTGTGAGATGCTCAGAGGATGCCTTCAGTGCACCTGAGAGAGTGGGGGACTGAATAGTTGAAAGGGGGTTAAACGTGGAGCTCAGAGAAAAGCCAGGGCAGTTTCTTGCTTGTTGAAGCTATCTGTCAGTGTGGAGCTGTGTGTGTGGATAAACATTGGAGTGCAGTTTGCAGAGTCCAGGGGAATGTGGACTAAGGAAAGGAGGACAATCAAGCAGAGCTGGAGCAGTCATTAAGGCAGTGCATGATGCGGCAGCTCTGAAGAAATGGGGATTCAAGACCAGATTGGCAAAAATGATGAATTGTGATGCCTTGTCAAGTTGATCATCCATTGGGCATTAATGCCTGTGAGATGTTGCTGAGAAATCCAGGAGTCTTCTGGCTGCATTTTCTAATTGATTTACTTCAGGGTACGTTTAATCATGGTATTACTCATGCTTACCAGCTGTTAATTCTAGGTGTTGGAAATAAGTTGTACATGTATCATACAATATATTAATGTTCTAACATTGTACAATAAAGTTTATTTTTGTTTTGTACAAGCTGTGAAATCTTATGATTTCATTCTTTATGTCTCCTGGATCTCACCTTTTGTCTACATGAAAAATAAAGCTTATTGGTCTGGGATCAGAACAGTCCTCATTAGCAAAGTGTTTGTTTACCTAATATATTTTCCATAGGAAGCCATCCCAGTTATTTAGCCAGCCAATATAAGCACAGCTTGACAGGAGTCAAGGATCAGACATTCCCAAGTGAATGCAGGAATACTGCTGGAGTTTGTTATGGAAAAACTGCACCATTTATTACTGTCCAGGTCTGCAACTTCCTACTGGGGCACTAGTTTTTAAGGGAATATTCTCGGGCCAGGCCCATCCATCCAGATCCATGAAGATAGGAGGTAGACTCTATAGCCTCAAGAGACCCTGAAATGTTTCATAAAGAATGAAGGCATTTTTTTTCAATTGCGGGTGTTGTTGCAACTTAGGTAAACAGTAGCCAATGAGGAGCAGGTTTCCTCAAATGACAATCTATTCTGTTTCAGTGATGAAAAATGTGGTGCTGGAAAAGCACAGCAGGTCAAGCAGCATCCGAAGAGCAGGAGAGTTGACGTTTCGGGCATAAGCTCTTCATCAGGAATGTGGGAGTGGAGAGAGGGTTGGTGAATGTGGGTTTCCTCCGGGTGCTTCGGTTTCCTCCCACAATCCAAAGATATGCAGGTCAGGTGAATTGGTTATGCTAAATCGCCCATAGTGCTAGGTGCATTGGTCAGAGGGCAATGGGTCTGGGTGGGTTACTCTTTGGAGGGTGGGTGTGGACTTGTTGGGCTAAAGGGCCTGTTTCCACACTGTAGGGAATCTAATCTAATCTATACAAAAAAAAAGGAGGGTGGGGGTTGAGGTAGCTGGGAAGATGATAGGTAGATGCAGGTGGGGGACGATGGTGATAGGTCAGAGGGAAGGGTGGAGTAGATAGGTGGGAAGGAAGTTTGACAGGTAGGACAAGTTCAAGAGGGTGGTGCCAAGTTGGAGGGTTGGATCTGGGATGAGGTAGCGGGAGGGGAGATGAGGAAACTGGTAAAGGCGACATTGATGGCATGTGGTTGGAAGGTCCCAAGGTGGAAGATGAGGCGCTCTTCCTCCAGGCATCGAGTGGTTTGGATTTGGCATTGGAGAAGACTGTTTCAGTGATGTTGATCAGGGGAGAAATATTTGCCTGGACACCAGGGTGACATTCATCTGCTCTACTTTGGAATGCTACAATTTGCAATGAATTCCCTTTTTAACTTGCTTAATTTCTTGGGCTTCATCTGGAGGCTACATGGCACTGAGGATGTCACCCAGTAGGGGGACAAAATGTTTGCAAAAAAAAAATCAGCCAGTTAGGGCGGCACGGTGGCACAGTGGTTAGCACTGCTGCCTCACAGCGCCGGAGACCTGGGTTCAATTCCCGCCTCAGGCGACTGACTGTGTGGAGTTTGCACATTCTCCCTGTGTCTGCGTGGGTTTCCTCCGGGTGCTCCGGTTTCCTCCCACAGTCCAAAGATGTGCAGGTCAGGTGAATTGGCCATGCTAAATTGTCCGTAGTGTTAGGTAAGGGGTAGATGTAGATGTAGATGTAGATGTAGGGGTATGGGTGGGTTACGCTTCGGCGGGGCGGTGTGGACTTGTTGGGCTGAAGGGCCTGTTTCCACACTGTAAGTAATCTAATCTAATCTAATCAGCGAACCAACCAACACCTCTGACGCGGGTAGTGCTGTAGAACAGAGGGGCCTAGGGGTTCAGGTACATAATTCTTTGAGGTTTGCACCACAGGTTGGAAGGGTGGTTAAGAAGGCATTTGGCATGCTTGCCTTCATTGCTCAGACCTTTGAGTATAGAAGCTGAGATGTCATGTTGAGGTTACACAGGACATTGGTGAGCCTCTTCTGGAATACTGTGTACAGTTCTGGTCTCCTTATTATAGGAAGGCTACTAATGACTTGGAGAGGGTTCAGAAAATTTTACCAGGATGTTTCTGGGAGTAGAGGGTTTGGGTTATAAGGACAGGCTGGATATGCTAGGACGTTTTTCACTGGAGCTTAGGACATTGAGGTTTATAAAACCTTATATGGGTTTATAAAATCAGGACGGACATAGATAAGGTAAAGGGCAGGTGTGTTGTCTTTAGGATGGGGAATTTCAAGACTAGGGGCTATATTTTTGAGGGGAAAGGAGAGAGATTTTAAAAACAATTTTATACAGCAAGTGGTTCATGAGTGGAATGAACTTCCAGAGGAAGTGGTAGGTGTGGGTACAATTGCAATGTTTAAAAGACATTTGGGTAAGTTCATGAATAAGAAACGTTGGAAGGGATTTGGGCCAGGTGCAGGTAGGTGGGATGAGTTTAGTTTGGGATTATGACTGGCTGTAACTGAAGGGGTCTGTTTCTATGCTGTTTGGCTCTATGACTACCAGAGATTGGAGACAGGAACTGGGTCTGATCTCTCATCCGAATGTCAGCACCTCTGAAAATGCAGGACTCCCATAGTGAAGTATCAGCCCAGATTCTTGTGAGCAAGTCTCTGGGATGGCACTTGAACCTCCAATGTTCTGACTCAGCATGATCATCATGGATCTTCTCAGCTCAGATTGCTGCATCTGCACAAAGGGTCAACTTGGTTCCAATCTCCTGGTTGAAAAATGTGTTGCTGCAAAAGTGCAGCAGGTCAGGCAGCATCCAAGGAACAGGAGAATCGATGTTTTGGTCATCAGCCCTTCTTCAGGAAAGAGGAGGGTGTGCCAAGCAGGCTAAGATAAAAGGTAGGGAGGAGGGACTTGGGGAAGGTGCGTTGGGAATGCGATAGGTGGAAGGAGGTTAAGGTGAGGGTGATAGGCTGGAGAGGGGGTGGGGGCAGAGAGGTTGGGAAGAGGATTTCAGGTCAAGAAGGTGGTCCTCCACTTCCCACTCTCCACCGCATCTCCTCCACTTCCCGCTTCTCCGCCCTTGAACCCCGCCCCTCCAATCGCCACAGAACCCCTCTGGTCCTAACCTATCACCCAACCAACCACCAGATACATCATATCATCCTTCGTCATTTCCACCACCTCCAAACAGACCCCACCACCAAGCGTTCTGGAAAGACCACTCCCTCCGCGACTCCCTCATCAGGACCACACCCCCCACCAACCCAACCTTCACTCCCAGCACCTTCCCCTGCAACCGCAAGAAATGCAAAACTTGCTCCCACACCTCCCCCTTCACTTCCCTCCAAGGCCCCAAGGGATCCTTCCATATCTGCCACAAATTCACCTGCACCTCCACACACAAGATTTACTGCATCCGCTGCACCCGATGTGGCCTCCTCTACATTGGGGAGACAGGCCGCCTACTTGCAGAATGTTTCAGAGAACACCTCTGGGACACCTGCACCAACCAACCCAACCGCCCCGTGGCGGAACACTTTAACTCACCCTCCCACTCCACCAAGGACATGCAGGTCCTTGGCCTCCTCCATCGCCAGACCATGGCAACACGACGCCTGGAGGAAGAGCGCCTCATCTTCCGCCTAGCAACCCTCCAACCACAAGGGATGAATGCAGATTTCTCCAGCTTCCTCATTTCCCCTCCCCCCACCTTATCTCAGTCCCAACCCTTGGACTCAGCACTGCCTTCTTGACCCACAATCTTCTTCCCAACCTCTCCGGCCTATCACCCTCATGTTAACCTCCTTCCACCTATCGCATTCCCAACGCCCCTCCCCCAAGTGCCTCTTTCCTACCTTTTATCTTAGCCTGCTTGGCACACCCTCCTCATTCCTGAAGAAGGGCTTATGCCCAAAACGTCGATTCTCCTGCTCCTTGGATGCTGCCTGACCTGCTGCGCTTTTCCAGCAACACATTTTTCAGCTCTGATCTCCAGCATCTGCAGTCCTCACTTTTTCCAATCTCCTGGCACCAAGCAAGTCACAACAGACCCAGGCCAAAAGCAGAGAAGTTATTTGCTCAATCCCGTCACTTCACAAAGTCAAGCCTGACTCTGGGCATTCGTACAGAGATCTCAAAAGCTTAAAGTGCTGATTTGAAGCTGCATTCTGCATGCAATGAAGCATACGGTGTGGGAGGTTGGGGGGGTGGGGGGAGGGGTGGGTGGGGGGTGGGTGAGTCTTTGGATCCCAGGCGCTGAGAAAGTGCCTCAATATCGCTAACAAAAATGATACAACGTGCCAATGAAATCTCCAAAGGCAGACAGCTTGCTTTTCAAATGTGTTTCAGTTAATCATTTCCTGACAGTTTTTAAGTCAAATTGGCCACAAACCCTCTCTCTTTTCAGAAGAAGCATGCCAGTGGAAATAATCTCTTCCGTTTTGTCTTTCTCCTTATCCCTCAAGAAATTACCTCCTTTCTTTAAGCAGGCTCCTTTTATCTGTGTAATCTTTAGGCCTCAACAAAGTACTTCCACCGCACAGAGGTTTGTCCTGTTGAGCTCCTCACTCAATGCGAACAAAATCAAAAATAATGAATTATTTGAATGAACAGATTCTGTCTTTCATGAAATATTAACGAGCGCCTACAGTATTTGTACACCTTTTTGTGTGGGTTTTCCTTCCAGTAATCTGGAAGCTTTGAACATGTCAATGTTGACATAAGTTTCCCTGCAGCCCTGTTTAACAGGAAAGGCCGAGATTTCAAGGCTGTTTATTTTGTACATTTCTGGGGTTTTAGCAAACACCTGGCAATAATCCACTCTGTCCTGATTTAAATACCATGATCAATGCCGACCATCATATCAAGAATTCTTGTTGCATTTAATGTTTTTGATTTTTTTTTGCGAGGATATAAGTCTTTTCTCCTGACTTCACCGCCTCCCCCCCCCAATTTCTGAAGCCTTTACTGTAGGCCAAATGTGTCACTCTGTGGCGTTTCATTTATTCCTGAGGCTGAATCAGTTTTATATCAAAGCTGTTTCGTAGTGGAGGAAGATAATTCTTCCCCTGATGGTCCCTGTCTGAAATGGAAAGGAAATAATATTACACGCTGTCAGCAATCGAGGCCATGTTCTGTAATGCTGTGGTGTCAATAGCTGGTGTTCGTCTGTCTTTTACCACTTCTTATAATATTCACTTTCTTTCTATCTCTCTCCAACAAACCTTGAGGAAAATAAGAGGGAAGAACCAGTCAAACAGCCCTTGCCTTTGCATGACCTGTTCATTCAGAAAATTGTCTATGTTTCAACATGGAACTGATTCAATAATGAGAATTAAACATCATGAATTAAATAGTGGAGTTTTTTATAGATTTGTTTATGAGATGAACAGGAGAAAGTGAGATCAGAGTTGAGAGTGTGGGTGCTGAAAAAGCACAGCAGATCAGGCAGCATCTGAGGAGCAGGAGAATCGACGTTTCGGGCATCAGCTGATGAAGGGCTTATGCCCGAAACATCGATTCTCCTGCTCCTCGGATCCTGCCTGACCGGCTGTGCTTTTCCAGCACCACAGTCTCGGCATGAGGTAAACAGGGCATCACTGGCAAGGCCATCCGTACACTCCTCTTGAGAAGGTGGTAGTGAGCAGTCTTTACTTAAATTTATTTGTAGTGGGTGTCACTGGCTAGACCAACATTTGTCGCCTCCATCACTAAATTCCCTGGAGAAGGTGGTGGTGAGTTAGCTTCTTAATGTGCTACAGTGCCCCTTTGGTGGAGGAGACCCACATCGCTGCAAGGAAGGGACTTCTAGATTTTGACCCAGTGATACTTAAGGAATGCTGCGGTAGTACCAGTTAATCAGGATGGTGTGGAGGCCTGGTCAGATTCCGGTGCATCTTTACCTCTGCCTGTCTGGTGGTAGTGGTTGTGGGTTTGGAAGGTTCTGGTACAGGAGCCTTGGTGAGTTACTACAGGGCATTGTACATCAAGGGTGGAGAGAACGCATCTTAAACGTGCTGCCAATCAAGAGTTTCTACTTTGTCCTGGATAGTAGACAATAGACAATAGACAATAGATGCAGGAGTAGGCCATTCAGCCCTTCGAGCCTGCACCGCCATTCAATATGATCATGGCTGAGTGTTGAGCTTCCTGAGTGTTGTTGGAGCTGCACCCATCCAGGTAACTGGAGAGCTTTCCCTCATACCCCTGACTTGTGCCTTGTAGATGGTAGACAGACTGTGGGGAGTGAGGAGGTGAGTTACTGCAGAATTCCCAGCCTCTGACCTGACTTTGCAGCTAAAGTTTTTATGTGACTGGGTCCACATCAGTGGTAACCTCCACCCCCCCCCCCCCCCCCCTCAATGTTGAACTGCTTAGGCCAATGTACTCGTTAAAGGAAAAGCTGAAAAATGAAAGGTTTGGAGATTAAACCACTTCAAACTAAAACAGGAATCTAAAGATGAGACTTCACTTGAGAACCCAGGGTACTATCATGTACTGTGTTGTGCCATGCTGGAATCACCTCTTCCAACACAGGCTGGTGATTAAACCTGTGACAGGTTTGTGTGACTTCACTACATTGCACTTGTCTACAGATGTACTAAAAAAGACTGAATCATGTCAACTATTTTGTCTGATAATCCTTTTGAGAAGTGCCTTAGGGCCAGATTAAAGATTCTTTAAAAATAATTGTTTTTGTTAAACAAAATACAGCCACTTTTTGTGGCATGGTGTGATAGAGAGACTGAATGGAGTTTCCCCATCCTTTACTGTATACCAGGCGTGTACTAGGGAGACAGATGAAGATCATTGCTTTGGAGAAATGTGACAAATTAATTCTTTTCACCCAACAATGTGGTGCAGTGAAGAACAAGAACAAACCTGTCTCTCAAGGCTCAGTAATGTTGTCAGTACTTGACTTTTAAAGATCAACCCACTGGGACATGTTATGACACACCTTCAAAATAGGTGAGACATTAATCTAGATCTTTTGGTCTAAAGGTAGGGCACTACCACTGTGCCACAATACCTCTTCTCATTTCCTACTGCACCTTGCGTTCCCAGATAGTCCCCTGTCCAGGTACCAAACAGAAACAAAAACAGAAATTGGCAGAGAAACTCAGCAGATACTGGATTAGTGGTGCTGGAAGAGCACAGCAGTTCAAGCAGCATCCAACGAGCAGCGAAAGAGAAACTCAGCAGGTCTGGCAGCATCTGAGGAGAGAGAAACAGAGTTAACACTTCAGTTGAGACACTCTTCACAAGAACTAAAAGCAGCTGGGAAACACGTATTTATTACTGATGACAGTTTGGGAGGGGGAAAGAATTAATATATGGAAATAATGCTGACACAGACAGAGAAAGAGAAAGAGAGAGAGAAATAGGAGATGTAAACAAAGGGATTACTGATGATAAATCGAGAGGGCAATAAATGGTGAGTAGGATGTGAGCGATGAGTGTGAAAAGTGTGAAAAGGCTGTTCTGGGAGTAACCCATACAAAGCGGTAGGTGGGAGTGTTGGGGTAGGTAACAAATATGGTGAAATTGTTAAACTCAATGTTGAATTCTGATGGCTTTAAGCTGCACAATGGCTCAGTGGTTAGCACTGCTGCCTCACAGCACCAGGAACCCAGGTTCAATTCTACCCTTAGGTGACTGTCTGTGTGGAGTTTGCACATTCCCCCTTTGTCTGTGTGAGTTTCCTCCAGTTTCCTCCCACAGTCCAAAGACGTTCTGGTTAGGTGGACTGGCCATGCTAAATTGCCCAGAGTATCCAGGGTTGTGCAGGCCAGGTGGGTTAGATATACATATTAGCTGGATTGGTCATGCTAAATCACCCATAGTGTCCAAGGTTGTGAAAGCTAGGTGGGTTAGATGTACATATAAGGTGGATTGGCCATGCTAAATCACCCACAGTGTCCAGGGTGGTGCAGGCTAGGTGGGTTAGCGATGGAAACTCCAGGGCTGGAGTGAGTCTGGGTGAGATGCTCTTCAGAAGGATGGGCCGAATGGCCCATTTCCACACTGTAGGGACTCTATTATTCTACAAGACGGACCATGAGGTGTTGATCCTCCAGCTTGCGTCGAGCCTGGTTCTACTTAGCTTCCAAAATCAGAACAAGATTGAGTATTTTCAGATGAGTCGATACAGTTTCAGCTCGAAAATGGTAACAAGTACCTGAGCTGAAGTTGGCCAACTTAGTGCACAATTTATTTTCCTTTATCAGTCTTCTCCCAACAGTAAACCATTTGACATCCTTCTCCTGATCTGGAGCCTGAATATTCAGTGCACAGCTAAAGGTTTCCTGTCGCCTATAGTTCTACCCTGAAACAGTAACTGACACTCCTCCACTCACCTCCCCCCACCACCCTCGACAATGGATCCCTGCAGTAGACAAACCAGATAAAGAAAGAATTCTTCAAAATAATCCATCTAATCTGAAACTCAATTGAAAACTTCCTGGTAAAGCAGGTGAAAAGAAGATTGTTTGTGTGTAATCAGCATTCAAGTGCTCACCCAGTGCTCAGGATTTTAAACTGATTCATTTGTGGGCACTTGACCATTAAAGTTGGCCCAACAAGTAGCAGTAGTGTTTTTAATGAGCTATTCATGTTTCCAATAAATGCCATGGCGATGGGGTATGAATATCCACTGGGGACAGCATGCTGTCTCTATTATGCACATCAGCACAGGAAACCTCTTACCAATCACAATGGAGTTCTGGAGTTAGGAAAGCTGCTTTGACTTGGATTTAACTCTTGCAGTGCTGGTTACTGTCATGATATTGAGTCATGGAGTCTTAGAGATGTACAGCATGGAAACAGACCCTTCGGTCCAACTCGTCCATGCCAACCAAATATCCCAACCCAGTCTAGTCCCACCTGCCAGCACTTGGCCCATTTCCCTCTAAATCCTTCTTATTCATATCTCTATCTAGATGCCTTTTAAATGTTGTAATTGTAACCACCTCCACCACTTCCTCTGGCAGCTCATTCCATACACATCCCACTCTCTATGAACAGTTTTCCCCTTGGGTCCTTTTTATATCTTTCCCCTGTCACCCTAAACCTATGCCCTCTAGTTCTGGACTCTCCCACTCCAAGGAAAAGCCCTTGTCTACTCACCTTATCCATGCCCCTCATGATTTTATAAACCTCAAAATGTCACCCCGCAGCCTCCGAGGCACCAGGGAAAACAGCCCCAGCCTGTTCAGCCTCTCCCTGTAGCTCAAATCCTCCAACCCTGGCAACATCCTTGTAAATCTTTTCTGAACCCTTTCAAGTTTCACAACATCCTTCCCATAGGAGGGAGATTAGAATAGCACATAATATTCCAACAGTGGCCTCACCAGTTTACTGTACATCCGCAACATGACCTCCCAACACCTATACTTAATGCTCTGACTAATAGCTTTCCATCCCCATGGCCAGCAGTAACTCAAGCTGGATGAACAGAGGGCAGGATATCATTCAGACACTTCAATCTAGAACCTCCCTTGCTGTCTTCAAGCTAGAAATTCAGGGCAATTCAGTAAATTACTTATATTTTTCTTAATAATCTGCAAATCCCCATCTGTTTGAGACAGGATAGTACTGTGCACACTACCTGTCCATCTGATGGGAACAGCGAGGTAGGTTCCATGTGTAAAGGACCAGTTGAAGAACAGTCAATCTTTATGCAACTTTCAATTAATGTTTCATCAATAAAACAAAGGTGCTGGGAATCTGAAACAAAAACAGAAACTGCTGGAGAAACTCAGCAGCTCTGGCAGTATCGGTGGAGGGGAACATGATTTGGAGGTGCTGGTGTTGGTCTGGTATGTACTAAGTTAAAAATCACATGACACCAGGCTATAGTCCAACAGGTTTTTTTGGAAGCTCCAGCTTTCGGAGCACTGCTCATTGCTCCTTCATCAACCACCTGATGAAGGAGCAGTGCTCTGAAAGCTAGTGCTTCCAAATAAACCTATTTGACTATAACCTGGTGTCGTGTGATTTTTAACTGTGGAGGGAGAAGCAGAGT
Organism: Chiloscyllium punctatum; assembly: GCF_047496795.1. Classification (NCBI taxonomy): domain Eukaryota; kingdom Metazoa; phylum Chordata; class Chondrichthyes; order Orectolobiformes; family Hemiscylliidae; genus Chiloscyllium; species Chiloscyllium punctatum. The sequence goes on from NC_092754.1 coordinate 9,808,213, forward strand.
TAGCTTTTCAAGTTCATTGACCATCAATATGTTAACTCTGCTTTCTCTCCACAGAAGCTGCCAGACCTTCTGAGTTTCTCCAGCAATTTCTATCGAGGTTTCTTGTCACATTTTCAGGATGATTTGTTCTCTGTTGTTTTTATATTTTGACATTTGCTGCTGAATATCATTCTAGAATTCGTAGACAGATGTTGGTAAAATCCTTTAAAAGTCAAATGGTTGAAGGACCGTTTGAGACTAAAAAAGACAGAGGCAGCATGTCAACGGGGCTCCTCATTTAAGAAACCCTGATGATAATCAAACACTTACAGCACTATCTGCAGTGTCTCACAGCAATTGACACGTCATGTTAAAACTACTGGAAGAATTGGTTTCACTCTTCATGGCTTTAATGATCAAGATGGTACATGATGGTATGAGATATAAAGAAAGGCTGGAAAAACTCAGGTTGCTTTCTCTGGAGCAGCGGAGACTGAGGGGAGACATGATAGAGATCTATAAAATTACAAGATGCATACTTAGGGTTGACAGTCAGAATCTGTTTCCCAGAGTTGAAATATTGAACACAGGGTGGCTTGCACTTAAGGTGAGAGGGGAAAAGTTCAAAGGAGATGTGAGGGGCAAGTCTTTTACACAGAGAGTGGTGGGAGTCTGGAACACGCTACCGGGAGGTGGTGGTAGAGGCAGATACAATAGGAGTGTTTAAGAGACTTTTATATAAGCACATGAAAATGCAAGGAATGGAGGGATAAGGACCAAGGCAGGCTGAAGGGGTTAGTTTAATTTGGCGTCATGTTCAGCATGAAATTGTGGGCTCACAGGCCAGTTCCTGTGCGGTACAGTTCTATGTTCAATGTAAGATGAAAGAAGGACTGCCCCCTCAAAGAGATTCATATGTGCCAGAAGAGAACATTTCACCTTCCATTACCCCCACCAACCATATTGTCAACCATTTAAAACCACACAACTGATAATGACCACGACCAGCTATTAAATGCTGTGCTTGTAATTCCAACTGAAGATACTCAGGAGAACTACTTTGCTCTTCTTCAAATAGAATCAAGAGAAAGAGAGAATGAAAAGAAGAATGGAAGAGAGTTACATTTATATTGCAGCTTTCACAATCACTGGACTTCTCAAATGGGTCACTTTTCAAATACCGTTATCACAGAAAAATGGCAGCCAATTTATACACAGCAAGCTCCCTCAAGCAGCAATGTGATGACAATAATCTGGTTTTGCCTGAGGGATATATATTTGACCTGGACACTGCCAGCAACTTCCTACTCATCTTTAAAGTCGTGCCGCGAGATCTTTTATATTCACTTGAGCAGACAGAGATGGTTTGGGACGGTTTGCCATCCCAGCAGGAAGATGGCACCTGCAACTATGCGGTGCTCCCTCAGTGCTGCACTGGTATGTCTTTGTACCCAAAGTACAAAGAATAAAGTGGAAATTTGATGATTACACGATGACTAGAATCACCAGATCATTTGGTTGCAGTGATTTTAAATTCACACAAAACAGTGACATTGGTTTATGGAAGTGTGTTTAGTGGGAGGAAATTTCCAAGCTAATTCTCCGCTTCCCTTCTCCCTGGAACCTTTGACATCCTCCTAAGCAGGAAGGCAGCAAAACATCTGAAACACAGCACCCTGACAAGGCACCATTCCCACTGTCTTCATTCACAAGTTAACCTACATTCAAAAAAGATCAGATCAAAATGCTCATTAGTCATTTAAATTACAAAAGGAAGGTAAATTTGCTATAGTGCCAGAGGACTGAATGAGCTGCTCTCTCATTAGAGAGAAATGGCTGTGGGTGATTTAACTTGAGGGTCACCATGCCTCAGGTGGGGGGAGAGTTTGAGAGGGAGAGTCTTTCATGTTAACCTCAGACAGTGTGGAAATTGAGCCTATGCATCATGAAATCAGCCATCCAGCTAACTGAGCTAACTGACCCCCCCAAATACAATGCTTAGGAGAGAGTAAGGACTGCAGATGCTGGAATTCAGAGTTGATAGATGTGAAGCTGGAAGAGCACAGCAGGTCAGACAGCATCCGAGGAGCAGGAAAGTCAACATTTTGGGCTGAAACCCTTTATCCTCCAGTGATAGATGTCCCAGCCTGTCCAGCCTCTCTTTATAACTCAAGCCTTCTAACCCATTCACATCCTGGTAAATCTCTTCTGTACCCTCTCCAGCTTAATAATACCCTGACCATATCAGGGCGACCGGAAGTTGACTCAGTACTTCAGAAGAGGCTTCACCAATGTCCTGTACAACCTCAACATGACATCCCAACTCCTATATTCAAAGGATTTTACAATGAAAGCAAGCATGCTAAACACCTTTATAACCACCCTGTTTGTATGTGAATGTCATCTACTGCATCTGTTGCACTTGGTGTGGTCTCCTCTACATCAGGGAGACAGGACGTCTTCTTGCTGATCATTTCAGAGAACATCTCTGGGACATCCGCACTAACCAATCCCACCACCCAGTGGCCGGACATTTCAACTTCCCCTCCCACTCCGTCAAAGACACGCAGGTCCTGGGCCTCTTCCATTTCTGAACCGTTACCAACCAATGCCTGGAGGAGGAACGCCTTATATTCCGCCTTGGGATGCTGCAGCCACACAGGACAAATGTGGATTTCAATAGCTTCCTCGTTTCCCCTCCCCCAACATTATCCCAGTCCCAAGCCTCTAACTCGGCGGCACCCTCCGGACCAGTCCATCACTGCCCCCTCTGACCGATCGCCTTCTCCCTCACCTTTATCAACCTATCGCTTTCCCAGCTACCTCTCCCCAAACCCAACCCCCCCTCTCACTTATCTCTCAACCCCAACCCACAAGCCTCATTCCTGATGAAGGGCTAATGACCGAAACGTCGATTCTCCTGCTCCTCGGATGGTGCCTGACCTGCTGTGCTTTTCCAGCACCACAATCTCGACTCTGATCTCCAGCATCTGCAGTCCTCACTTTCTTCAGTTTGTATGTGAAGCAAACTTCAAAGAATTATGGACTCAGAACATTAACTTTGTTTTCATCTCTCCACAACAGTCTCCAGACACGCTGAGTTTCTCCAGCAATGCCTGTTTATGTTTGTTTCAGATTGCCGGCATCTGCAGTTCTTTGTTTACTAACAAACGATACCATCCATGTGCCCATAATGTGAGGTCTTTTCTAATTGTTAACTATCTTTGCATGAAGTACTAAATTATAATTGTCACAAATTCCTCAAATAAAAGAAAACAAACAATCAAATGACTTGATCTAAGTGGTTTTGAATTACGTTTACAAATGTAGAGATTCATTAAAAAGGACCCAAGGAAAGCAACTGGTTCAACAGAGAATTTGCTTTATTTTTTCAAATAATAAGGTGCAGTATATTTGTATTTTTGTTTGGAGCTGAGAGATAAGAGGGTCTTGGAAATTACATCAGGAGAACTGGGGGTGTGTGAGCACTGCTGACCACTGAACAGTGTGAGATTTAAATGTTACTCAACTGTGTGAATGGACACACTGTGCAGATATATGTGAATCACACACCAGATGCGTGAGAGCTCAGGAGACTCAGCACGAATGCAGTTAAGATCTGTTTAAGTGATGTCTGAGCAACTTAAGTACCATCAATTCCTGCTAAATGATTAACCAGTTTTTCAAAATATTTACCTTCCTTTTACGCCCTACTGGCCTGAAAGCAGTGACTAATTCAACATTCCATTGGTGCTGAGATCCAACAGTGTTCTTCCTAAATGATCGCTCGACAAAAATAACTTACATTTATATAGCATCTTTAACACAGTAAAACATCCCAAGTTACTTCACAATAGCACTAGCGAACAAGCTTTGGCACATAGCCATTTAGGTACAAGGACATGTGATTGAAAAGCTTGAGAAAGAGGCATCAGGAGAGAAAGGAGGACAGGTTTCAGAAGAGAATTCCAGACTTTGGGATCGAGCAGCTGAAGGCAGAGCACCAGTAATCAAAAATGTGCAAGGGATTGGAATTCTTCAGTGTCAGCCCAGACTTTGAGTGTTGACAGGGTTTTCAAAGTGAAGAGAGTGAGTTCCTCTGTCTGCGTCTCTCTTTCTGTCTGATTCTCATCATTATCCTCATCTGTATCTGCCATGATCTGTCACAAGTGTATCTGCTGGTGTTTCCGTGAGCCTCCCTTGTTTATTCCACACTCACAATCTCATCACTCCCTCTTGTCCCTTCTCCGTGTAATCAGAAAGAGTAGTCATAATAATTCCCTCAAACATCTTCCCCGTCGGTAATGCAAACAATAAAGGCTGGAGACTACAGCGGGTTAGACAGCATCCATGGTTCTAAGATGACCATTTCAGAGAGCTGTCTAATGGTTTAGTACAGATATAAATTAGGGATTTGCACATCACACGGTGGCTCAGTGGTTAGCATTGCTGCCTCACAGTGCCAGGGACCCAGGTTCGATTCCAGCTTTGGGTGACTGTCTGTGTGGTGTTTCCTCTGGGTGCTCTGGTTTCCTCCCACAATCTAAAGATGTGCAGCTCAGGTGAATTAGCCATGCTAAATTGCCCATAGTGTTAGGTGCATTAGTCAGGGGTAAATATAGGGTAGGGGAATGGGAATGGGTCTGGGTGGGTTACTCTTTGGAGGGTCAGTGTGGACTTGCTGGGCCAAATGGCCTGTTTCCATACTGTAGGTAATCTTAAAAAATAACTTGTCTGTCTCTGTGAGATCCCTTGGGTGGATCTTGTCCAGAGGTGGGGGCAGTATCACTGTACCATAAGAGCCATGCCCTTGTTGGTTTTATTTATTTAGTTTTTCTTTTACATTTCTTTTCTGTGCAGAGGTACTTTTACACAACACTGAATTTTTTTTCCCATTACTGCATCGCCTGTGATTCTGAACTAATTACCAGTTTACATCAGGGCAGTTCAAAGGTGAGGGAGAAGGAGACAGAGAAGGTGGGGAACCAAAATCAGAATGGAGATGGAGGGGGAAATGAGGCATTCCAAACCTCAGAGTGCCCACCTCTGTCTAAGTGGGCAGCACGGTGCCTCAGTGGTTAGCACTGCTGCCTCACAGGGCCAGGGACCTGGGTTCGATTCCCATCTTGGGTGTCTGTCTATGTGGAGTTTGCACATTCTCCCTGTGTCTGCGTGGGCTTCCTCCGGTTGCCCCAGTTTCCTCCCACAATCCAAAGATGTGCAGGTCAGCTGAATTGGTGATGATACATTATCCATAGTATTAGCTGCATTAGTCAGGGGTAAATATAGGGTAGGGGAATGGGTCTGGGTGGGTTACTCTTCGGAGGGTTGGTGTGGACTTGTTGGGCCAAAGGGCCTGTTTCCACACTGTTGGAATCTAATCTAAATGCACTAGAAGTTCACCAAAGTTCATCGGGCTGCACCTTCCAAACCCAAGACCACTTCTATCTAGAAGCACAAGGGCTGCATATACATGGAATACTTGCCACCTGCAAGTTCCCCTTCAATCCACTCACCATCCTGACTTGGAAATATATCACTGTTTCTTCAGTATTACTGTATCAACATCCTGGAATTCCCTCCCTAACAGAATTGTGGGTCAACCTACAGCACACGGACTGCTGTGCTTCAAGAAATCAGCTGACCATCACCTTCTCAAGGGCAACTAGGGACGGGCAATAAATTCTGGCCCAGCCAGCAATGCCCATATCCCATAAGTGAATGAGAAAAAATGGCACTGAACGTGACATAACTTTGTGGATTTTTTTTGCACATACAGAAGTGGTCTTACACACAACTCGAATGTTCTTTTACTCCAGCACTGAATCACCTGTGTTTCCAGCTGAATAATTTACATGCAAATGGTTGGAGGTGGGGAAGTGGCAGTAAGAGTTTTAAGGTTCCTATTCTATTAAGAACATATGTTCTTCATGTTCATTTTAACAATTTTATTTGTAAAAGAATTATTGAATCCTGTCTGCCAGCGACCTCTTTATGAGTGAAGACCATTGCAAAATGCTCAAAAAATATTTTCCGGCTCCATGAATTCTTTGTAACTTGTCCTCAAGTAGTCCAATAAAGTCTTTCATACTTCTCCATCCCTTCATGTGATGGTAAAAGCTTTTCCCATCACTGCCTGGACCTTGCAGCCTACGAGAGTGGTATAAGTGGAGACAGTCAATGATTTGGAAAGTGTACGGAATAAATTCTGGCCCAGCCAGCGATGCCCATATCCCTTAAGTGAATGAGAATAAAATGGCACTGAGAGTGTTGGTGGACACTGCGTGCACATACATAATTTTGTGTATGTGTTGCACATACAGCACAGAAGCAGACCTTTCAGTCCAGCTCATCCATGCTGACTGAGTTTCCCAAACTAAACTCATTTGGCCCATTTGTCCCTCTAAATCTTTCCTGTTCACGTACCTGTCCAAATGTCTTTTAAATCTTGTAACTATACCTGCATCTACCACTTCAGTTCATTCCACATACAAATCACCCTCTGTGTGAAAACGTTGCCCCTCAGGTCCCTTTTAAATCTTTCCCCTCTCACCTTTAACCTATGCTGTCTAGTTTTGGACTCCCCCACCCTCGGGAAAAGACCCTTAGTATTCATCTTATCTATGCCCCTCATGGTTTCATAAACCTTTATAAGGTCACTCCTCAGCCTCCTACGCTCCAGTGAAAAAAGCCCGAACCTATCCAACTTCTCCTTATAACTCAAACCCTCAAGGCCGTGAGGATGGAGCATAGGAATCAGGGAGTTGGCATTGACTTGATGGGTGAATGGCCTCCCTCTGTGGCTATCGGGCCACATTTGTCTCCAATGGCCTTTTTCAATATCTTTCCAACTGATCTAATTGCGGCTTTAGTTGTCTTTAGTTGTTTCTGGAGCCTATAATTGTTTAGTTGAGTATGAGGTGACATTGGCTTGTCGCAATATTTTTATTTACAATACATTATCCTTGTCTTTGTCCATGGTTGATCAGTGACATTGTTTTTTCCTTAACATGCCGGAACTCTGCTTCCGACTTCGAGCATATTGATATCATGTTTATTTTTGTTCTCCAACCCTTAGCATCCAGCTTTCTCACTGCATTGGCATCTGCTGGTAGTGAGTGAGGCACATTTTGCCAAGTCAACTGACTTTGAAGAGCCTTTGACAAATCCTAGTCTGGAGAGCAGCAGCAGCCAAGAGGCCCACGCAGTTTTCAATCTTGTTTTTCTTTCTCATAATTGACCTTACGACCTCAAAAGGCAGGTAAGAGACGGAGTTGGAAATCTCATGAAGATTACCGGATGGGTTTCTGTGTACTCCAAATGCAGCCCGTTAGACTTCTATCAGCGGTTAGAATTACAGCTTATATCTGCATTTACAGGATTTTCCTGTATTCCTTTTGTATTGTTTCCTGTATTCCTCATTCGTTTTGGCTTTGTTTCCTTTATTTCAGCTGTTATTTTTATCCCGGTTTTGTAACCAAGTGTGTAACCAAGATGGCCCCGATTTTATTGATGGAGTCAAGATGGTGGTGAAGAGTGGGCAACTTTCATTCCAGTGGTGGTGAAGGGGACTCATGCCTGGTGACCATGCCCATGACACACGGAGGAGCACTTAACAAGAAGGAATGTAAAATTGGCCATATTCTTTATTTTTCTGCCTTTGTATTCAATGCTTTTTGTTTATTTTCCATGTTTCAAGATGGCACTAGAGAGTGGCAACGCCATACAACACTTTTCACTGTATTTTGTAACAAGATACATGTGTCAATAAAAAAACAAATTTGCAGAAACACACCTCCGGGACCAACTTATGCTCCACTTGAGCCTTTGTGCCTCATTCCCTTTGCATCATTCTCTGTTCGATTCTCCCTCGTATCTTTAGAACCTTCCTCTTAAATGAATCAAAGCTAAATAGGTAAATGTGAGGTGAGGGATTTTGGAAAGGCATATCTGGGCAGAACGTATACACTTAATGGTCCTGGAGGGTGTTGGTGAACAAAGAAACCTTGGAGTGCAGATTCATAGTTTCTTGAATGTAGAGTCACAGGTAGACAGTACGCTTGCCTTTATTGGTCAGTGCATTGTATATAGGAGTTAGGAGGCCATGTTGTAGCTATACAGGATATTGGTCAGGCCACTTTTGGAATACTGCTAGTCTCCCTGTTGTGTAGCTTGAAAGGATTCAAGAAAGATTTACAAGGATTTGCCAGGGTTGGAAGGTTTGGGCTAAAAGGAGAGGCTGAATAGGCTGGGGCTCTTTTCCCTGGAGCATCGGAGGCTAAGTGATGACCTTATAGAGGTTTAAGAAATCATGAGGGGCATGGATAGGTTAAGTAGTCAAGGTCTTTTTTCTGAGGTAGGGGAATCACAAACAAGAGGGCACACATTTACGGAGAGAGGGGAAAGATTTAAAAGCTGCCAGAGGAAGTGATGGAGGCTGGTACAATTACAATGTCTAAAAGGCATTTGGATGGGTATACGAATAGGAAGGGTTTGGAAGGATATGGGTCAAATGCTGACAGATGGGATTAGATTGGGTTAGGATTTCTGGGCCAATCGAGTGAATCCTTAGAAGAGTATAAAGGCAGTAGGAGTATACTTAAGAGGGAAATCAGGAGGGCAAAAAGGGGACATGAGATAGCTTTGACAGATAGAATTAAGGAGAATCCAAAGAGATTTTACAAATATAATAAGGACAAAAGGGTAACTAGGGAGAGAATAGGGCCCCTCAAAGATCAGCAAGACGGCCTTTGTGTGGAGCTGCAGAAAATGAGGGAGATACTAAACGAATATTTTGCAACAGTATTTACTGTGGAAAAGGATATGGAAGATATAGACTGTCGGGAAATAGATGGTGACACCTTGCAAAATGTTCATGTTACAGAGAAGGAAGTGCTGGATGCCTTGAAATGCATAAAGGTGGATAAATCCCCAGTACCTGATCAGGTGTACTCGAAAACTCTGTGGGAAGCTAGAGAAGTGATTGCTGGGCACCTTGCTGAGATATTTGTATCATCGATAGTTACAGGTGAGGTGGTGGAAGACTGGGGGTTGGCTAACGTGGTGCCACTGTTTAAGAAGTGTAGTAAGGACAAACCAGGGAACTATAGACCGGTGAGCCTGACATCGGTGGTGGGCAAGTTGTTGGAGGGAATCCTGAGGGACAAGATGTACATGTATTTGGAAAGGCAAGGACTGATCACGGATAGTCAACATGGCTTTGTGTGTGGGAAATCATGTCTCACAAACTTGATTGAGTTTTTTGAAGAAGTAACAAAGAGGATTGATGAGGGCAGAGCAGTAGATGTGATCTATATGAACTTCAGTAAAGCGTTCGACAAGGTTCCCCATGGGACACTGGTTAGCAAGGTTAGATCTCACGGAATACAGGGAGAACTAGCCATTTGGATACAGAACTGGCTCAAAGGTAGAAGACAGAGGGTGGTGGTGGAGAGTTGTCTTTCAGACTGGAGGCCTGTGAACAATGGAGTGCCACAAGGATTGGTGCTGGGCCCTCTATTTTTTGTCATTTACATAAATGATTTGGAT